>NW_026692786.1:4215000-4317500 GCF_021218885.2 Marmota monax | reverse complement strand
TGTCTGCTTTCTACCTCGAGTGGAAGAGAGGGAAGAGGGGGCTGTCTCCCTCCCCCTCACTCCCCCCCTTCAGCTCACTGTACGCTGTGCTGTGTCACTTAACAGTCTTTTCAGTCATTTCCCCGTTTTATTTCTCAATTATTTGAGTCACATATGCTCCGGCCAAATATTCTCTGCTTGCTTTTATTTTCTACCGCAATCTATATTACCTACAGTATATTAAGCAATCTATAAGGGCCTGGCACTTTCTATCATTCTGGAAGAAGAGGATGCCAATGACTTGCAGAGGGATTACAACAAAGAAAGGACCATGGGAGTTTAAATGTAGTTGAGGGGGACTTTCATTTTTAAGGACAAAAATTCTCTTCTTGGGGATTTTTTTCACTCATCAACAAAATCCTAGCCTTCTTTTTACCAGCGTTCCCCCCACCTCATCAGGCATGCCCCCAGCCCCAGCTAGAGCCCCAGTGGGCCAGCTGCCTAGAAGGGAGGCACAAAAGCACAGATGTGCTGCAGTCTAATGCCCCAGACACGTTAGGGCAGCTGTTCCCGCAGAACCACACCACGGCCAGGGTGTGACCCACTTCAGCCACATCAGGATGACGGGGGACAGGGTGGATGCTCTTCATGGTGAGAGACTCAGAAGAGCTAGGGGAAACTGGCTTTCCTCTGCTATCCAGGCCCTGCCAGAGATTCAGAACCTACCTACAATGTCTCCTGATTTTTAGCCCAAATCTCCTGTCACACTGACCCCAGAGGCCAAGCCTGGTAAGGATCAAAGAAAGTCTAAGGAGTTCCCTGTTCAAATTAAAGACAAAGGAAGGAAAACAGGATGCTTAATTAAGAGGAACCAAGCCAGGTGTGGGGAGAGCACAGCCCCAGGACAGCAGCCGGGCAAGACTGACTGCTGCAGCCTGCCATGCCTATGGCCTGCCCGTCACTCCCCAGAAAGGGGCCTGTCATCTTTGGTTGTCTTTTTGTTTTTGTTTTTGTTTTTCTCTTTTTTTCCCTTCCGGAAATCAGACCTGAACATCCGGGGGGGAAGAGCACAAAATCAAACTTCATTTATAAACTTTTCCCTCCTTGTCTCTTTCATGTCTGGGTCCCAGGTGGCCTGGGGCTCTTCCAGCCCCCACCAGCAAGGGGGCCTGGCCATATTGACTCGTTTGTGTGTGAATGTTCAGTTTCAGGACTGTAAAAGCTCCCTTTACCAAAATCAATTCAAAGATTCAAAACAATCTATTGAAGAGTTTTGCAGCTAGCTTTTAAACCACTTATAAAAGACAACACACAGGAAAAATTAACCCCTGTGGCTCTATTAGGAACAGTATAATAAATGTACATTTAAAAGATCTATAAACACATATTTATCTGCAAAATGTTCTTGCATAAAACTGTTATTGAAAAGGCTTTCATTTTATCTTTGTGTTATTGTAATTTTATTGAATTGCTTATTCATTCTTTGATATTGTATTTTAATGGTATTATAAATCTGTTTTATGTCTGATAGGAGCCTCATTGTAAACTGATATAACAGATAATATGGCAATTCACCATAAAAATTCTAAACCAAAAATGCAGATCAGAACGCAAAGAAGCACTTTAATTCATTCTTGGTTTCTTTTCATTTTATTTTTTAATTATTTTTCATGTGCTGGTTGCCATCTGTTGATAAAGGATGGTTGTGTGAAACTCACTGTACAACACAATAGGAACTTTTTGTATAATTCTATTCATAAAAAATGATAACAGTATAAAAGCATTACACTCCTCTAGACTGAGGATCATTAGCAAGTTCATTGTATAAACTGATTTAAATTAGTCACTTTTGGAACAAAATCCTTTTCTGTAAAATATCTTATTTTGGGTAATTTTTAGTATCATGAATAAAAGAACAAAAAAAACCCACTTTCTAAAATGTCTCCTATTATTTTTATCCCTTTATTAAAAACAATGAAAAACAATTATGATAAAAGATGGTATCAACATGTAGGGCAATTATGTCATAAACCCAACTACGGCTCAGAAACTTAGCAGGAAGTTCATTCAATAAAAGTATCTTAACTTGCCATCTCTAAATGATAAAATCTCCATTATCAGAAGGGAATGATCTGGTCACCAATATTGTAGCAAACACCTAGTCCCAAGAGGAGGGCTTTATGATCTGCTGGTGCCTGCCTGCAGGTCCCTCGCGTGGCCTGAGGACATTCTACCCGCCTGGTGCCATGGCTAAATGCGTCTAATTAATCGCAGCTCAACCCTCAGCGGTGATCCCACACGTCAAATACTGGGGATCTGAGAAGTTGATTTTCCTGGGTGAGTACATCTGGATCTGTGCGTAGGCATCAAGACTGTCCCCTGCTAAAAGTCACATTGTTCCTTTGCTAAAGAAAAAGAGCAACAAGACTTAGGTAAACTGTGGATCACCACCTAACAACTTAGCAACGCTACAAAAACAAGCAGACTATGAATAGCAGCTGCCAAGGGTGCCTGCCCGGCTTCAGATAAAAGAAGAATGCTATAAACACAAAAGCCTCCTAGCCGAAAATACGGAAAAGCACTCTTTTCTTCCTTGAGAATTTTGCACATAAATCACTGTTTCCGATAAATATTTTAAAGGTTTCACTGGGAATTAAAAAACTATATTTGTGTATATGAAAACTGCTCAGTGAGACACAAATAATTAAATCACATTAAAGAAGTAAAACTGGGAGAAACCCCCACCAGGAGCATGTCCAGGTTGTCACAGTGAAGCCTGGCCTCCATCTGTGCTTCTCACCTGAGCCAGAGAAGACCAGCCCCTTAGCAGCCTGGTATCTCCACACAGAGGAGGCAGCCAGGGCCCCAGGGAACCCAAGCTTGCCCACCATGTGCTCATGGCCTCTCAAAGCACCTCCAGGCAGAGAACAAGTGTCCATTCCAAGAATATGTACAAGGAGGAAGTAGCCACCATGACAATAATAAGAACCACCAAGACCCCCAAACACCTTTCCTCACCCTCAAAGGCGCAACCATCACTGGATCAAGCTCTCCACTGCTAAAAAATCCCAGCTGATGGGGTGGGAAGGCAGCTTCGTTAACTGAATGACGTATATGAACTCTTAACATGCAGCCCCCAGGGAGGGCGGTGATCTGGCCGCTTGATTCCTAATTCTTTCCAAAACAAACAGCGGATAGAAGGGATGGAGAGTTTCTTACCGAATCTCCCTAAACTAAGTCATAATTGCTACATGTGGCTCAAGAATCAGAGCTCAGAGCTGGAAAGGGCCTTAAAGATCAGAGACCACACCCTGAAACATTTCTCATGTCATATTTGTTAAATTCAGAAATGCATGGGACATAGTATAGAACAAAACAAGTACCTGAAAACCAGGATCTCATCCAATTTGAAAATCACTAAATGACCACTGGGCCCCTCCAACAGGCAGGCAGTAGGTAACCACCACTCTGGATGTGAATGCATGTACCCCCAAACGGTACAAGTCTCATGTTTACTTCTGAGCTTTATAATAACGACTGCCATGGTTTAAGTCTTTGATTTGCTTTGTCTACTCGTTGTTTCTAAGAGCCATCCCTGAAGTTGCATGTGGTTTGGTTCTTTAATATTATTTAACCTTAAAAAAAAAAAAAAAAAAAGATGGGTCAACCAAAAGATGTCTTTCTCCGAGAACTGACACCTGGAGTAGGATATTTGTTCTGTGCCCTTGAGCCCATTTTGGGGGGATGCTGGGGGGCAAAATGATTCCTGACCTGTCCTTCTGAAGGAACCTGCTCAGGATGAGCTGCCTAACTGCCCTATCCCTTTACCTAGGTGTTTTCAGGTTGTTGTCATTAAGCTGTGGCTGAGGATTGTCCAAGACACAGTGCAAATGACCATACCGCATGAGTCTACAGTATGCCAATGCTGCAGGCAACAGCACCAGGCAGCTGACATCTCCCTGACTCTTGGTCCACTGACTAAGAAGTGATGGGCTCCCTGATAGACCTAGGTGTTAATGGAAACTTTGGAGAACATTTTAAATCTCTGGTTGCAGGAAGTTACTGAGTCCTGAACAATACTGAACTCAGATGAGTGTGGGAAACTGACTTTTCTTCCCTGAGGGTCACACAAGATGGCTGGCAGGTGTTAGGACAGGCTATCCAACCAGACAGGTGCATGATGCATACTCTATAGAGGTAGGCTTCTGCCTCAAGTTTTTATTATAGCTTTGCAAGTGTCAAAGTATTCTCTTGCACTTTCCAATACATGAAGGATGTAAAATGGGGTTCATATTGAAGGATGAAAGGAAAAACAAGAAAATTAGTCTTTAATAATTTCCTTTCATAGTCTGTGCCCCCACCCCTCACCAAGCTCTTAAATTTGAAGGTAACCCTCTGAACTCAATTAATCATTCCAGTGTTGAGGCAGACGATGGTGATACTGAGAAGAAAAGGACTCTCACTTATGGCTGACACGTAGACAGGTAGAGCTGGGCTCTGCTCCATGGCTCTCACCCAGAACTCCACCGGACAACCTTACAGCACCCCTCTCCTGTGTCCAGTGGGATCATCAAAGAGCTCGGCACTGGAATGCTCTAAAACGCCTTTCTAATTTTTTTTTTAGTTGTAGCTGGACACAATACCTTTATTTTATTTATTTATATGTGGTGCTGAGGATCGAACCCAGGGCCTCACACGTGCTAGGCGAGTGCTCTACCGCTGAGCCACAACCGCAGCCCTCTAATTTCTTTTAATCCAACTAGTAACTACACTTCTAGTTATTAAGACTAATCTTTAAACTGAAAGTCTGCTTGGAACTTTGCTGAAACCCACCAATGCTAAGGTGTGGGCACAAAGCTGACTCAGTCCAGGTAATTCAAGGTTCCTGAACACAGCAAGGTTCAAGGCACTGCACAGAGGCTATTTATCTTCTCATCTCCCTGCAACAGCAGGCCCCATGCAGACAGGGCTGCTTTCCCTCCAGACTGCATGTGTAGAGGGAAATATGGGCTGAGGTCAAGAGAAAAAGAAATACTAAATTTTTGAATGAGTGAATGAATAAATGAAACTAATTATCAATCTTCTGCTTGGCCAAAAAGGTCCAGGATATACATATTATCAAATCAGGTCCAGTGTTAGCAACATTCACCTATTGTTGAATATCTAGAAAAATAAAAGTATATAGAATATAGGATTTTTAAAAAGACAGATTTTGAGGTTTATTCTTTTTTTCTGTTATAACTTGCACGTGTATATGGTTTGTATTATATTTGGAAACCTGCTTCACCAAGCAAGAGTGAGTTGAGAGCATTTATCTCACGTGGAAATTGTTTTAAATAAGCTTCTGCTATTGAACGCTGAGATAACCCCAAAGGGGTGAATGCCCACACGATCAGCCAAAGGTCCCCCTCACCACATGGGAACTGCCTGTTCCCACATTGATGCCATCTACCCCTCAACACTGTGGGGTAAGGAATAAACAAGAGTTTCTGCTGCCAGGATTTATTTGGCAATCTTCACTATTCAATGATTTGAAAGGCTTCGAAAACTAGAAATCGTTATTATTATTTAATAATGAACTCCTGTAAACAGGTTTAATTATTAAAAATTCAAACTTATATCAGACGTTAAGGCACATGAGATTTGCTGTTTAAGAAAACAGACAATGCATAATTCTATCAAAGCACACCTTTTTGTTTTTCTTCTTAATTTTCGTTATTTTTGTTCTTGTTCACCTCTATAAGAATTCAATGTCGAAGAACTCTACAAAGTGGGAGCATTAGATTTATCTTTGCTCTCAGCAATGCACAGTTGGTTTATGAACACCCAGATGACTTCACATTAGTAGGCCCATGACAAGCCCAGAGAAACGTCCACATTGAGACCACAGGAAGAGCTTGGCTTCTACCCATCACACACATATCAGGGCAGAACCGCTAAAGTTTCCTACCCAAGGATAGAAAACTCAGTCCTCAATAACCTTACCATACTGTCGCACACACTCCCTCATGGGGAAGGCAGCAGCTGCTGTCACGCCCCTGAACCTACTGCTCCCGCACACCTGGGGAGCTGGAGATGCTGCAGTTATCTTCCTTGGGTGACCTCCATGCACAGTACTGGCATCATGTTGCACACGGGCTGCCTTCTCTGAGAGGATCCATGGGCCTAGGGACAGCTTCACAACCAATCACAGGAGAAAGAAAACATCTCTGAAGCCCACAGTCTATACAGCCTCTCTGTTCCTGCACCACCTTTCAGCAGCCAGGCCTAAGTCTAGCGGCCTGCCACAGGCCTCCCGTATGCGGCATGCAGAATCTGAACCACTGGGGAAAGCAACCAACGGGGCTTTCCCCGTTCTCTGTACCACATATTGTCATCATCATTATTATTACTATTTAATTCTGTATACTGGTGAGTTTTCTATAACTAAAAATTAACTAATTTTTTATTTTTTAATTTATTTTTATTTATTGACTTATTTTATTTATTTTGCCGTGCTGGCAATTGAACCCAGGGTGTAGCACATGCCAAGAATGCGTTATACCACTGAGCTAAATCCTCAGCCCCAATTGTTTTATTTATTTATTTTTAAAAATTTTATATATACATATATATTTAGTTGTCAATGGACCTTTATTTTATTCATTTATTTGTATGTGTTGTTGAGAATTGAACCCAGTGCCTCACACATGCTAGGCAAGTGCTGTACCATTGAGCCACAACCTCAGTGCAAATTGTTTTATTTTTAATGCTTATAATTTCATTCTTCAGAACAAAAAACAAAGCAGTGAGATTTGAGACAAAATAAAAATACTGAAAGTCAACTTAAACCCTCCCTCCCCTTATAAACAACTGCATGAAGACTGAGAAAACTAATAGAATTTATTTTAATTTTTAAACATCCTGATTTCCCTGATACCAATGTAAAATTACGCAGGCTTCAAATTCAGACACAACTTTTGGAAACTAAGCTATTCCTGAGCGTCAACAAATAAGTTCTCTTTTGACCAACGTCAAACCTGAAGTGTCAAGCAGAGACAGAAAGGACAAATAGGAAGGACTGTTGTGGGGGGGAGGGGGGGGTCCCAGGTCTGGAAGCCCACAGCCTGGGCCTATCGCATGCTGACCTATGGTATATGGAAATCTAACCAGACAACATTCTACACCAAATCCCTGACACAGTAGCCCTCTGCCTCCACTGCCATTGCTTCCATACAAGGAGCAACCCAACTTAGAAAAGGGAGATGTCCTTGCATTATTTAGGCCAAGTCCAGAGGGGAAAACACTTTAAAATTAGAGAATCTCTGGGCACAGTGATTCCATGGAAGCACAATGATTTTTTATTTTTTCAATTCCATGAGTGGAAAGTGAAGAAACCATTTTCATATGAGCATATTTTTCTCCAAGGAACAGTTAGAAAAATGCTGATGTGGTGTCTCAATACATTTTACTACAATGCCATCAATTACATAAAAACACAATTAAGTCACTGTTTCAAAATCCTTAAATATTATTCAGCCAAAACCCAAAAGGACATTTGCAGTATTCCGTGGTCATTATCTAAGAAGCTACATGCTGTAGCAAGCCACTTCTGCCATACTCTGCAGGAGCTAAACAAAGGTAATATACAGTCACAGCGCTTCTCCGTGTTGGCCGCCGGGCTCTATAAGCATCATCAGGTAATGAGGACGCCAATGGAGCAGCCTTCTGCAGTCCAGCCCCAGAGCCAGGTGCACATCACTTACTGCTTCTGCCAGTTGGGATGGGTCAGGAAATGACCATGAGAACTTGGGCTGGTCTCTTCCCCTTTCTGGACCTGTTTCCTCATCCATCCACGTTACTGTAATATAATCTAAAGAGCTGGGATGCTATGAAATTAATACCCATTTGCTGTCACCCAGAGACTTAAACAAAAAAAGTAATGGAGAGTCTGATGCATGGAGACATGCGGAACCGCTGCTGAGCAAGAGGGTTGCTGCCTGTAAGAATTAACCTCGGATGGTTTGAGACGTGCCCATGCCCATACTTCAAAGGGAAGGAGAATGTGTGCCATCTTTTTGGAGAACAATCCTTTTGCTAACAAACCTTCTCAGCTAACAATTCCCCCTCTAGGGCTCTATTCCTCAAAGATGTAAGCAAAGGATGCTACTGCGTCGTGCATGTGGAAAGATGTTCGCTGTGGCTCTAATTGTAAAAGACTAGAAGCAATCCAGATGTCCACCAAGAGGGTATCTCATGCACTGGAGTAACATGCCGTCCTCAAACAGCACAAGGCTTCTCTATATGATATAACACATGTAACAAATAATGATGGCTAAGATATATGTTTTTCCACCATTTTCTTATAAAAAATATAATACACACAGCAAAGTTTGAAGAATTTTTACCTGTATACCTATCACCAAGATTCAAACTTTAATCTGCATTGTCACATTGTACCTATCCATCCATTCATGCATTTTAACTTGTAGATGTCTGTAAAGTAAATTGTAGATATCTGAGATCTATTTTTAATTGAAAACAGACAGTTACAATATAAAGTGCATGTGCATATTTATGATTTCAAATATGGGGAAGGATATACCACAAACTGGAAACTGCTTGCCCCTGGGCAACCATGCTTACTTGGATGCCCTCTGCTTCTCCTAGATTTCTTATTATGTGCATTATTGCTTTTTTAATAAAAAAATTAAAATGCATTTAGTTTCACCAGGGGAAGCTACTGTCAAACCTTCCAAGGCTATACCTATAGCTTCTGTCAAGCTGCCCTGCATGCACAGATGCCTGGTACATGAACGCATGTATGTGCGTGTGCATATGTGTATGTGCACACCCATATCCAGAGACACTCAGATGCTCTGAGCTGCCACAGTGATAGCGGTGCTGACCTCCCATTATATATATCACTGTAAGTCACTTTCTCATGAGGCTGTAATCCTGGGAGTGTGCGGCAAGTATCTTACGCAGGCTCGTTATTTAATTTCCAAGTAAGCAGCCGTAAAAGGCAGCATGTTTGTTGCTGTTAGGGAGAACTAAGCACATGGAACACATTAAGGAAAGGCAGCTCCACTGTGTAAGGCTAGCTGTGCACTAGCAGTGCCCATGTATCAGTCTCTCTTACTGTAAACATTTGTGCAACTTCAAATAAATATCCTCCCAGAATTTCATGCAGCCTTTAGTTCCGTTGGAAGGCCTAGGTAATATGGCCCAGTTTGCACAGGCTAGGGAAACATAAAACCATAGGGAGAAGACCAGCTAGCATGCTAGGAATGCTACAGAAGGCATCCTGGAGGGAATGTGGACTTTCTTTATGCACTCAATCAGACTGCTGCAGGCCATCACTTTCTGTTTCCTCTTTTAAGAATGGCAAAAGAGTAAAAGGTCATTAAAAATAAAATACAATTAAGCATCATTCTGAACAGTACTATAGGCCAAGCATTCAGAGAAACAAAACACTGTACTGCAGTAACCCTTGACATGTTTATGCAATTCACTTCTTTCCTAAGACCTGTAACTTCAGGTTCTAGACTTTGAGCCTATGGGCTGCTCTTTGTGCATGTCTGTGAACAGCACTAGTTTTCATGTATGTTTTCAACGCTGTGAATCATATTCCACATTTCAGAGATAGTAAAATAAAAAACTGAGATAGCTGAAAATGTGACAAGTTCTGTCAACATGTCAGAATAAATACCTGAAATCCTTACTTTTCTATGAAAAGGATCTGGTAGCTAATTAGAGGAAGGAGAATGTAATTTGTTAGCGTTCTACTTTATTCTGTTTGGAAACATGCATATCAAACTAGTATTTTAAAAATCTCTTTGGTAAAGATAAGATTGTGAAAATGTTAGACTTCAACAAGGTCATACACATCTTTTCACAACACATACATATACACGTAAGACATACAGATATGTACACATGCACATACATGCACGTTCATAAACATACTATATATGTAGTTGATTCAGGCAGTTCACTTAAAAACAACAGTATGATAGTACACTAGGAATATTTATTTTATTGCATTCCTAAAAAAAAACATACCCTTGCAAATTACCTAAACCTCAAACTTCAAAACACAAAATAAAACCAATTGTATTGGGAAAAAAACTTAAAAATGAGAAAATGAACTACTATATTCTCTTATTTGTTTAATGGTCTCCTTTCCAGAGTTTATTTGGACATTTTCTCTAGTTGCAGCTGCAAACCAATACATCTGCTGTCAGATCACTAAGGCATTTGACAACATCATTTTAGAACCTTTAGTTACTGAGATATCAATAATTAAATGCATTCAGTTCACACTTTGTTCTTGTGGATACCAGCTATTTATCTCTGTCCTCTGAAGAAGCTAATGGTATAATGGGCAAAACATCAAGAATAATTAAGAAAAACGTTGCTATAAACTCTGTCAGAAGAAACATAACTTTTGCCCAGGACCCCAGCTACAATCCATTTATACAGGATCCACCCAATGCCAACACACCTATTGAAAGGGGAACCTTAAACTCCAGAGCAGATAACCTGCTCAGCCTACACCTCAGAGAAAGACTGGCATCTCTGAATTGTTCTCTTTCCATACACTGGAAAGGCTCAGATGTGTGTGAATGACTCCAGGTGTGAAACAGGTGCATCACAAGCATCTCTGCCAGGACAGGGGCAAGCCCCTTGAAGGCCCACCCTGCTCTCAAAAGATAGCAGAACTGACTTGCTCAAAGGGCTGGCCCCCATCCAGCCAGCCCAACTTGCAGGATACTCACCTGCACAGACTTATTTGCATAATTAGCTGGTATTGAAACAGAAGGTCTGAGAATGTCTTACTCCTGGAATGGCCACTTAAATCAGGCCCATTTTTCTCTGGCTGGAAAGTGTCTCTCTCCTTTCAGATCAAATAACAAATGAAAGGAAAAAATTGTGGGTTTTTTTCTTCTTTAGGTAATAGTCAGGCCTACCTAGCATAGAAGCCTACAAATAGGCAATAATATTGTACAGCATATTGTAACAATTAATTACGATACCATATACATAACGGCAGATATTACAATATAAGAATAAAGAATTATCCAGAACCATGGTAATAGGAGATAGTGTTGAAGAACAGCCTTTCAGATAAGCCCTGTCATCCATCTATCTGCATATCCTTTCAAAAATCTTTATTTTAGTTGTCACCTAAATGGGAGTGCTTCCGATCACCATCCACCAATGGCTTTGCATGAGACCTGATGGTCAACTTCCAATAGGGGCTATGAACATCTACATTTAAACTTCAAAAAGGCACATTTACAGAAAATTAAAATCTTCCTGTCTGATCTTAAAATTTCACAAGATTCCCAGTCTCGTAGGCACATTTATCGCAATGAAAATGAATCTGGTTATTAATGATGAAGATATGGAAAATGTGAAATTGACATAAGCTACCCAAACTTAAGGGGAAGAAGTGTTGCAGGCACCGTTTTGTCAACTCTAATTGTATAATTACTTCTTGGCTTGGTCACCTAAGCTCAAAGCAAGAGAGAAGAGACAATGGTAATTTCTACTGCTGCAATGAAGGTGTCAAGTTGTCTCGTGTGTTCTGTAGAAGGAGAGCTAAAGTTTACGTTTATATCATGTTACCGCAATTACAATCTTCAGGGCACAGCAAGAAATTAGTGGTAGAAGGTCGGCCCTGGCAACGGGCACACTAACGTTTGCTTGCACATACTTTTACTTAATTTTAAGGCATCTCTGTTTTTGGTCAGTGTCTCCCGCCTTGTTTCACACCAAAGACACCAGTGAACTGCCCCTAGCCACCTGCATTATCAATGGCAATCAAACAATTTTTTTAAAGTGGCTAGTAATAATAACTAACCACTAGATGGCTTTAGATTTTTCACTTCTGAATATCTGAAGGTGAATTATTTAATGGCCTTTAGGTTGTTTACATGAGTTAAAGGATGGCATCAAAGCTCAAGTCCAGGCAAGACCTGGGTCCAGCCCCTGAGAGTGTCGTTTGCGGGGGAGAGGCTGGGAGAGCCCACTGTGGAAGCCCACTGTGTCTCTGCACTCCACGGATCCCTCAGAGTTGGAGAATTCATCGCAAGGGCACATAACTCTAGCTTCAGGCCCTTCAGCCTTGGGTTAACTAAAAACAAGGATCACGTGCCAAAGATGCATTTTTTTTTCACACCAATACAAACCACTCCTCATTCTAATGGAAAAAAGGGAGCAGGGACACAACTAGGAAGAGGGAAAAAAAATGAAATTCCATTATAACTGGCTTCCTCAAGCTTCAGCCTAGGATATGAGTAATCACAAAAACTGTAACATCAGCTTTTTTTGTTTTCCTTACACTGGGTTCCTCCTTTATTTCCTTTCAAAGAGGGTCAAGATCCTTTTTTTTTTTTTTAATTCATAAAAGCTGCTTTGTGATTACTGAAAGGTTGGTTTCTCTCTGTAACAGCTTTGCCTTTGACAACAGCTTTAAATTGGGGGACAAAAAAAAACAACTCTTACCAAAAAATTAAAAAAAATATATATCTCTGAGCAGCTTCTCTGAGTGGACCTCAAGCTCCGCACCAGACTCGACTTTCATGTCTTCTGGAATACTCTCCTCTCTAGCAGGGCAGCTCTGAGCGAGCTGGCTGGTTGGCCTGGACCCAGAGCTACCAGCAGGGGCCTCGGGAGGCAGACTCCTTGCGGCTCCCCTCGGATGTTACAACTTGAGCCTAACCACTTCAGATGCCCAAGCCCCCGGCGCCGGCCCGTGAGTACCAGGAGGAGGCCAGCGGGTCTCAGCACCTGGCCTACCCAAGGGCGTCCCCTCCCTCCAGCATCATCCCTATGTAATTTTTCAGTTCCTTCCTTTCCTCTCCACCACCTCCCACCTTAATAGCAAGAGGGGATGGGGAGGGGAAAGAAAATGAAGGTTGTCGCCATGCTGTGTGGTCCACAGATCCCTTCAAACTGGAAACAGCAATGAGCTTTCTAACAAGGAGCCAAACTCCATTTAAAACTGGGGGCGAAATATCGAACTCCCAGTAATCAGGGAGCAGCCCAGGTTGGGGAAGCTGAGCCCAAACACAGATGGGGGTGCTGTGGGAAAGGCTTTCCCACCCACTCCTGTGGGCAGGGATGCAGCGCCGTCCAGAGAGGGTGGCCATGGGACCCTCAGCATCAGCATGCTCACCTGACTATCTGGTGGCATGGGTGACACACAGACACATCCCCAGCCACCATGGCAGCAGGAGGATAACAGGAAATGTGGGACCTGCCAGAGATGGGTTTCCTGAAACTCCCTACACCAGAGCTGCCCTGCCCAACAGCAAAACTGAGAACCTCCCAAAGGGCTCCCGGCTCCCTTTCTCCCACAGATTCAAGGAGAATAACAGCACATGCACATCTACCCTCAGTGAGACAGCCTGGACCTTGCAAGGTTCCTGCAGGGGACGTGGTCAGAGCCATTGTCAGCCTTCCCGACTCACCTGCACTGGAACTTTAGAAAAACAAGTCTGCAAAATCACCCCACAGTCAGCCACATTTATTATCTATTTTTGGTGCACCGATGAATTAAAAGGGGGCATTAATTTTCTTTTTTTAGCTTGAAATAGCTCACTTAACATTTTTTGTTGTTTTTTTGTCACTGGTGTTTCAGGTCTGCATAAATTGCTATTATTTCTTTAAATTAATCTGCATTTATATGAATACCAGCACAGGCATGGTAATAATGGTACCCAGTGGATGTGGCTAAAATGTGCCACGTAACTTTGCAGCTGCAGCTCTGCTCCGCTTGCCGTGCTGTGTCATAACGAAGGGAAGAAGTAAAACCCTCTCGTGAAGATGCATTTTTCTGGAAATGTCATGGATACACAGAGAGGAGAAAACTACATATAGTTGCAAGGAAGCCGGTGGCTGCATTAGCTGTCTCACTGCGGCCAAGTGTGCTGTGCACCGAATGTCTACCAACTGCCACCTACCGTGGTGTTGGAGCTGTCTGGTCAAGCCGTGACAGTCTATTGATTTTAATAGAACGTCCATTTTATGTTTCCACACCAGAGCATGCTGTACCTTTACGAGGAGGGGTGGCTGTTTCTAAGGGCAGAGTGGCCAGGTTCCTGCACAGCCTGCTTCCCCAACTGCAGAAGCTGCCACCTCTCCAGGGCAATTTTTGTCCGGCAGGGGCAACCGCCAGGAAAAAGATGAAGTACATGAAGGAAAAGTCCTCCATGAAACAAAGGGTGTTCCCTGCTCCCCCTTTCATTTTCCCCTCTGTAGTCAAGTCTCCAAAAAGGAATGTTTCCAAACATGACAATGTACAGAACCGCTGGCGGAGGGCAAAATTATCCTCCCCTGCTAAGACCCTTAGTCATATTATAGTCAAAACATTGGGTGATCCCCCTTGTCTCTTCTGTTGTCAATGAGGAGGTGTGCTCTGTGCCTCCTGACAATACAATCATCACAAACTTTATTATTACATCTGGAATTTCATGATATGCTTAGTAATTGATTACAGAGACACAGCCCAGAATGCTGCTCCCCCACGCTCGACCACAATTCCAGTAACCTAACTGCTTAATACTCCTGGAATGTATAAACAGTGTTAACAGCTGCACTCCCCACCCTGACATGGCAGAAGGAACCAACAGGCAAGCGGGCTCTGAGAGGTGAAGACGATTTTCATTTACTGAATAAAAGGTCGTCACGGGATGTAAATAGAGATCGCATTTTTCAGAGTGATGATGACAGATTACCCATAATCAGATTTTATTTGGGGGCTCACCTACCTACTAAGGTTATCAGCTGCATTTGGGAACTGAGATCTGTAACAAAGTTTGCACAGAGCCATCACCCATCGATACTTACTTTCGATTTGATGGGAACAGCAGTTTAGCAAACTATAATTAGAGGCTTATTAAAGCGCTCCCCAGCTCCGGATTTCTAATTTCATGGACACCACGACAGGGATGTAAGGTAAAGCAGAGAAAAAGTCGTGTTGGGCCAGAAATGCAGTGAGATTGGCTGAAGCACTTACTATCTCATAGGAGAAAAGACAGGCGAAATAAACCAGGGCTGAAGCCACACTGAAGGGTCGCAGGCGTTGCAGCCAAAGTAAGTTGGAGTGGAGACCACACCTGCTCCCTCCCACTCTCATTCACAGGGGGCCAAGAGCAATGCAGCTGCCCTCCCCAACACCAACCAGAATCAGGAAGCTGCCCAAGGTATGGGAGCCCACCTCCCAGAATGCCCACCTAAGCCCCCTGCTCAGACATGCCTGATCAGCTCTGGTGCCTAGGCTCTCTTTCCTGAAACCAGTTCATTTGTAATAGCCAGACCCATCACAGAACAGGACTTTGATCAGTTTTTCAACCCTTACACCATCGTATCTTCTTCAAGCAAAATAGTCCACTTCACCAGGAAATCCTCTATCCCAGCATGCAGTGCAGCCCAGCTCTCCAGGCAAACCCACCTCAAACCTCCAATCAAGCACCACTGATCATCCTGTTTGTAATGAAAAACAAACAAAACGCAAGCCTGTGACTTCCTCCACTTGAGCCCACAACCACCCCCATAGCTGGGCAGAGGGTCCAAAGAGCGGAGTATGTGTCCAAGAGCTACCTGGAGATGCCACATCTAAGGTCACCCAGGGACCACCTAGACCAGCCCGGCCCCATTCACCTTGGCCAGAGAGACCCTGTTAAAAATGGCCCTGCTATCCACCTCAGCCAGGTTCTCGCACGAACGCTAATAAGCACTTGTTTGTTGAAATGAAAAATCATTACCAGAGAACACGTCAAGTAATGAAAGATGTTTTCCTCGGAGAAATGTTAAATACTTCACTTCTTTCACAAGGAGCCAGTACATGTGTTTCCAAATAATACCTTTCTGCCTCCCCACCCACACTTCATCAGGCTCTGCGGCTCCAGGACCCAACGTGAACAAGCTTGTGTTGCACGGCCCTCTGAACCAAGAACACGCTGTTATTTTATTTATTTTCCTTTGCCCAGTAGACTCCGTGTTTGTTCTATTACTTATTCACCTAACCATCTCAGTAGGAACCTCAGTCACGTACCAGAGGCCTTGCTGCCTTTACTATTTTATACAGAAAAGCAAGAGAAAATAACACCACCGCAGCCTCATATATTACACCGACATAGTATTCACTAACTAATATATATGAAAGAGCCATTTCATACAAGCCCAGAGCAAAAACAAAGGCAGGAAATGGAATGTCTCGAAAGGGGAGCCCTTCACCACGGGAAAGCCATGGTAACTCCATCTTCTCCTCCAGCGAATGTGAATCCTCGCCCCTTTCAAAGGCGTTTCCTTGGGCAGGTGAGTAATAAGTACTGCATCTTAGGTGGGCCGAGGTCTTTTAAGTGGTTCAAAATGTCTTCACCTACAGGGAGTCACACTGCTTAATTTGAGCTTCCTTTCTCTCGCATCCTAAGGCTTTGGGCAGAGCCAGTGGGGTAGGGCGGGGGGGGGGGGGGGGAGGCAGCTTGCTTTGAGTCTATGGCAGCTGAGTTAGGAAAATCCAGGACTTCCAAGGAACCTTGTCTCAACAAACTAAAAGAGGGAAATGGATGACACTTATATGAAATCCTCAAATGGCAAGTGGACACGGGGTCAAGGGAGTATTGGGTTTGCTCACAGTGGCTCTATCCCACTATACCCCCTTCAGATACAGGAGGCCCCCGCTGAGTTCCCCTCCCTTGTCCTAGAAACCATAATCCAGGGACAGAGCGGCTGCAATCCTGGTCAGAACACAAATTCAGAACCCAGACTCCTCTGAAGACGACCAAGGCGTCCCTCCCTCCTGGGTCACCCCTTCCCCTCTCCTCTCCATCATTTCATGGGTCACTTAAGCAGGTATCAGGGATCACCTGGGAGAACAAGGAACATCAGATCCCAATGCAGCTCCAGAAAAAAATGATCCGCAGAAGCTTCTCAGAACTTGAAGACTTTCCCTTTCTTTGTTTTGTTTGCCTTTTTTTTTCCCCCCCAAGGGAAGCAAATTTCAATCTCATTTCACTAGCATTAAAGGTTGACGCTCTTTATATGTGAATTCATAAATCTACCATAAAATGAATCCAGGGAACTTTCTTCTTTTGCCCTTCCCTGATGAACCTCCACATTTTGGAACTGCTCTGCCTGACATTAGGCAGTATGCTTTCTCAGCAATTACTAGGAAAGGGGAGATGACAGAACTATGGGAATTGCTCTTCAAGGGCTGAGATGAACTGTCCCCATGGTCCACCTCAAAACAGCAAGGTCTAATGGGGGACAGGAGGGCCCAGGCCATCCAATGAAGCTCTCCACCCCCACCAGGCGTCCATTGGGATCTTTGGCATGCCCGCAGCACAGCCCCTGCTTGGTTAAGAACAGACATTGCTCCAGAAAACACCAAAATTCAAGGACAACCAATAAGTCAAAAAAAAATGCAGATATTCAGGTATCTCCCAGCTGACTTGTGAGGTCAGAAGGCCATCAAGGACACTCTGGCTCCAGAACCCTAGGAGTCACTTGAAGTCAAATTCACTAATTTTCCTGGCGATCAAGTTCTGATTAGGAACAATTCCTCCAACTACCTGAGCAGGTAAGTCCTCCGAGAGGGCTTGATTATAGGTGTCTCTCTTTCTCTCTCACCTCAAGGCCAGGGCTGTATCAGCCACAGTGGGTTTCAAGTGTAAAACGAGAAGAAGAGGTGGATGACACCTTCAGAGGTGTAATGGTAGCACACTCCCTCGGGACTCAGGGTAATGAATTCCCAATGTCAATGTGTGTAGAGAGTTGGAGGATGGAGGCCCTAGTGCTCTGATCTGGTGCACCCTGAAAACAGTGTCCCAGCTGAAAAAAAAAAAAAAAAAAAAAGTGTTGCTTTCTTCCTCCGCATGAATTCTAATATTCAAGCCTTTTTTCCTCCTGCTAATTTTAGAAGTCCTGCTATTCTTTGGGAGGAGAATGGTGTGAAAATCAAGCATAGTATCCAAAAATAAAAGAGTAGATCTGTTTCAGGGTTTGCAGCATATTTAACTGAAAAGCAACTCGAGATATGCCACTTTCTATCTCGTCTTTAATACGTTTTCCAATTCCTCCAGAATATTTTAGCTTCAGAAAGAGCAAGAATGAACTTCCTAGTCTATGAATATATTTCTGAGGGTAAAATGGGCACCTAAAATCATCCCTAGACCACGATACTGGGTTTTTGGGGTTATCACTTTTTAGATGCGACTCTCGAAGACGCCTTTTTTGGGCCACGCCAAGATGAATTCTAAATTTTCCTTCAGGTCCAGGTAGGTTTGAAGCAGCTGAAAGGATACAGAGCTTGCTCTGTGGACCCTGAAGGTGGACATCACAGTACATCTTCCAATCCTCCCACCTCCATTTAAAAAAAAAAAAAAAAAATCCTGTCATTTAAGGAGCTCAGTCCTTTCAGACCCACTGGAACGGTAGGAAGACATCTGATCCTGGTTAGTAGAGGCCCACTCTGATTCTTTGGGGTCTGAGTAACTGAACAAGATGGCAGAGGAGCAGAAAAAACAGACATGGGTCCCTGGTGACTACCTGGAGACCCTGGTGGCACCTTCTCACCAACCACAGAATCAGAGATTTGCCAACAGAAAGTTGGAGTCTGTCTGTGTCAAGCCCTTCATGCAAACAATAAATATTACTTCTGCTCATAATCGGACTTTTCTCCAGTATCGTCTTTGAATGTTGAACCTTTTTCAATTAATTAAAAACTATGCACTGCAGAGTGCATATTTTATCAGCCCTCAGCTGCTTAAGTGTCTAGAAAAGACCAGGCAGTTTTTCTTTCTTTCTTTCTTTCTTCTTCTTCTTCTTTTTTTTTTTTTTCAGGCAACCCAGAGCAAGTACTTGCAAGGGTCATATCTTTTTAATTATCTTTTCTCTCTTTGATTAATTATTCCGTCTGACAATAGCGTGTTTCTAATGCTATTCACCTGCCTTTGATGATTGACAACTTTTCTGTCTGATTCAGAGCAAACAGCTGCTGCCACAATCTCCTAGCAACCCGGGTGTGATGGATGAGCCCCCAAGATGGATGGCTGCAATAAATCATGTCTCCAGCCATAAAACTGAGAAAAGGGGATAAGAAGAAAAGCGAACAAAAAACAAAACAAGGTTTCTTCCCATGAGTGCACTCAGTTCCTTACCAATTATACCTGAAATGGACTTTGCACCTATTAATAGGAAAGTTTTTCTAATCAGTAAAAAATGGGAGGATGCCATTTGTATCAAAGGTGTTTACAATTGTTCCTGCAAATTGGCACTTGTACTCCAATTACTTCCAACACTGCCCAAGTGCAAGGGGAGATGATCAAAGTTTTGTCTTCTTCTATGAAGTCTCAGCAAGGAACAATATCATCTTTTTATAGCTGGGTGCAATTTCAGGCACCAACAAAGGACACAAATCTGATTCTACCCGATGTTTGGCAGCAGCTGGTCAACCCCCAAAGTGAATCCTAAGTCATCCTTGTGTGCAGTGCAGTGTCACATTGCTAATAAAGTTATTTCAAAATACATACAAAGTTTACTGGAGTTGGCAAGTGAACAGGCAGCACTTCCATTTCCTTGCCGCTCAGGCAGATAGCAGTCCTTTTATATGTCAGGGAAAAGTTTGCCCTAGAAGCCTCAAGATACATTCAGCTCTTGCACAAATTCTAGATTGTCATTTCTTTAGATAAAAAACTACACCAATCTAACTTTCTGTTCCATCATTTTTAAAAAATTAATGTCCACACTATAAGTCATACAAGACGCCTTAAATTTAATTAGCAAACCCAAATAAAGTCACATATTTAATAGAATCCCTGACAATTGAATTTGCACTATCAGGGCTCTTTGGGTGGAGGAGAAGGAGCAGGGAGGCCAGCAGAGTTCCTGTTTTCCTTTTTCCACCAGGGAGCCAGGCAGCAAGGCCTCAGAAGCAAAAGAGGTATAAAGGCCAGCCCTCTCTGAGGAGCCTAGCTCTCAGCAGCTGGGGGCTCCAGGCATAAGCCAGCCTGCGTCCCTAAGTACTTCCAGTAGGTGGGGGTGTCCTGGTGCACAGAGCACAGGGGTGCAAAAGAACAAGAAGTGATTAACTGGCAGGGCCTGGAAACAGCTGTCCACATCAGTCCTGGTGGGGGTTAGTGGGGGCCCAGCTGCGGAGAAGAGTGCAGACCCAAAGGGGAAGAGGCTGCTGGGATAGGGGCAGGGAGCCGCAAAAGATCATTTTTTATCTGAAATATTCCTGAGATGTGGAAGTCTACGTTTCTTCATTCTCACACTACTAACCAAGCCAACCAATATTTTTTTTAAGTTATATTGTGCTAAGCTTTTCGGATAGATTTTTTTTTTTTTAAAACATGACACAGAGTTTAAAAAATCAGACAAGGGTTCTGGCTTCAGCAACTACAGCTCTGTTTATATTTTAATGTTTCGTACGTGACTGCCTTTATGAAGGAAGAAAGAGAGTAAAAAAGTTGTCTGTTAGCTTTAGGGTAAATCACAGACACTTCTTTTTTCCCTGTGTCCTTGGAAATTATTCAAAATTAAGACCTCTCCACTCCCGCCTTTTTTGAGGGGTGATGTGTGGGGGGGTCCTCCCTATTATAAATGGAAGGACTTGTGTCTGGTCGGCAGCAATGAGAATCCAAGGCCAATCGATGGAAACACACACACACACACATGCACACACACGCGCGCGCGCACACACACACACACACAGGCCCCTACCCTGCCCCGGCTGGTCCAACTCTCAAGTTACAGGTTTACACGGCAAGTCTAAATAATATTCAAAATGATAAATGGCACCCTAAGCCCGGCATCCACCATCAATCTTTTTTTAAGGAACATCCATCTTCAATAACGCACGTTTGAATCATCTGAAGCCAGGAGCCCTGAGATTCATTTATACCACCTCTCACAAGCCAGGCTGGCTTGAATGATACCTGTCAACCTGCTTTATTTTTTTTCTCCTTGCTTCCCTGGATTAAAGGGGGGGAAAAAAAAGAAGGAAAAAGAGAAAAGGAAAATAGGAAAGGGGGAGTAGGAGAGGATCAGAGGCTGAACAGTGTGGTTTAGCAGATAATATTGAAAGAACATAACCTCTTTTCCGCGCCTCTGCCAATCTCGAGCCTGCCACGCCACACACCCGACAGCCATCCACGAAGCAGGCTCTGGCTCTCGCCTCCCTGCTCCCCTGCCTCCCTTCTCTCCTCCCTCTCCCTCTCGCCAAATCAGCAGTGCTTTCTCTGCAAGCCACACTGTACTGTACGGGGAGGAGGAGACAGCATCCTTCGGAACTGGGCTTCCCTCCCCTCCCTGTTGTCTGGCCGGGGCCCATATGATAAATGACATATGTCATTCTGTCAGGAGGGAAGGGTGGGTCAGTGATGTATGACTCCGCTGAAAAGGAAATCGACTGTTTGGCATGGTGCGGCTCTTCTCCACCAGGATTTAGTTTCAGAACTCTGAAATGAATTCTCCGACGTTTCAAGTGCATACTTAGGGCAGGCTGCAGGGAGGCCTGGGGAAATCGTACTTTATCCTCCCCCTGCCCTTCCAATGGCAAAGGGAAAAAAAAAAAAAAAAACCTAAAACAGATTCTGCCACTGGATAGCTGCAAAAGGCCACGCGTGTGTCAACGTCCCCAGCAGTCACACACCAGGGGTTATTAAAAATGTGACTTCAAAAAAAAGAAAGAAAGAAATGAAGTGGAGTAAGGTTAGTCCTTTTATTTATTTATTTTTTAATGGCAAAGGGCTGACACAAAAGCAAGATAAAAATTAGCATGTTTGAAGTAATCGTCCCGCAGCTTGACATCTGCATAGTAAATTTTAAAGGAAAAAAAATGTGTCAGACAGCCATGAGCCGCTTCGCCCTCCCCCCTTTCATTAGCTCACTGCCAGGGTGGCACTACTGAACCTCATTACGGCGAGAGGATTTATGAAGCTGAACCCAATGGCAAAGAAAAGGCATCTGTCAATAATTGTAGGGAGCTGCACTCACAGCTTTGAAATCTCATTAAGTATGCAGTTATCAGGCATAAAGATCAAAAACATTACTCAACTCCGACAGAATCTTATGGAGGAACATTAATTAGCAACAGGCCTACAGTACAAAAAAAAAAAAGAAAAGAAAAGAAAAGAAAAAAAAAAAAACACAGACTTCCTCTCACACCTGCCCAACCCACAAACCTAAAGCAACACTCCCCCTCCCGCCCGAAAAAAAATAATTCCCGGCATCTGAGACTGATCAAGAACATGAAACAAGAGAGACACACACAGAAAAGGGGAGAGGGAGGGAAGGGGTGGGCGGCAGGCAGGGAGGGGAGAGGGAGGGCGGGGAACTTCGGTTGAGAAAGGCTTGGCGGTGAGGAGAGAAAAGGAAGAAGCTGTCAAACTTGAGAAGGATGTCAGCGCTGGCCCTGATTACAGGGGCCTATGGAGTTCTCAGACCTTTTATCATCCTCCCCATCAAAACCAGCCTGGGAGTCACTCCTGTGGACCAGTAGCTGCCGGTCTGCAGCCCAGGCCAGGGCCCAGATCAAGGACCCTCCCCTGAGGCCCCTGCCTACCTGGCAGGCAGGAGACCACACCTGCTCAAGGCCCAGGAGAAGGATCCACTGCCCCTGGCCAGGTCTGCACCCAGCCACTAGGGTCAACAGCAAGACATAGGCCAGGGAATATCTGCCTACCTTAGCACACCTTTTCCTTCCTCCCAGGAGATTTCAGCATTCCCTTCTCACACGCCCCCTCTCTTAGTTTTATCCTCTCTATGATCACTTAAAACATACCAAAAAATACAGTGTAGATGTGGGGAATCAGCACAGAACAGGCCATGAGAACTCTGTAACACCCTATCATTAGAGGGTACAGCAAAGTTTGTGTGTCCACAGATCCAGAACCAGACTCTCCAAGTGGAGAAAATTAAATATTAAGTTTCCTGTCCCACCACATCCCCACCTCTTGCAAGCTGCACTGGTTTAAAAAAGATTTACATGAATTCAGAAAATCCTAAGAGCATTGTGCACTTGGGTCTCAGGCAAACTTCCTCCAAGCCCTGCGGAAATTATGGGTCCACGATGGTTGTACCAAAGATGGGGGCATGGGTGGTGAGGTGGGGTCTCAAACATCATTCAGATTTCAGTACACCAGATCACATCAGCCAATGCTGTGGGATGTCAAGCAACAGTTAGGAACTATCCTCCATCTCCCCAATGAAATGTGCAGGAAAATAAAAAGCAAATATTCTACATTTTATTTCCCTTACTGCACTCTTATAGAAAGGTGGCCTTCTCTGCTTACCCATTAGCACATGCCGGCATGCTTTCCCTCTCTTATACACATATACCCAGGGCGCTTCCCATAATCCCACGCCATGAGAAAACCTACTGAACAGCACCCCCTGTGATCTGAACCCTGTGATCATTCTCCTAGCTCATCACTCCTTCCTTTGCCACACTCTCTCCTCATGCCATGGCCACTTCTGCAGCGTTTACCTCTCTTATCCACAGAAGACAAAACCTTTTCTTAATTAGCCACATCTTTAAGGAAACGGGCATTAAGATTCCTAGGCAACCAGCTTGGAGATCCCTCCAAGCCAAGGCCCATCCTTTCCAATAAATGCCTCTCCTTTGGAATATCAATTAACCTAGCTCAGATAAATTGTCACCTATGACCAAAAATAGTCTGGAACACTTGTCTATAAACGAGGCTTGGCGAGAAGGGATTTTAGCAGTAGTATTACAATAAGGTGTTTATATTTTTTTATGTGCTTACCATATTACCTTTATTATGTGTAACATCAAAGTGATTATAGCAATTACATCTAACAGAATTAATTACAGAACTTCCCATCATTCCAGGATACATAATGCATTAGAGGTAAGCCAAAGAAAGAAAACATCTTGATTGTAGTAACTATTGTTGGTATGTATTTTCTCCAGCAGCGAGCGAAGCCAAGCCAGCGGCTGCTTCCAGAGCAATGGAAACTAAGAGTAGGAAATGAGGTATGTTTTCTTAAAATGAAGTAACGCTTTTGCTTAATAATATGTTGGCGTTAGTGGACATATAAAATCAATTTAATTTTTTTAAGTGTAAATCTTTAAAAGGTGCTGGTTAATCCACCCAACCAATGTTACTACATAAAGGAGAAAGCACATGGGTGAAAGACTTACAAGTCTTTACGTATGCAAAATAAATTCACTCAAGGCTTCATTAATATTAATTTAAATTCAAAACCCATTTACATTAAATTGTTCATTAAAAATTGCCTATTTTATGCAACATGCATTTCTCAAAGAACTCAGAGGAAACTGAATACATAGGACTAGATTTAATGATGGGGACGGAAAATCAAAAGTAAATGAATTTGAGTCACTGCACGTATATTACCAAACAGCCCTTTGCTCTCCATTAAAGATGGGCTCCAGTTTGGGAAAGAAACAAGCATGCAGAGTATTTTGTTTTCTGCTACTACAAACTTGTGAACATGACCTTCTGGCCTACCACAGAGGAAAGAAGAGGAGAAAAGAAAAGAAGAGAGGGCGGGGCAGGGAGGGGTACTGGTAGAATGGAGGAGTCAGCCAACTCCAAACTGGAATTGGGAAGAAATCAGGTGTCCTACACCTTGGAATCCGACTGGACTCAGAATGGGTTGAGAGTTAGGCTTGTGTTTTAAAAATGCACATTAGTTGACATTTGCCAGTGTCCATCTTGGTCTAGAATTAATAGTTTCTCTCTCCCCTATACTCCGCCCTCTGCAATCCTTTATTCTCAAAGCCTGGAGACCAGGAATTTGATGACAAGGAGTTGGTAAGAACCTTGCTTTGGTACCCAGCCTCCCGAAGACAATCTGAACTTACCCTGTTTTCCCAACAGCTGTTCTGGATGAAGAAAGCACAGTCATAATTAATAACATGTGTCCTGACAGTATGAATTAATAATTTATCATTAAGCCCAAACAAACTTAAATTATTCTTCAAGAGCCACACCTCTGCATAGCTGAGAAAATAAGGTAGAGAGATGGTCAAAAAGTCCAGGTAATGTGACCTTTTACGAAATCCCTTTCCCCCCCCTCAATACATCTCATGAGTTATTCTGGCTGAAATAGTGAAATAATTTACAGAATTGGAAGTAATTAAACCCAAGAATCTAAACGCTGATCAAACGAAGTATATGTACTAGAAATGTCTTCTTTTTTAAATGGGGCTTATAAAATATTCAATATTTGGTCAAGGACACTAACTAATCTTTCTAATAAAGATTCCTAAACCTAGAGTATGTCAGTTGTTCAGTCAAGAGATCAGAAGCAGATTACATCCTATTATTGTCTTTAAAAAAAATATTTCCAAAAAATGCACAGCATTATGTTAGTCACGAACAGTGACCTAAATTTTTAAGTCCACATCTAACGTAAATTTTTACAAATGTTGCAAAAGGAAGGAAAGCTACCAAGTCTACATATCCATTCCTTAAATTCAGTAAGGGAAAAAAAATATCTAGAAATGGAGGAAAAAATATTCATAGCTATTGTTTAGTAGGATTTAAAAATTAATTTAATGACTAACTGCAAATACTGGAAACTAGAATTAATCTGTCTGGATTTTTTTTAAAAAGGCTTACAGACATTTAAATGCATGTATCAGGACACTTTATCAACCTAACATAAAATTGTCATCTTATCTTATTATATGACTATTTTATGCATGTGTCAAAGAATTTAAAAATGACTGCCTGTCTATTGAGTCTAATTACAACTGCACATTATCTGTCTGGATGTACCAGTCCATATCATTGTTACCAAATACAATATATTGTATTCACCTTTCATTTTTAACTTCAGACAGAGAAACCACAATTTGGAGTATAACTAAAACACACACACACACACACAGAGAGAGAGAGAGAGAGAGAGAGAGAGAACACCTGAGAGAGTTCTGAGTAAACGAAACCACTGTTCTGTTCTGCCCTGTCTCCCCCCATGGGCTGTGGGGTGACATCTAGGAGTGTGAAAAGCACCTTAGTTCTAAGGCTGATCTATTTAACTGAGTTGCATGCTAACATAGAAGGGTAGACCATGCCTTACTTTTTATTATTATTATTATTTTGCTATAAGACCAAAGCTATTTGCATAGTTGTCCAGTGACAGGCAGGAGTAGAAATGGGTCAGCAAGACCCACTAGCTGCACTTGGAGTAACTGAACTGCTGGCATTATGGGGGATTAAATGTGCTGTGGCACACCAGGACCGGAGACTTCCAACAATTCCTCTGCGTTCCTGCCTGAGCAGCAGCCTCTGCCCTGGCCTCACTTGGCCATGACTTGTGTAAAAGGAAAACACCCCAAAGGGCCCAGGCACTGTGCCCTCCAGGTGATCCTTCTCCTTCCACAAATCCCAGATGTAGAGGGCGGGGTGAAGGACCGGTTTTAATGTCATGAACTCACCTGGGTTTCACGGCATTTCCCACGGCCCTGAACAGTCACCTTTCATTCTAATCACTTTACAAAACAATCTTTAGTAAAAAAGAGGGAAAATGCAGACTTGTGAGGCAATTTGGGGAATAAGTGCTGATACATCAGTTATTGACTATCTCTCTCCCGTTTATGAGCGCGCTCAAGGCAAAACTGAGAACAAAATGACAACATCAACCGCTCACAATCAAGTGTGGCCCTGGAGAGCACTGAAGCCCTCACTGACAGTTGTCAAGATAATGGGGGCACAGCAGCTGATTCTGGAAGATTCTCTTCCCCATGTGGAAGGCCGCAGGATTATCCTCGCCTCCTAGCCCCTTTGTTTTTTGCCTTCATCTTTTTTATTTTCCTTTTTAAAATTCTGCATTGCTCCCCTTGTTTCAGAGGAAATAAGGTTGGGGGTGGGTGTCACAGATCAGCCAAAGCCAGTATTTTGCTACCCTGCTACAGAGAAGACTACCTGTCCAAAGAAAAAATATGTGGTGGGTTTGAGAGCAAATAAATCCCAAGGCTGATGCTGAAATGCACTCCTGAATGCTCCAGGGGCTTCCAAGGGAGAAGGAAAAAGCTCCTCTCTAGAGCAGCCTGGACTCAGCCTGGGAAGGCATGGACTGGGCACTGCCAGGTGAGCCATCTCCTAGGCTTAGCCCTGTCCACTGGCAATGTGAAAGCCCCTCTGCATATCCCAGGGGACCTTCAGTGTTCTAATACCAACAGATCCTAAGCAGATCCAAGTCCCTTTAATAAAAGTCAACATACTTGAATGTTTCCCCTCAATGTCACCACCTAAGAAGTCCACAAAAGATTTCTCCTTTACAACGAAAAAGCCTCAAATGGCCAGTGGCAAGTTGTGGTTCCTTGAGGATTTTTCTTTTTTTCTTTTTTGTAGGCAATGGCCTGCTGATTTCACGTTTCCTCCAGAAAATGTATACGAATGAATAAAATATTATCTGCTACTAGGTATTACTTTAAATTTTTTGTTGGCATTTTAGAAAATACTTGATTAAAGACAAACACTACAAATAGGAGAGGATCATATTTTAAGCAAAGGATAATGGTCATTTTGCTTAAAAGACACTGGCCTTTGCTAACCCTGCTTCTCTAAGCTTCTACAGGCGGCAACATCTGCCCAGCACAAATGCACTGCCCTTTGAAATTACACGCCTGAAGAAAGGAAACTCCTGTCCAGGTTTCTCCTCTGCAGGTAAAGAAATCTCTCTCTCTCAGAAAAGACACTAGACTTTGCATAATTTCTATTAAAAAAAAAAAACTAAACTACAGAAATACATCTTTTCAGGGATTCTTGGGAGCCTATTCCGGCCTTCCAGAGAGCAGTGTTACATTTGGCCTAAATATAAAGATTGTGTGCACCTGTGTGCTATGTCTGCAAGCTCTACCCAGCTCTCGGCCCTTTGTGGTTGTTATTCTACCCCAGACCATTAAAAGGGCCCTAATTCCTATGACATGATTATCCAGGTACCAAAGCCCATTTGTCACCTGCAGCAGAAAATTGAGTTAATGCACAACTAAAGGCAGCCAGGACTGTGTAATATCAACTTGATTACATCAAACTAGCTGCAAACCTAATTCTGCTGGATGACACTGCGTCGAGCTTGTCATCTCCAATCATTAAAGCTGTCAGGAATCCATCAGGTTTACAGCTAATTAGGTGAACACTAATGAAGCTGGCAAAACAACTTTTCTTTTTTTATGGCTGAGCGGACCTTTCAGTTTGGAGGGGAAAAAAAATTCTCGAGTATTCTCAAGGTTGCTGGGGACTGGATTTCCAGTTACCAATCAGCAGACATCTTTCTTTTTCCCACTCTCTATCAGTACAAAGCAATCAATTTGTCATCACTCTCAGTATGCCACAAAAGCAGGCAGGAACCTTATAACTTGCAGCTGTGAGAACTGAAAAAGGAGGGAAAAAAATGGGAAGTTTCTTGTCCTTGTCCATCCAAACAAACAAACAGCAACAAAAAAGAAAAATCCTCACACAGTTCACTTATTGGCCTGTGTATACTTATCGCCAGCCTAATGTGGAAGGTTTTTTTTTTTTTTTTTTTCCCTCTCCACTCTTCTTAAATAAGTAGCCCTTCAGTCATTCTCCACCCCCTCCTCCACAGGTCCATTAGGCAGAGGCATTCTGATAAAGTAAATCCAAAACCAGGGTATGGGAAAGAAAGAAACCACTCACGCTGCCAACTTCTGATTGACCATTAAGCTATTGATGAATGTGCCTGTCAGGAGAGAGACAATTAAATCAAATATGAAACAAAGTCGTTTTGACGGGTCATTTTGATAGAGCAAAACCATTCTTCCATCTCCTATTAGTCGTGCAGTCAAGTTTTTATATAATGAATTTTTCTTAACTGACCTGAGATTTCCTGGCTGGCTTTTTAAAAGGTGCAAAAAGGTTAGTGAACAGGTTGCTTTGAAAAAAAATTAAAATAAAAACAATAGTACGTTCTCCCCTTCTCTAATAATTTCAGAAGAAAGTTATCAAATAAGGAGTCTCGGATGGGCAATGTGGAACCAAAAAGATGAACTGTAGAGAGTTCGAAACCAAATGTGAAGATGTAATCACATATGGTTCATTTAATTGAGGCACTCAGATACCTTAAAATGTGTATCCAAAAACGAAATAAAAAAATCTCAAAAACTGGAAAAAGCCCAAGGCATTCCTACTACCCAACTTTGTGAAGGATTCCTCCAAAGTTTTAGAGTTTATTTTGGGTAGATAAGCTCATTGCTTGAGCTTGGAATTTAAAGTGGAAGGTAGGATGAGCAAGAAGCATCAGTGAGGTGAGCTGGGAGGTCACACTCTCCCTACAAGCACTACTGGAATTTTCAAACTTTCTAAATTTGGGCAACATTGAGGACAGAAAGCAAAACCTACATTATATGCACCAAACCAACTCTGTTTTCTCCTAAGATTTTCTTAAGACATTGACAGGCAAGTACATTTTCTGGGAGAAGAAAAAAACATCATTCCCTCTCTGTGACCCTGTGTAAAGAAACTGGAGTCCTGAGTGCAGCCAACGTGGGAGCTCCAGGGGCTGTGCCCGCTGGCCTGATGGAAATCATCATCACCAGAACCACCATGAGTAAGACCAGCACTCAGAGTACCTATGCCCTGACCCTTCTCTCTGCCCTCCCCTCTTCCATCAAAAGAGAAGTGAAAGGAAAGAAAAGAAAAGAAGTGAACCCCTAGGTAACCTTCTCCTTCAGGCAGCATCTAAACCACTGCACATCAGAGTGTTACTCATATCAAAATACATCACGTCCATATGTGGTCTTCTCGCAATCCGCCCCCAAATCCCCGAAGTTGCACTGACAGGGCCCTCCTGACGTCACAGAGCTTGGCCTCACTATTGCAAGTGATTTACTGATGTTTATTGGGAATGAATAGATCAAAGGCAGCAGCATGACGGGCGATCAATCAGTCATCAAATCAAGGGTGGCAAAGGGCCAGAAACCCTCCTTCCAGGCAACATGCCCCAACCAACATTATTGCAAAATAATGTTACGTGTGTGGGTTTTGTTTTGCTTTCAATGATGCTTGTTTCCAGAAAAGAAAAGAAAAATCAGTTCAGTCTTAACAGGAGTTGACACTCCTGGCAAAAAAGGTGGGGGGGTGGGGGGAGTACTCAAACGTGTCCCAAAACTAAGTGTTCTGAGATGAGGGTAGGAAAAGCAGTGGAAGGAGGGGAGGGGGTAAAGGGACACAAACCGGAGTAGAGGAAATGCCAGCACTGAATACTGACTTGACAGTCATCTGACAATACCCAGACCCTGTGCGCTCTGGTTTTCCACCGCTGTGCCGGGTTTGGGCCCAATAAACGAAGAATCAATCGAATTAGCAGTAAGGTGGCCAAAGGGACACGCTCGCTCACTCGCTCTCAGTCTCTCTTTTGGCAGACACCGGGCAGTCCCCCGCCGGTCCGCCGCGGAAGACACCAAAGGTGTCCCAGGGAACTCAGGTGACCCCGCCCGCCCCCCACGGAAAGCGACAGACCAGGGCTCCTTCCTATCCGCTCTGCAGCCAGAGAGCGGGGGAGGCGCGGACCCATCTCCGCTCAGTTAGCCCGGAGCGCGGTCCCGAAGTGGATGCGAGCGGGAAGGGGGGCAGAGCGCAGCGGGGCATCTGGGGGGCGCCGGGTATCCGAGGCGGACGCACGCACCCAAAGAGAAAAGCAGCGAGCAAGCCGGGCGCCCGGAGTTACTCTGCGCCGGCAGTGGGAGAGAGGCAAGGAGTGAGGCGAGAAGCGGGGTTGCCGGCGGCTGGAGGCGCCGGGCGACGAGAGGAAGAGGAGGAAGAGAGGAGGAGGAAGGGGAAGCGGCTCGTACCTGCTGCGCGCCGGGGCGCCTGCTGCTTCCTCCTCGGCATGATGCTTCTCCAGCGACTGCCACAGCCGCCGCCGCCGCCGCTGCCGGGCTGAGGAGAGGGAGGGAGGGGCGGCGGGCCCGCGGGGGGGGCGAGGCGGGCCTGCTCTCAGCCTCCCCCCCGGAGAGCGGCCGCCCGCAGGATGCTGCTGCGCCCCGGCTCTCCGCGTCCCCCCCTCGCCGCGCTCCGCCGCGATCCCCGAACGTGCGGAGGGAAGAAGGAGGGCGGGCGAGGGAGGCGCGGGGAGGGAGGAGCACGGGGGGAGGAGGAGGCAGAGGAGGAGGTGGTGGTGGAGGAGGAGGAGGAGGACCGCGCTGCCGGCGGAATGGGAAGTTTGACAAATCGCTCCAGAGGCCGGAGGAGGAGGGGGCGGGGAGGAGCGGGCCCTGCCCCCCCCGCCCCGTCCCCAGACGAGGTGCGCGGGGTTCGGGGCTGGGGGGCGGGGAGAGGGGGAGAAGGCGGGCAGAGGGGTGGGAGGAGGAGCGCGGGAGCGGCCCCGGCGGGTCCTGCCCCGGCCCCCGCCCCCGGGCAGGGGGTCACCGCATCCGGGGGGGCGCGCAGCCGCCGCCGCGGCCCGGGGCTCGGCGGTCCAGTCTTCTGCCCGCGGCGCGGCTGGAGCGGCGGCGTCGGCAACAGGCAAGCTTAAAGGAAAAGGAGATGATCGTGTCACTCGCTTGCCCGCGGGGGCGCCGCGCCCCCGCCCCCAGCCCTGGGCCTGCCTAGGACCCCCACCCAGTCCAGGGACCGGGTGCCGCCCCTCCGCCTCCGCCCCGAGCGCACACACACGGGCGCGGCGCCAGCCCCGCGGAGCCCGTCCCGGGGCGCAAGCTACCCCCGCCCACCCCTCTTCTCCACCCGGGCCGCCCCCTGGCTGCCCCCAGCTGCTCCGCCCGGCCCGCACTCCTCTCCACCCACCGCGTCCAAAACCCACAGAAAGGTTCCTGGGCGCGGGCTCGCGCCCCCCGAAAATGCCAGGGCCCGCAGGCGGGCGCTGGCGCCCTCCAGGGAAGAGGCGGGTGCGGGCCGGAGTGGGTGGGGGCCGCCCTCAGGCCCCACGCCACCCGGGCTCCTCCCCTGGGACCCGCCGCTGCCACTTCCCCCTATTTTTTTTCCCCGGGCAAACTTTCCCGGGCCCGTCTCGGGGGGTCAGGGTGGGAGGGGGTGCCTCCAAGTTTCCTCTCCTGACTTTTGGATGATCACGGGCCCTCCACCCCGCCTCTCACCCCCTTGGACGCCGGGCCGCGCCCCCCACCCACGGCGCCGGCGGATCCCAGGGCGGGACGGAGGCGGGAGAACAAACTCGGGCTCCCTGGCCCATCCCCCGCCCCAGGGCGCCTCTGAGAGAGGGCCACCCTGCCGCGCCCGGCCTGCGGGCAGTTCTGGATGAAGGGGATTGATTATTGATTGGGTGATTGGGGTCGCTGAGGCTCCGGGCGGGCCCGGCCGGGAGACCGCGGGGAGGAGGAGCTGGGAGGGCTGCGTTGGTGGCAGGACGACGCGGGCTCACTTACGGGCGGCGAGGAGGGCGCGGGTGGGCTGGAGCTCATGCGGGCGACCCTCGGGCGGCGGCGGCGGCGGCGGCGGAGCGGGAGCCGGAGCCCGAGCGGCGCGGGCGGCGGCGCATCGATGCGCTGCGGGCTCGATTGCGTCTCCCTGGGCCAGCTCTCGGGCCGGGAATGGGGCGGCCGCGGCGGGGCCGGCTCCGGGCGCTCCCCGGCGACTGTGGCGGGGGTGCGGGGGCGGTCCCCAAGCCCACTGTCCCTGAGGCGGCACTATGCCTGGGCGTGTCGGCTGGGGGCTTGGCCCTCCCGCGGGCCGGGAGGCCGACAGTCCCGGCGAGGGCCGGCGACCCGCGACCCGGGACTGACTGAGCGCTCTGGGAGCTGCAAATCCCAACCTTCTTCCTTCCTTTTTTTTTTTTTTTTTCCTTATGTTTCTTTCTTTTTTAGTCTTTTTTCCCTTCTTTTTATGGCCTGCCTCTTTTTTATGTTTCTTTGTGATTGCTTTTGCAAGTTTGTTTTAAAAGTTCACAGCGTCCTTTCTTTTCTTTTAGACCAGGAGACCGTGATCTCACCCTGACGGTAAGATCAAAAGTCTCTGCTCGCCCCCGGCCTGCGGGCTTGGGCTCAGTCCAGACGCCTCCCTGAATGCAGATGTGTCGCCGCGGTCTTCCCGGGCTATAAAGACGCCTCCAGCGCCTTAGTGCGCGCAAGAGCGCTTGGAGTTGTGGGGTGCGGACCCCGAGAGGGGTCCGGAGCCAGTGGCGGGTTGCGGCTGGGTGCCGGGGCTGGCGGCGTGTGGCATACTCGTGGGTGGGGACGCCACGCGCGTCTGATGCCTGCGGCCGTAGAGGCCGAAACCGCGACCCCTCCAGGCCTGGGAGATGCGGCCGTGGGGCGTGAAACGCTTCTTGCGAGCGAGGGAACGGTGAGTCGGCAGACGCCGGCGGCGGCCTCAGGGTTCTGGTGGCCGCGCTGGGCGCTTCTTGCCTACAAGGAGGGTCGGCGCCGCTCGAGGTCAGCTCCCACCAGCCCCTGGCTCACCTTCGAAGCGCCGAGCGCCCACTTAGGCGCACCGGTAGCAGCGCACACATCGCTGGGCGCCGCTCAATGAAGGCCGGGAGTTCGCCCCGGTGGTGATTTGCCTCCTCCTTTCATTCCCCTTGCTGCTCTTCCAACCCTCCCCCCCCCCCTCGCGGTCCTTGGCCTGAACTCGGGTCTCCGCGTTGCTCGCCGCAGCCGCCGCTCGATCAGTGGCTGGCCCTCCCCCGCTTAGGCGCCGCGCACTGTGCGATCCGCCCTAACATCTGTCCGTCTAACCATTGGTGCATCCATCAGTGTCAATGGGCTGCACATTGCAGCGACAGCCCGTCACGCACAACACGGGCTGTGCGGAGTGCACACCGCTACCGCACTGTTTTGCCGGGACAGGCAGACAGATTCAGCCCGGTGTGGCGGGGTAGGCAGGATCCCTGATCTCTACTGTGTCCTTTTAACTACCAGCACTCGACCCCCTTAATCCGCGGCCCCAAACACGTGAATAGTTTTTCAGACCATTGTGGGGATGGGACAGATGAAAAGGGGGCAGTGTCGACCTAGTCCTAGGTTCTCTCTGCCCTTTTTCTGTGGACTGGGTGTGGCTGAAAGAGAAGGGGAGAGAGCTTCCAAATCCGTAGCAACCACAGTATAGACCCTGAAACTACTTGATGCAGGGGCTTATGCCCACTGTAACTGGGCAGATGCTGGGTTGTCAGTTCGCCAGAACGTGTTAGCTAAGAGATCTCAGTGTAAAACTTTGCTGGTCCCATTTGGCTGCTGCACCACCAGGCCTGACAAGGAGAAACAGTAGAGGGTTAAAGAACAGGGATCCCAGTGAAAACCAAGGGGAAAAGGTGTCTGGGTGGCAGTAAGTCTGTAATCCCCATGTTATTTAGAGGTAGTCAGGCAGGACCATATGTGGACAGTGCCTGGTGCCCATTCTTCCAGAGTGCTGACCTCCGCTGTGGTTGCGTGTTCTCCCTGTCATTGTGTGTTCTCCCAGTCGTTGCCTCTTGCTTCCCTGTCCTTCCACAACTGTCCAGAGGGTAAACATGCACATGCGTCTTTAATCAGTCCGGCCTGTCCAAAGGACCCTTGTCCTCACCTTAAAAACTTCGGGGTAGGGTTTATAGGGGACTTATTCCTCGGACATTTTCTGGGAGGCTGGCTGTACCTGGCATTTTACCTGACTTCATTCTTACTGCAAATATTTCTTTCTGGGTGCCTGGTGAGTTCTGTCCCCTCTAATCAACTTTTTTAAGGGGGGGGGGAATCCTGTACAGCTGTTCACATTGTGATTGGCAAGTTAGAAGGGGGAAAGAGCCACTTTCCAGTGAATGCAGAGGTCTGTTCAGTTCCTGAAGAGTCCAGAGAGGCTGCGGCAGTGCATACTGGGGATCCTTCCTTCAGAAAGGAGATACAGCCTGTGCTTTAGGGGTGCAGGCGCTGCATAACCACATCCGGTGGTCCAGCTGTTTTTTATGCTAGACTGGAGGGCAGAAAAGCCTTCGCCCTACAGAGGAACTATAATTCTATGGAAGATGCACCATGTAGAAATCTTTTTTACCCTACTCTTCAAAGAGTTTGCAGGTGTCTTCCAGAAACAACACATCCCCAAGAGCACCAGGTAACTTCTTTTTCGCTTGAGTCATGCTGGATAGTAAACATTTAAGCCAAATGCCCCCATCTCTGGGAGATGATTTTTTTAAATCCCTAAAAACTGAAGAAGGAAAAATGGGCTGAGGGGTAGTAGGACGACTCAGGGAGAACCATCCAGTGGAGAACACTCCTGGGAGAAACTGGCGGCTCACATCTGGGCCAGGTGGTTCACACGGAAACTAAATAGTCATGTTGTAAACCCAAATCATTCCCAGGGGCCCTGAAGGCAATTCTTATCCCCCAGATTGCATCTTAGGGCCAACGGAAGCCCTCTTGTCCTCAGACCCAGGGTACTGAGCTGTATTCTATAGAAAAACTCCCAGTCTGTCTCCAGTCTGTTTATGCACTCAAGGAGTCCTGGACCCCATTCCCGGGTCCTATCTTAATGGGTCTAAACCACCCCACGAGCGTTCTGACCCCCAACTGACGAGTTCCCGAGGGGGGGGGGGAAGGCAAACGCAAGCATGGCTTGGAACAGGTTGCAGTGGAGAGGGAGGGGTCCTGACCTGCAGTACATCCTGCCTGAGTCTGAAAGTCAGGTCCTGGGAAGAAGCAGCTGGGCTACCGCAGGGAGGCAGCCGAGGTTGTGTCCAATGTGACGACTGAGGGCAATGGGTGACCGCTCTCCTGACCCGAGGAAGGTGTCTTTGGGATGACCACCTAGGGAAAAGACTTAAAGGAAAGGAGTCCTAGACGCTGCCAGTTCAGGGCACGCTCCAGTCCCAGTCACCCAGGGCCTAAACTCTGACCTTGGAGAGGGTTTCCTGGTGCCTTGAGGGAGACGTGGACCACCTGGAGGGACAAGGCAGTCTGGGTAGTACACTCCGGGAGCCTGCACCCGGCTTAAAGATGTGAGTGCGGCTGGCCAGAGTGCGGGCCTTTGGAGAACTCAGGACCTGGGCAGGCGGCACCAGGTATGCCTGCTACGCTGGCTCCTGGATGCCCCCCCTTTTTTTTTTTTTGGTCCTCCACACACCGCAGTCTGGGCTGGGCAGTGGCGAGGAAGTGCCCTGGGTGCAGAGAAGCCTGCCACTTGCACACTTCGACCAAGAATTGAGTCCCTTCTGGGGACCTCAGCCCCTGCCAAAACGCGAGAAAGATCCGGACCCTGGGGCCAGGCCCTCTCCAGGCGGTAAATTGTTTGTAAAAAGTGCATTTACACAGCAGCGAAGTTTGTTTTTTCTTTCTTTCTTTTTTTTTTTCGGTAGCTTTGTTTTAACGAACCAGATGTTTTGTCTGTAAATTCTCCCAAGAACTTTTACAGTTTTGACGTGAAATAAACCTTCGAAAATCGGAGCGGTATATTAATGCCACTTTTGTAGGGCCTCTGGAGGGATGCTTCAGGCGCTCCCGGAGGTGGCTGGTGGTGGGGGGTAAACTTCGTTGAAAAGTAGGGGACTGATTTCCATGCAAGGTCAAGAATGGGTTTGGGAGTGTGAAGTGTCTCCCCCACCCCCGACACAAAGTAATCATGCGCGCGCGCACCGCCCCCCCCCCCCCACCTGTGCCCAAACCCTGCCCCTCCTGGTCCTGGCTTCCTACTTTGTAAATTTCTTGTGGGGTAGTGCACCGAGGTATGGCCCGATTCGGCGGACAAGCCCAGGGCACGCTCGTTTTCCGCCAGGACCACTCAATTCAAAAGCAAAAGGGCCTGCGATCTTCCCGGGGCAGCCTAGATGCCCGCGTTCTTCTAGGCGGAAGCTGGATCTGCAGCCCGCGGGGAACTCCTGGGCGTCTAGACCCCGGAGAACTTTGGAAGCTGAAGCTGTCTAGCCCCCATGGAAGCCAGGTCCCTCAAGTCCCCCTCCCGGATGCCTCATTCCCGCCCCCCCCCCCCCCGCCATTCCGGATTTCCAGGCAGTTCTAAACGTCTTTTTAAAAATCTGAACTCTACACCTAGCAGGGGGAGGAAGGAAGATTACCGCTGGGGTGGGGGCGGGGGAGAAGCGGGTCGGGTTGGGTGATTGGTAGAGTTCACTTTCTCGGGTTTCTGGAGACAGGCTGGCCATTTCCTTCTCCTGTCCCTCCTTTCCCCCACTTTCCTGTGCTCTCAGTGGCGCATCTTCAAGTAGCTCTTTTTTCTTCCGTAATACTCTTTCGTTCTGTCGTTCGCCGAACTTAAAAAAAAATAAAAATAAAAACTTTTTAAAGGAGGTTGAACATTAAAGAAAACAGATAATCTTTGCATTTCGGTCTACAGAGGACAGATGTATATTAAACCCAGTTTTGAGGGCGCGATGACCAGTGGATTATCCTTTTATGAAGTCCCACGTGTAGACGTAGGTTGAGGGGGAGGGGTTCTGGAATTCCTCGCGATAACGTGTCCCCCACCCCACTTTGGGTGAAACGGATGTTTGGAAACTATTTGTGAAGAGTTTTTAAAAACCAAACAAAACCTACATTGGAGACGGCTGTAGCCGCGGTGGGACTCACCCCTGGCAGGAGCGAGTAGCTCTTTGCTACTGGGTACGCAGAAATGCCCACCTCTTCCCGTGCGGTTACGGGAACTACCAGGCAGCAGCGGGTTTCTGAATCAAGGTGTGGGCAACCCGACGCTGGTGTGAACCCCTGCTCTCCGAATACAGGAACCCTGAAGGAAGAGGAGGTCCCAGAAATGAAACCACCCGGTCTTCTCTAACCAGACAGTCCAGCTTTTTGCGCCTGGTGACCTCATTAACTGGCCAGGGAATTTTCAAGAGCAGGAAGAATTTTGTTTCCCTGTACTCTCCCAACTTCCCTCCTCTTTTCTGATTTATACATTATGATTTTGCGTTTGTTCCCAAATTTTCAAACGAAGAAGACTAAGCATAACTCTCAATAGGGCCGGTACACGAGAGAGGTACAAGGGGCTTCGTCCTTTTTTCATTTTTTATTTCTTGAAACTTGATGAATAACACTTGTAGTTGGACAATAGAAAGACCAAGGTTGTTGGGGACAAGTGGCCCCAAGGGTCACATTATATGACATGTAGGTATCTCTGATCGGGGACTTTTATAACCTAGATTTACCCCCTCTGCAGAGAAGCCCTGAATTCTGCCTTTCCTCTTCCTCTGCCACATCTTCTCCCCCCGCCCCCACGTCTTTCACCCTCTTTCTTCTTTCCTCCCCCGTTTTCATGTTCTGTTCTACCAGTTCCTCCTCGACCTTCATAAGAATTATCAAAGATTTTTTTTTTTTTTTTAATGACTGCCAAGTGCTAGTCCCAAACCGATCAAGTCGTCCTCCCTTAGACGAGGCAGGGGCGATCACCCCGAGCCCAAATTTTGAGGGTCCAAAGAATTTTGTAGTCTTTTAGGTGGCGAGCGGGGGGGCTGGGTGGGGTCTGAAATAGGTTTGACACTTAGTTTAAAATAAAAGAACATGTTAAAAAGTTTCAAAGCTGCCAATAAAACCCTTTAAATGGCTGGTGATTCAGTGCCTGGAGTTGCGGTGATGGCATTGGTAAATGACTCTAATGCCCAAAGAAAAATATTACAAATGCCGCTGTCTCGGCCACCAATCGGGCGCGGTTTTCCAGCGCGGGCCCGTGGCTCCTCTCTGGCGCGGAGGGCATCCACATTTGCATGATAAATTGACCAGACTGGCGGCAGCCAATGAAATATTCAAATTAGGCCCGGGGTGGGGTAGGGGTGGAGTCCCTAGGGGTCCGTTCTTGAGCGGGCGGCGGGAGCTGCCCTTACCACCTCTCCATCCGCGCCCTCTAGAGGAGGGACAGCGGGCGGCCTCTCTGACGCGAGGTACAAGATCCAGATGAGAGAGAGGAATGGGGGCTAGGAGGTGGCAGGCTAGGGTGCTTTGGGGCGCGAGGAGGATTTGGGGCTGGCCTAGAGTACTAGCTGTGCTGTAGGGTTTCTGTATGTATCTTGCACTTAAATGTGTTGATGGATTGCAGAAGCAGGTGGTGACCCTAGGAAAGGGTTTAGGTTCCCCAAAGTGCCTTTATGTAAGATCCCAGAACAAACCTAGCTTTTAAGTAATTGCTGTGTTGACTTAGCTTCATGACAAGACCCTTGCCCATCCTAGAGCACAATAAGACTCCCCCAAGCCCCTCCAGTACTGAAATTCTGGAACAGATATATCCAACTTGCACCAAGTGGAGGATTGCACACATGCAGGCCTTGCACCCCAGCTCTGAACTTGTTTGGGACTCTCCAGAGGTTGTACAGGGCCTGGAGCAGCAAAATGTGACCCCTGGAATATACCAGAGCAGGCAGTGTCAGAATGCTGACCCTGACCCTCATAGGTAGAGCTTCTCCCCTGAGCAAACTACTTCTTGGAGGAAGTGCCTAGGCCTAAAGGCAATCCCTATATGAGTGTGCACAGAGAGTCAAGCGTACAGTCTTGGTTAGGATGTAGAAAAACAGCACATCAAGGGAACTGGCTCTGGGATGGTGCTGCCTCTGGTGGCCCAGGAGAACTCCACTCCATAGGCCCCTGGCAAGCTGGCCTCCTGACCTGGCTCCACCTGGGAGTCCTGACTCAACAGGGACTTTTGCAATGGATCCAAGGTCCAATGGACATCTCTTATCTGCTGGAGCATCTCCTCCTTCTCCCACCCCTTCACCCATCCCAGGCTAATTTTTTAAATGGAGTGTTTAGAGGTGCATTGTGTCTCACTTCTCTGCTGTTTACTGGTGAGCACCTTGTTTCTTCTCCATCTCTGTAGTGCTTCGAGTTGGATCTCAGTTTCCTGCCTGAGAGAGTACATGATCCCTAACCCACTTACCAGTCAAAAGGGTCTTTAGGTAGTGGTCTGAGTCCCCTCTAGGCGTTTCTTCCTCAGACATGCTCAGCATAAGTGAGTCATCTGCAGCTGTCCTCCCTTCCTGTTAGCCAGGGAGACCTAGGCCTCTCAGAACCTGGCCCCAGGCTAACTCAATGCTATATAAATAGCAAAAAAAAAAAAAAAATAGTAGGTATTGATACAAATTTGAGATAGAATCATTTTCTTTTTTGAGTGCCTTGCAGGTATCATCAGTAATTTTCGAAGTAGGTTGCCCTGTTAAGGAATTTAATTCTTAGCAAGACTTTTTGCATCATTTAGGGTTTTTTGAGAGGCTTTGGGCCTAGGCTTTATGGGAATGCACTCAGAAAATAACTGATGGCAGAGATAGGTTTAAGTACCAAAGGGGCCTCCCTGCTTCCTTAAAGAATCTTCATTTGCAGCCTACTTGAGTGCCTGGGACTAGGGTTCCTATTAGGAGAAAGTCTTGTGAAGGGAGGAAGCCTCTTCCTGTCCAATGGAGTAGATATATATTATGTGGCAAGAAGGCCTTCTGTGGAAGCCCACAGATCCCCTTCTCTTCCTCAGGCCTCACCTGTTGGCCTAGAAAAATTTGAGACTTGCAAATGGATCAGAATCCTCCACCAGTAGTGAAATTTGTCAAGCAGGTCCACAAATCAGAAATGCAAATGTGTTTGCTCCTCCTCCCTCTTGGGGCATGTGGAGAGACAAGCTAGGTGGGAAAGATTACCCATCTTTCAGCTGGCCTGAACTATGCATAATGAATTAGGGAATAAATGAGACATGAAGTAGGTACCAATGAGCAATACAGAAGGATCATGCACATAGTGGGTCTGCTCTGCATGTTTACATGTGCCGTGTGCAGCTGTACATTGCAGGTGAATGCAGGCTTTGATTGTGGTGGGAGAAGGCCTGGGTGTGTGGTTATAACTTACCAAGTAACTGAGCAAGTCTTCCCTACCTTTTGTACCTCATCCCCCCATCTTTAAAACAGGACAGCTCTCTCCATCTGAAACAACAGAGACTCAATGAGGAAGGAGGTGATCAAAGTTGGAGATGCCTTTTGAAATATCTGCTACCTGTTGCTACATGCTGGGAGCTTTGGGTCACACCACGAAAGAGGCACTGATGTACTAGGAGTGTCAGTGGGCAAGTCCAGTAGAAGCTACTTCCCAGTATCTTATCTGGAAAGAGGCTTACCTGGGTTGCTTATCTGGATGGTGACCTAAGATGATGTATGTTGAGCCTCGGATGGAGGCTTGGTACACACTATTTGACTCTCTAAAGCCCAGGTGAAAAGAGCAGCCACAGAATCAGGCCTTCCTGAAGACAAAGGCTTACAGGTACAGTGAGGCTGGGTATATACCTTAGAATGCAAGCAGGTGCTTGGAATGGGGCCAAAAAAAAAAAAAAAGTGTGGGGTGGGGAGAGTTGGTGAAGGCAGGGCACAGGCAGGCCTCCTGACTTCCTGGGAAGAGTGGGCATTTACAGGATTGATAAGATGGATTCCTCCAGACCTTTCTGTGAGCTCATTAGAGGAAGGGATATGGTAAGGAGCCACACTGATATTTCTATTTTCCCTGTTAGTAGTGACTGGAATTTGCACCATCCAGGTCAGATGGAAAGTAGAAGCTGGAAAAATCTGACACACACATTGATTTGCTCTCTTTGCCATTGCTACTCGTGAGAGAAAGAAATGTGACTTCAAAATTGCAATTAGGAACCCACCTGAAAAGGGTTTCTTTCCTGAGCTCCCGTGCTGGGCCCATCACAAGACAGTGTCTCTCTTTGCTAAGGAGGTAGTTTCATTCATGGCTTTGAGCAGAAGCAGGCAAGGTCTTGTGTCTTGTTTCTTTTACTTTGCATTGTTTGTGAGACTTAACTATGTCACACCTCCCTGCATAAGCTCATAAAGACCATGGGCACTTTCCCCTCATTTTGGTCAGGTCCTGGAGAGGATGGCGATTTCCCCCAATGTTTTAAAAGTATTAACTTCCTTTCAAACATTCTTTAACCTTTAATGTTTTGGAACTTGAAAAGGTCATTTTGTTCTGAGGATGCAACTGTTCCCATAATTGTTCAGCTATCAGGGTGAATTCCATCCAAATCCTGAATTCTTTAATGGGATCCAAACCACACACACACACATATACACACACAAACACAGGATATGGATACATACTTTCCTCTGCACATGTGTTTACACATACATACAGTTATGTGCATGTGTTTGTATCTGTGCTTGCAGAGACATGGATTTAGATGAACTTCTCTAGCATTCTCACAGAATGATTTCTTTACAGGAAAGTGGGTATAAAATTGCCCTTCCTGAATGGTAAGTTTCACGAAACTTATCAATTCATTATATGTTACACATGTATCTGATTTTTTGAGAAAGGGTTTAGTAACTCTCTAAACTAACATTTTATTGCTATCCCTATGGTAAATGCCTCCAAAAACCCTGGGGAAGTTTGAGTTGACATTTTTTTTTTTTTTAGGCTGTCCTTTAACATAGTGTCAACTTCTTTACTGTCACTAGCTCTGGCCCCTTCTCCTTCACTTTTTACCTTTCTAAATTGATGTATTTTTGGAATAATGTCTGAGCATGTTAGATTTGTATGTACAATAAGAGTCAAATTAATAGGCTTGAATAAGAGCAGGAAGGAATTTTCTACAAGGAAACTGCATGAAGTTGATGCTCAGACCCTACAGCATGCATTTTACTTATTCAAGAGGCATTGGGTGTGGTTCCCTAGATTTTTGCCTCTGATGTTTTTTTTTCAGATGAAAGATTTCCAGGCAAATAAGGCACAATTGAATAAAAGAGCTCACCTTAAGTCTCTGTAGGTGCATATAAAAAATAAATCTGATCTAAGCCATGTAATAAATCAGTAGGGGCACTCTGTAAGATTAATACTCATTACGCTTATGAGAAAGAATGGATACCTTTAAAAGGATGCAACTTTTACTTAAAAGCAAACACCTTTAAAAGGTCTCCGGCTGCAGGAAATGATAATGAAGGGAAGCAAGACTTGAGACCATAATATAGACGCACTGGAGTAGACCCTCTTTGGAGCCAAAACCTCTAAAGATTCATCACCTAGTCATTAGTTACACATTCCTGGCTCCAGGAATCTGGTTTCTCATTTCTTATGTTTCTATGTGTGCGATACATAAAAGATATAGAAGACTATGTAAATCATAGATGTATGATTTAAATAAGGACAGAGGGTCAACACTCAATTATCCAAAGTCTCTCTGACACCTCCCAATGCCAATCCCCACTCCTGTAGGCCACTCCTCTGTCCTGAGGTTTGGAGTGACTGCTGTCTTGCATTGCTTCATGGTTTTAACACTGAGGAATTCATTCTTTTGTGTGTTCATAAATGAAATCACATTGGATGAATCATTTTGTGTCTTGTTTCTTTTACTTGGTAAAAGAAACTATCCCTATGGTAAATGCCTTGTTTGTGAGACTTAACTATGTGGATGTGTGTGGCTAGTTCATTTTCAAAATATGTTCGGTTTCTCTGTATTTCCAGTTTTTGAGCTCTTATTTTTAAAATGCCCCTGTGAAAGTGGGAAAGCTTGGTCATACAGCATGCGTCTCTACAGTACTATCTTCCAAAGTGTTTTAAATGTTCTCATTGTTCTACATCCTTATCACCATATGGCATTTTTAGCTGTGTTTTTCCTCTTTTTAAAAATTATTTCCTAATCTGGTGGCTGTGGTTGCTCTCTGTATAATTTGCTTTCCATGATTAGTAGTGTATTTGAGCGCCTGTTTATATGTTTTTGGTCCTGAGCAGGTGAGGCATGTTTTTGAGTCCTTTTCCCATTTTCCACTGAATATATGTTTCATATTTTATTTCACTAAAGTTCTTTATCACCTGGTTTGTTTCAAGTTGGTTTAGGACTGTGGATCATATAGATATATTTCAGTTGCCAACACAATGGCTCACACCTGTAATCCTAGAGGCTTGGGAGACTGAGACAGGAGGATTTAAAGTTCAAATCCAGCCTCAGCAGTTAGTGAGGCCCTAAACAAATGAGCGAGACCCTGTCTCAAAATATTTAACAAAAGTTGGAGGGTCACTGGGTATGTTACTTTGTGGTTAAGTGCCCCTGGGTTCAATCCATGGTATCCCCCAAAAAAGAAAAAATATATTAGTGAGATCCTTGATTATCTTTCCAGGATGCTTTAGTCTGCAGATAATATGGATCCTACTCACACAGTCATGAGGACATTGTCTGGTGGTAGATTCAGGCTCAACTTAAACCAGTTTTCTTACCCTCTGACTATCCCCTCTGTTTTTAGCATCATCTCATACTTGGCTGTCTCATCTCATGATTTCAAGATGGCCACAGGTGGAAGTGGGACCCCTTTATTTGTCCCCATCCAGAATACTAATTAATTAATTAAACTTTTCATCAACTCATATAATCTACATCCTTTTAGTTTTTAGGGCCCTCTTCTTTCCCACCACCAAGAAAAGAATGCAAGTCCCTGACAAGCTTCCTGAACCTTCCTAGTTGATAGAATGAATATTGGACTGGGGCGGGGGAGTAAACTTCAAACAACTGCTACATTCTCTACAAACCTGGAAGGGTTTTTTAAAATCATTTTTTAATTTATATAGAGTAAAATTCACTGTTTTGGTCTGTAGTTCTCTGAATTCTACAGATGCAGAAGAGTCATGTGGTCACTGTAAGTAAGACTGGGGATAATCCATTACCCCGCCCCTTAGAAATTTGCTTGTGCTACCCTTTTGTAGTCCTCTACCCACCACTTACCCTGACTCCTACTCCCCGACACTAGGAACCACTGAACCACGGATCTGAGACACCGATTCTTCTTCCCCATGGTTTTGGATCTTTCAGGATGTGGCATAAATAAAATTACACAATATATGACCTTTCAAATCTGGTTTTTATCACTCAATATAATGCATTTGAGATTTATTCATGTTGTGCGTATCAAATAAGCTATTTCTTCTTGTTACGGAGAAGTATTTCTTTGTATGAATGTACCAGATCTGTTGACCATTTATCAGTCAGAGGGCATTTGGGTTGTTTCCAGTTTAGGGTGATTATGAATAAGGGTGCTGTGTGTCTGGACATGCAGGTTTTGTGTGAACCTAAGTTTTCATTTCTCTCAGGTCTCAAATGCAGGGTCATATGGAAAAAGTCTGCTTGACTCTGTATCAAGCTGCCAAATGGTTTTCTAAAGCCGCTGTACCATTTTGTATTCTCACCAGCAATGAATGCCAAGTTCTACATACTCCTAAAGAGGTTCTAATGGATATGAAAGTGCTTTGTAAAAAGTGAGGGTGCTATGCAGGGTGCCAAGGTGGGAGGATTCCAAGGAGGTATTTCTAAACTCTTAACTCTTGTGGACTCCTCATTGGAAACAGAATATTCCATTGTAGGTCATTGATTCCTCCTAAAGAGCTACAGGTAAGCATAATTCTGTCCATTTTACAAATGAGGCCACGACTCTGCTTCTCTTGGTTGAGCCAGGCCGGGTTTATATAATGTGATCAAGAGCAAGATTCTATCACCTTGTAATTTATTCCTGAGTTCACCAAGTAAAATGAAGTCTGATCATTTAGAATGTCGTTAGGCTGTATGGCAAAAACTAGGAAAAAGCATACACCCAAATGTACAATCAGAATTGTCAGAACTGGCAGGGATCTTAGCAGTTCTCCTGTAAAGTTGATAACCTATGACACGCCCTCCTTCCCAGGATGCCAGCCGGGGACTCTGCCAGCCTCGCTGGATTGCCTTAGATGGAACAAGATCAGCGCATTCTGTGTGTGACCTCCCAGAACACAGGGCAGCATCCCACCAAAGATACAGTGGGCAGGGCTTGTGGATCTGTGCGCACAGAAACAGAAATGAGGCTGTACTGCCGGGCGCCCTGTGGCCAGAGATCCTTCTTTCTGGCTCACGTCCCCTATGTCTTTGCTTCTTTCATCTTAGTGCCCAATTCTGAGGCACCTTCACATTTCAAACGCCCTGAGAATATGTTTAATTAGAACTTGGCCATACAGCCTTTTAAAATAAAACAGAAGGGACCAGCTAATTATATCGCTCAGCATTCTGTGGCAAACATATATTTTTTAATAAAACACTTTCCTAACCAGAGTAATCCCTTGAGATGCAAATCCTCATTTATAAGAAGTTTCCCAAAGGGAGTTAAAGAGAAGATGCCTTCTAAAGAAAGGAGACAAAGAGAGTGTGGGGAGGTGTTTTCAAAGTGCTTTTAAAAGAAAGACTCATTCTGTGGTTGAAATATGGATATTTTGAAATATTAATATTTTAAAGATGCATATTTTTGTTTCAAATATCTTCAAACTCTTGTGTTTATGATCATGTATTTTCTTTTTGATTATTATCACAAATGCTCGTGTTTCTCATTCTGGGATTTTTCATAAGTACAATATTTAAATAAACAAGTGATTTTCTCAAAATGTACTTTATCTCCTGCTGGTTTTCCTGCCCTTGTCTTGCTTCATGAATAACCTGTTCTCTATTCACGAAGGAACCTACCAGAATGGGAATAATGCGGTGCATAGTTCTGGGTAGAGGAGGCCTTTTCTGAAGTCCCTCCTTCCCCAAGGGTGGGAGAGGGGATGTGGAGGATTTGTACCCTCCTGAACTGCAATAAAGTATCCAGAGGTGGTGGTCTTCTGGGGACATCTGCATTCATAAGACTGACACTGCATGGTTAATAGTGATGACAGCAGAACTTTTATTTGCTGGGACCTTATTCCATGCCAAGTCCCAGGCTAAAAAGTTTAGGCATCTCAGGATACTGATGGGATGGGATGTTCTAACCCCATTTTGCCAATGAGGAAGGCAAGACTTGAGAGGATGAAGACTACGAGGAGGGTCTCATGGCTCACAGAAGGGTAGGACTTGAATATGAATGTGGGTCTGTCTGCCCCAGATCTCAGCTCTCCAGGACACTGGGGTGGAGCACACGATAGACATCTCTAACGTGCTTTGTGCCTCTCTTCCCATAGGACACTGATAGACATTGTGTTTTCAGTTAAGTTCTGTGTCAGTCAGGATCCTGGTGGGAAAGAGGGGACACACTTGAATGCAGATTATTCATGGAGGATTTCCTAAAGAGACTATTTGCAAAGGTGAAGGAAAGCATAAGAGAAAATTAACAGAATGGTTACAAGGGTTTGAGATTTAAAAAAAAAAAAATGGTTCCTGGAAGCCATGCTGGATACACCCCACCAGATACTAATGGGCAAAGGTAGGACTTTGATGCTGACATCTGGGTCTGCTTCCAGAAGCACAGCACAGGGAGACCTGTAAGGGCAGGCAGCAATGCATCTTGCCAAGCACCAGACTGTGCCAGCTTTAGCGTGTGCTGGGAGTGGAGAAAGAGAAGGAACCATACCACCACCCTCAGAGACCTTAGAGTCTATGGAGGAGCTGTAGGTCCATGTGGGTGGTGTTCACTTGGCTACAGGACTAAGTGACCTGCCTGATGAAAGGTATAAAGGATGTTCTTTCAGAAAATTTGCCCAGTGTGTGCCTTAAAGGGACACCTGAAATTGAAATGCCTCACTGCATGCTGCCATTTACAGTGCTCAGAAAAACGTTTGAGGGTTACTCTTTTTACTTGAGATATGTGTAATTCTTTTTTTTCTTTTAAAAATCAATTCTTCTTAAATAAAATTTAATCAAAAATATAGAAGAAAAAGAGAAGTCATGCATGGTACCATTTTCCACAGATAGCAACTGTTGATGGTTGGGTATACCTCCTTCCACTTGCTTTCCTCTGAGCTTTTCTTCCATAGTTATGGTTCTAGTGAGTATGCAGTTTTGAATTTTGAATTTTTGGTTGAGCATTATTACCATATTTTGTCATGTTACATCGTTGGTAGAGTTTTAGATGACTGCATAATATTCCTTTTCATGAATGCTAAAATCCTACTGCTTAAAAATGTTTAGGATATTTAATGCTTTTTGTTAATATAATAGATTGTTATAATGACTAACTTTATGCATAAAGGATTTTTACATGTTTTAGATCCTTTCTGCAGCACGATATCCCCAAGATAAAGGTACTAGATGGTAAAAAAAAAAAAACAACATCAAAGGGCACCCCAGAAGAGGCGCAACTTCAACACTAGGAATTCTTGTCCCCGATGAATATTCACATAAGATTCTTCAGCCACTAATAACTTTTCTAAGGGTCTCCCTCTAGAATAGCACTAAAATCAAATGCAAGCCGTGTAATTCTAAATGTTATTGTGACCACATTTTTAAAAAGCAGATGAAATAGGTGAAATCAATTTTAATAATAAATTTGATGTAACCAGTTTTATCCAAAATTCTTTCTTCAACATATCATCAATATAAAAATATTGATGAGATATTTTACATTCACTTCATGTAAACCTTTTTGGGCATGGATTTTATACTTAACAATACTTCTTAATTCAGAACAGCCATGTTCTCAATGCCCAAGAGCCACAGATGTGGCTCATAGCTACGATCCAGGACAATGAAGCTGGAATTCTAAATTCTAAAGTAAGGAATCAAAAGCGATTTTTGCCACTGTTGGCATGTTCACCTAGCTCCAAAGTCTAGCCACCATGTAGTGCCTTCTTAACTGTCTTACCCGGCTGCTGAGCTCACAGTAGATCCTGTGGCCAGGTACAACATGACTTCCATATCATATCTGGGCATTTTTTAACTGTTGCCGTTATTCCTACCTCGATACTAGCAAATCACAGGCGTCCCCTCCACCCCAGTTTACTTGATACTCATTTACTCAGAAATATTTATTGGGCACTTCTTCTGCATTAAGCCCTGTGGCCATCCCTAAGGATGCAGGCGAACAAACAGACCTTTCTCGTGAAATTTAATTACAGAACTTATCCATGTTCTCAGGGTCCAGTGGAGGAGACAGATTTTAATCAAATAATTTCTCAAGGATGTAATTTCAAACTGTGATAAGTGCTAGGAAGGAAATGTACATTTAAAAATGCTAAGCCCTGGGTCATGGCTGGGGTGGCACATCTTGGAGGTGTTGAATGGAGATGGTCCGGCACATGATCTGGCTGCCTTGGGAAATAGTGATGCAAAAGAAAAGCATTGGGCAAGATGACCACAAGGTCCTTTCTGGTCTCAAGTGTCTATTTGCTACCTTTGAAAGTTTTCAGGGGAGACAGCAGCTCCCCAGTTCTTGTGTCAGTGGCTCAGTTCATCTATTTATGTTTACCTTCTTCAGAAAGAGTTGGGGCCAGCTGGAATATTAAGAGCCACGAGGAAGCAGAGGGCATCTCATTCATTCTTCATTCATTCATTCATTCATTCACTCACTCCTGTGTTTACACAGTGAGTCTTACTTAGCTAGTACTCTGTGGGGCAGATGTCAGGCACTGCTGTGGACACTCAAAAAAGCAAAGCCAGCAATCTCTTTGTCTAGACAGACTACACTGCCAACTGGGCACACTTTCCCAATGAAGATAACAATTCAAAGAGGAAAAATCAATGCTAATAGAACTCCTTTTCGGGTTCGGAAAATGACATTGTCCACAGCAGCCGACACTTTGAGCCCGCGGCTGGGCCGGAAGCATGAGCCTGGATGGATGCAATTTGTGAGCTCCTTAAATGTGGCCAAATAAATAAATGAGAGGCAGCGATGAAGGTGGCTGGGTGGAGCGAGGCTGGGTTCAAGGGGCAAACTGTACCATTCCTCTTCTACCCCCTGAAACACGACCGGGACCCTCCCTACAGCCCGAAGTCCCTAGAGACAGGGTAATTTCAGCTGCACTTGATATAACCTATACATCACTGTCTTCTCGACCAGCTCTCAAATTAAACTCTGATGTATAAAGTTAAACAAAAATGAGATAAAAATTGGCAGAGGTTGAAGAGGGTCAAAGTAGTCAAAACACAAGGTAGACTATTGCTCCTTTTGATTTATGTTATTCTGTACACTTAGAAAAAATAAAATTATAAATCTCCCTGAGACTTTTTCATTGAGAATGAGGCATTACTAATTTATTTTCAATAGACTCCCAGGTATCTCAACTGGGAGGAGGGCTCTGGCTATTGTTCTAGAGACAATGCCACCATTTGACCTAAAATAGGGACTGGGGGGATGTGGAAGTATCTTGCACAATTAGTGTTTTTGGTCAGCAGTATTAACAATGAGGCTACCTTACCTGGCTTACGTCACAGAGCACAGTATCTGCTCTGCTTTGTTCTATTATTCAATCCCCACAATCCCCTGAGGTATGAAACCCAGAGAATTCATTGTCCCCCTTTTGATTGTTGAGAAAACTGAGGCTTAAATAAACCATGTCAGCTGGGTTCAGTGATACATGTTTGTCATCCCAGCAGCCCTGGAGGTTGAGGCCAGGGGACTGTGAGTTCAAAGCCAGCCTCAGCAACTTAGTGAGGCCTGAAGCGACTCAGCATGACCCTGTCTCTAAATAAAATATAAAAAGACTAGGGATGTGGCTCAGTGGTTGAAAACCCCTGGGTTCAATCCCTGGTACCAAACAACAACAACAACAACAAAAACCTGCCTTCAATTAGTATTAGGGACAAAGAAGTAAATAAGACAAAGGTCCTCTCTTACTTAGAGCCCCAGCCTTCTAGTGGAAAAGGAAATAATCAAGTAAAATGATTAAAAATAAAATATGATTATAGGTAGAGTTAATTGCTGTGAAGGAAATGAAGTAGAAGAAGGGCGTAGTAGGGAAACGGAGGCCTGGGAAGCCAGCTGAGCGCTTCGACCAAGCAAATAATGTGACTGGTTTACGTTTTTAAAGATCCTACAGGCAGCTGTGTGGAGAATCAACTCAGGAGGGCAAGGACTAGCTCCATCTAGGGGACTAGTGAGGAGGCCATGGCCAGCTGTCCAAACCAGACAGACACTGCGGTGGCCCCGGCCAGTGGCAGTGGTGGTGGGGAGAGGAGCTAAGATCCACAAGATGAGAATTCTAAAAAGGGTCCCTGGTTTCTACTCCAGCGCTCCTTCTACAGCAGGCAGCCACCTGCAGCCATATGCTGACATCAGTGCACCCAGAGCGAGCTGCTTCTCCCTGGGTAATAAAAACAGAGCATAGAGACCAGCATCTGGCCAGGTGAGATGGCACCAGCAGGAGGCAGGGGTTCCAGAGAGAAGGACGCCTGGTCTTGGTGTGTGTGTGTGTGTGTGTGTCACCCACTTTCCTCTGTTCTTTCTTTGGGCTCCCCTAGTATGACTTTTGTCTCTGCCCCGCTCTCTCTGTTTCTCTGTCTCTCTCTCTCTCTGTGATACTAGGGATTGGACACAGGGGAACTCTACTTCAGAGATTCATCCCCAGGCCTTTTTATTTTTTTTCTTTTGAAACAGGATCTCACCAACTTGCCTAGGCTGATCTCGACCTTGTGATCCTCCTGGCTCAGCCTCTGGAGTTGCTTGGAACACCAGCATGCACCCCCATGCCCTCCCCTCTGCCACTCTCTCAAGGCTGTGATCCACATATCCATCGCCCATCCTAGCCATCCTAGGGCCATCTGAGCTGCCCTATGACAGATGGACCATATATCCCAGTTACCTGACACAGGGGGTATCTCAGTGGGTGCTTGACGCCCATCTGCCTGGCACAATGGAATGGAATTCTGTACAAGTGACCTCTGTGGGCAGAAGCCAGGAAGAGGTTTGTGTGGAAGACCAGCCTTCTCATCCACTTTCTGAAGCAACCTACCACCTCTTGAGAGGCTGGGTGGGTACAGATGTGAGGGGACCGTAATTAAATGTCATCCTGAGCCCTGGAGTCTCCTCTGTCTACAGATCCATATGAGGCTGGCCCATGCCCAACCCTTACCAACCTCTCATGGAACATCCTCTGAATGTCCCTCCTTGTTCTGGGTGTGGGGATGAGAAGTGGGGAGGCTAGCAGAAGACTGACCTACAAAACCATACTCTTCTGGTGGACACAGGTAGATGACATCTCTCATTCTTATGCATGATTAGTGGGGGCCACTCAACTAAGTTTTGTATGGAAGGTAAGCAAAAGTGACATGTTCTGCCTCCTGGTCTAACCCATAAAAAGATGCCTGGGAAGGTCCATCCCTGCTCTTCCTCCTTCCACCAGTTGAATGCGGATGAAGACCAGGACCTAGGCTCAGGTGGAGTCACACAATAGAAAACCTAGATCTCGGAATGGGCTTAGGGACACACACACACACACACACACACACACACACACACAGAGAGAGAGAGAGAGAGACTGCCAAAAAGCAAAAAAAAAGAAACATCCATTGTGTTGAACATCTGCATATTAATCTATTTGTTATAGCAACTTAGTTTACCCTAATATAATGCCTGTTCTCGGAGTTTGCATTCACATTAAGGAGATAAGATTCAATGACAGGGTTCTGGAACAAAGGTAGGGGGCTTAGATGAAGAGGTGAGTTGTAAGGTTTGGGCTTTCAGCTCAGAATTCATGGGCTGCAGGTCCCAGAGCATGTGCGGTTTTTCATCTAAGCCTTTTTCTAGAAAAATGCGGAAGAGTCAGATAGGCTGGGGAATATGTTTCTGGAAGTAGATACTTCATAGTCACAGGTTCATAAGTAGGACATGAAGCAAGTAAAGATGAGACCAACCATGTCAATATCCTGTAGAAAAGGAAAATGGTCCCTAAATACCTGATGGCTTTGGCTGCACAGGGATGGAGGATGGGAGTTCTATAACTTCTCTCTCCATCCTGTCCTCTGATGGAGATAGCATATCTCTAACATTCCTGGGAGAGGGGACCCCCGCCCCCCTCCAAGCCAGGGTGCATGGAGAATTGATGTTGGGCTGCCTCTTCTGCTCCAGGATAGGGGCCCCACTTGTCTCTGTTTAAGCAATAAGTTATCTCAGACTCAAAGCTTTGATTAGAAACGCAAAGTAGTGTCAGCTTTCTCCAGAGGCCCGTGAGGTGAGGAACTTGATCGTAATTCTGAGCTGGTGATTCTGACTGAGGCTTCCAACTGTCAGCTGAAATTCTGATGTGGTCTTTTTAGTCACCATTCCCAACGAGGCACTGGCAAGCTCAGCTGGGACCTGTCTGTTCCCCACAGCCTCTTAGTAGAGCAGAGTAAGCAAGCTGGTCACTTTCTGCTTACAACTAAAGATGCAAGTCCTTGGGTGAATGACTTACTGGATACACTTAACCTCCAGGGAGTAACAGAACCTCAGAGGTGGTCAGAATGGTGTCCCTCCTTTGGAGCAAGACAAACCCTGGTCACTGGTTCTTTGGTGGCTGGACACTCCATTCCCTTGCCCCTGTATGCATTAACCCTAACAAGTCGTGCTGCGCTGGGCCCCCCCTCAGCCAAGCATGATGGAGGAGACATCTAAAAACATGGCTTTTAGTTGCAGTCCCTGGTTTTCAACTAGTGGTGTGACCTCAATCCTCTTACTCCTGCCTCGTTCACAACAGCTTTTATTAAATTAATATTCATTGTTCATTATATAGATACTATTCATTGTCGAGTCAAGTAGTATACCAGAGTGCTTTGAATTGTTTCTATTCTCATTTTATTTTTCCTAAAGCCAATAATGGGCTCCTTTTCATTTCATGTTTTCTTGGGACATAGGATGAAGTTTTCCCACACCCACCTACAGCCTCTTGGTAGAGTTTTCCACAAGGTCGGACATATCAGATAATCCATTGGTAGCAGTTTCTTGCTCCTGGAGGCCTCTCCTCTGTAAAACCTCTGAAGTTCTAGTTCGGTTCCTACTGCTTGGGTGACTGCAAACCTATTGTCACCTCCACCTGTGGGATTTCCTTTACTCCCTCCGTCACTGGAACCCCTGCTTTGTAGAGCTTTCGGCTTCTCTCTTGGTTTAATTCCTGCTGCACAAGCCCCAGTAGCTGTCACAGAATGCAGTGGTGATGTCTGGGCTAGGCTGGTAGGACCAAAAACTTTCTGCCACTTCGTTTCTGGATAATCATATCCCAGAAAAAGAACAGCAGCAACAACCACGAATAAATAAAACAAGAAGAATGCTGAACAGAAATACAAAATCCCCTTTTTTACGAAATGAATGGGCAGTCATAGCCCAATATTGCAAAGGGTATAAAATGGTTGAGAGAGAGAGAGAGCAAGCAAGCACTCAGGGCCCTTGTTGTTATATGTCTGTAGCAGGGTGGAAGCCAGTCTGCCAGGTAGAATCTCAAAGTAGCTCAGGAATAATAATAATTAAAACACACACACACACACACAGAGAGACACACAGACACACACACACATTGGTGGGGGGAGGGGGAGAACTGGTTACAATTCTCCACAGGACTAGGCTCTCCCTGTCCCCACTCATGAGCCTGTGGCTGTCCCCCTCAGCCTTTCAGAAGATGGAAAGTTGACAGCTGAGGCCTAGGAGAATGAAAACCAAAACTGAGGGAGGTAGGGGAAGTCTGCTATTCAACAGGCTCCCTGTTCTTTCCTTGGTCCTACTCACAGAGCAGAGGCAAGTCAGAAGGCCATATTGTCTTCATGGGACTAGTTGATTTTAACACCTGTATAGATCTGTGCAACCTCAGCCACAACCAGAATACAGATGAGTTCCATGATCCCTCCCCACCAACTTCCTCATGTTGTCCCTTCATAGACACACCTCCTCCGTCCTGTTCCACTGATCTGTCTCAATCAGGTCCACGTAGTCTCTTTGAGAAGGCTACATAGGTCGACTTGTATACTAACAAAGCCTTTGGAAACTGACTCCTTTCACTTGGCCTCATGCCTTTGAGATCCATCCAAATTGTGTCAGGTATTAACCATTTTTGTTTATCTTTATTCCTGAGCTGTGTTCCACTGTGTGGATGTCCCAATCTGGTTCCTGTGCTGTGTTCTGTTGTCAGCTCATCCATTCTCCCCTTAGATGACAGTTTGGGTTATTTCAGCTTTGACAATTAGAAATAATATCACTATAAACATTTGTGTATAGGTTTTTATGGGAAGATAGACTTTAATTTCACTTGGGGAAGGGAAAGTGGGATTTCTGGGTCATATGGAAAGTATATATTTAACTTTAAAGGAAACTACTGAGCCCTTTTCCAGAGTAACTATCATTTTTCATTCCTATTAGCGATGTATGAGAGTCCTGTTGTTATACATTCTTGCCAACATTTGGTATTGGCAGCGTTTAAAAAATATTAGTCATTTTAATAGTTGTATAGTGGTCTCTCATTATAGTTTTAAGTTGCATTCCCCTAATGCCTAATTATTTAGAACATTTTTCTTGTGCTCATTTGCTTTCGTATGAGTGTCTCTTTAAGTCTTTTGCCAATTTAAAAAATTGGGTTGTTTGTTTTCTTACTTGAGTTTTGAGAGTTCTTTATATATTAAGGATTCAAGGTCTTTGTTGAATAGGGGACTTGCAAATATTTTGTCCTTATCAATAGCTTCTCTTTAGCTGCCATTTATAAAGCAAAAGGTTTTAGTTGTGATAATGGAGGCCACATTTAAGCTTATTCCTGTATGCACTTACTGAGCACCTGTAGTATGCAAGTTGCTCTTGCTTGTTGCTTATCAAGATTGGGTTTTATAAGACTGATGGGAACAGGTACTCAGAGAATCATCTGATAAAGTTACTGCCCTTCTCCTGGGAGAGAAGGTGTCTGCTTTAGACCCAGAGCCCTATGAGAAGCTGAGACTTGCTTAGATTTTTGCATCCTATACTCTCCTTAATTTCAAAGCCATGTAATAGAATTAGCCCCTGAGTACTTCTGTCTTACCCACATTCATATAAGTTGTTTTCTCCCTAAGAACTGGCCTCCTGTAGCCTACCTATGGTGACCTTGCCAATACTTCAAAACTCAACTTGTACATCCCATTAGGCCTGATTCATTCCCTGACCCAAAATGTCTGTCCATCACTGTGTTTGAAGATGCCTTTTTACACACCTGGTAGGATTTTAAGTATTAAATAATAGGTAATATGTAAAAATGCCCAGCACAGCACCCATTTAGAAAATATGCAAATTGCTCCAAAACCAGACACATCCCTAAACCCTGAGAACCCATCAACTTAAGTTTCCCTGTAAACCTGCTTTAGAAACCAGGGTCTAACAAAAGGCTTTGAAAGATGCTTTTAGAGAGCCAGGCATGGGGGCATATGCCTGTAATCCAGGGGCTCAGGAGGCTGAGACTGGAGGATCATGAGTTCAAAGCCAGCCTCAGCCAAAGCAAGGTGCTAAGCAACTCTGTGAGACCCTGTCTCTAAGTAAAATATAAAACAGGGCTGGGGATGTGGCTCAGTGATTGAGTGCCCCTGAGTTCAATCCCTGATACAAAAAAAATAAATAAATAAAGGATGCTTTTTTGCCGCAGTCTGGCTGGGCACAAATGCCGCAGTCTGGCTGGGCACACAATCACGAGCCACCACACAGCTTGTAGATTCAAACAGCAACTCTTTATTCCAGAACTCACACCAGCCGTCTACAAACACGTTCTGGGGAAATCCACGTTCTCTGCCCAAATCCCCCTTCTCTCCCAAATTCACCTCCACTGGGCTTCTATCTCCAAAATATACTGTCTGAATCCCGTGAGAACTCAAGGGGAACTCAGGCAGCAGGATACGCCCTATTCCCAGCAGGAATAATCTTAAACCTTAAACCTGGAACCTAAACTGGGAACGCCCTAAACACGATTATCTTAAAACCGGGAACACCCTAATCTGCCTTGGTCCTTGAGCAAGGTCACGTACATTCAATGTCACTGCAACATGGGGTACGCTGGCAAGGAAATTGTCATACCTACTTGGCTAATGGCTCCCAGCACTTTTTTAGAGAGAGCACAGTGGTCCATGTGTATCTCTGTGAGTAGGAAGCCTTGAATGTTCCAGTGTCCCACCTCGACCCAGTAGGACAGACCCAGCTGCTGGTCCACCAGAGTGCCCCGGGCTTCCTTTTCCAGAACCAGGACAAGGAAAGCAAACTTAGTTCTGGAGTCCCATTCAGCAGGCCCTTTCCCCCAAATGTCAGCTCCTAATAGGCAACAGCTGCCTCTGCGGTTTCTTCTAGGCAAGTGATTCATGTCTTTGCTCTGAAACGATAAGCAGAACAAATGTTTACTTAGACATATAACAGAGGGACAATTGGAAAACAGGAGACTGGCAACTGGAAATATTTTGCTGCTATTTGATCCATGACAATTAGTGGGAATTAGTCATATGGGCCAGAGGCAGAGTGGGGGACAGGCAGATGGCCTTCCTGGAAGAGGAACAGAAGGGAACACAGAGAGGAAGACGTAAAAGTTTGCTCAGAGTGCTCGAGTTCCCTCTGTCCTCCTGAGGGTGAGATTCCCTGACCACCTGCTTTATTTGATACCTGATTGGGGCTCTGTGTGTCAAACATAAGTAAAGAGAGAAGAGAAATCTCTACACACTTGGATCTGATGCCTTTAAAATCCATTACTACTTTTTTTTTTTACATTTTCAGAAATAAAACTTTTAATAGTTTGGCTTGTGTGCGTGTGTGCATGGAAGAAAAAGTTCTCATTAGTGAATTTTAATCTTTGGGATGGTGGTGCGCATATTTGACCCATCCAGAAAGAAACACACACCTTGAACGTGGAACCTAAAAATGAGGATTTTTGAGTCGGATTTGCAGCCTGATTATGTTTACATAATTTAAGATCTTGCATCCTATTTAATACATGTATATACTCCTGTAGTTGCTCTCAAATATATTATTTAGTAGATATATCATAAATATTTCTATAAGGAAAGAAAAATGTCAGATATATAATTCAATTTTTTTCTGGCCCCAGAGAAGGAAATGCAATATTATGAAAAAAAACCTCTCAATCCATTTAGTGACAAACTTTTCAGATCATTCTTTGCAAAGAATTGGGAGGAAAAATGAAGACTAAAGCCCCCAAGCCTTACTCCTTGCTGACCTTGAGTTAGAATCTTTTTTTTTTAATATTTATTTTTTAGTTTAAGGTGGACACAATATCTTTATTTTACTTCTGTGTGGTGCTGAGGATTGAACCCAGTGCCTCATGCATGCTAGGCGAACACTCTACCACTGAGCCACAACCCCAGCCCCTCTGGTTAGAATCTTTAAGGTAGAAAACTATGGGAATAGAATTAAAAACACAAGAAGGTCGGACCTGTCGAGGGTGAGCACAGTCAAAGGCAGGCATGGCTGGAGCTGAGCAGGAGCCGGGGCTGTTTTACCAGCAAATATGAGCAGAGGCCAATTTTGAGTACAGAGGGTGGAAAACTGGACTTTCCCTTTACAGATGGATTTTCTGAAAATATTCTTGAAAGTTTGTTAGTGGGATGACATGCTCCCCTTGCCCACTAGCACTTCTGGTGGGAGTCTCTCTGTTTGGGACTGAAGCAGAGGGTTGGGAGAGGAGCAGAGGGACCAGGGAGCTCAGCAGAGGTGGCCTTCTGTATGGGAGCAGCCACCTGCTGCTCTGGGTGGCCGTCCCTCCTTTTCCTTTTCCTAATGATGGCATGCTAATTTTCCTTTGAGAAAAGCACATCCTCATAGGATGAGTGAATAGGATTAAAAATTTCTCCCTACATCTGCTAGTTTCTGGGGGAACCTATGATCCAGCTTGAATCAATGGGCATCTCCCAGCCTCTGAGGCTGGTACCCACCGGGAAGGGTCCCTGGCTCAGTTAGAGCAGCTGAGACTTGGCTGCAAGACCTAAATCTCCAGGACAGAATCTCAGGGAAGAGCAGCAACTTCCTACCACCTTCCTACCATCTCTGCTGAGATGAGGGTGTGCTCCTGAGATTGGTGACAGACACTTGCTGCCCCATGTCCAGCCACGCTGAGACTCTCTACTCCCATGGTATAGCCAAAGCTCCTATTTGTCTTCTTGATTTTTCCACTTGGAATGTTGAGAGTTGTCACTTACAGCTACTTTGGCTGAAGACAGAGCTGGGAGAAACACCTGGAAATGATGGCAAGACTTAGGTTGGACTTTTTGACTTTGAAGATTCCTGGGAGGAAGGAACAGTGGGCTCTCGGGTAGATGCTCCCTCCACATCCTCCCTGACATGTCCAGCACTTGACCCCAGAGATGAGGAGGGGCTCTGTGACTTCCAGAGGGAAGCCACGGCGGGAAGCTCTCACATCTCTAAGTTCTTTCTCTGAAGTCCACATTTACCTCATTAGACTGACAACCGTCCGTCTGACTCTCTGGTCTCAAGAGTCACCTTGGGGTCTTCCTCTGGTTGCCAAGAGGCAGCCTGACCTTCAGAAGGCAGAAAACTGGACTCTCATCTCAGTACCCGAGACTTCCCACTGTGCCCATAAACACAGCCCTAGGGTCTTCTGCCAGGGGGCCACAGTGCTCTCAGGCTGGTGTCCTCTGATCATGTCACCCCAAACTGACCCAGGTCAACTGGCCTTTTCAGGGGTAAGGGCTAAAGTATGGAACTTGTGAGGAGGAGGCTGGTGGTGGATAGACTTCACTTCTCACTCTTCCCTGGGAAATTATCAGAATGATTTCTACCAGGCCTGGACTCCCTCCATGCACTTGGTCCCAGAGACTCCTGGGACCCTCTTCCTTCCTCCCTGCATGGACATTTGCTCTCCCTCTCTCTGCAGTAATCTGCCTTTCCATCTTCTCTGAGTTCATTTATGTCCATCCTTTTCAGATTTTAACTGGAGTTTCCCTTTCTTAAGGATGCCTATCCCACCTCCAGACTAGGCTAGAACACTCATTATTCCTTCATTATTTGTGTATATATTTATTACTTGTGGGTATTTGTTGTTTTGAAATATCACTTACTTATTTTCCCCCATTGAATGGCAGGAAAGGCACCCAGCTGGTATTCCTATGCACAAATAAATGTTTGACTGTCTGCCGCTCTCCCTATTGCCCCGCGAGGACAGACCTACACCTCCTGCAGGGCACCACATTCTGAGCATCTAATGTAGATGTGATGGGTGGGGTGACACAAATCCATCTCTCTGATAGTTCTGACAAGTCGTTTTTTTCTCTCATCGTTTATGCCAATTATTGCTCTTCCTGGACTGATATCTGATATCTGCCATGACTCACATCTTCAATGGGAGGACGATCAGGAATTCTCCAGAACAGGCACAGCAATGAAAAGCCAGGGCCAATGACGTAGGCAGAAGAAGGTCTGGTTTGGGAAGTTGTGGTGTTGGGGCAGTTCCCAGAGTTGCTAAGCTTTTTATTTCTTGGAGACAGAGACAGGGATGATGACAACTTTAGGCCCTTTTATGATGGAGGAGTTTGCTTCTGGCCCCAGGATTCTGGCTGCAATCTGGAGCAATTGGTGCTGGGTGGGGCTTGCTCCGCAGAGGGTTAGATATTGTGAGCTGCCTTTCTCTCCTTGCTGCCTCATGGTCCAGGCAGAAGAAGAGACACTGATGAGTTTTGATTCATACCAGTAGAGATGATGTAGATTTTACTAGGAAGCTGGGATGTTAAATGGACAGAGCATTATCAGAGATGCCCAAGAGACCTACAAGGTTTTAAGTACCTGGGTCATAAATCCATATTGAAGGCGTGGCTGCCATGAGCAATTGTGTGTGTGTGCATTTGTGTGTGTGTGTGCATGAGTGAGAATTTCATTATATATTTGGAATGACCACATTTTGGAGACCTCTGACCATGGCCTTGTAAGCCATCTTCTGGGGTCGGGAGCAGCTGGAGGCTGAAACCGTGCATACCTACAGGCCCAGCTTTCTTTGTGGTCCCATCAAGAAAGCATAGAGTGGGCTGGGGTCATGGCTTAGTGGTGGAGCCCATGTGAGGCACTGGGTTCGATTCTCGGGGCCACATATAAATAAATGAAATAAAGGTCCATCAACAACTAAAAAAAGTTTTAACAAAAGGAAGCATAGAGTGCTGCCTCGTGCCCATGGTGACACTATATATCCCATAAGGATTAATCCAGTTGTAGATTGGAGAATAAGCGGTGTCTGTGGGTCCTTCTGCTGCCCAAGCTGGGAATCCTCTTGGTGATCCATTCTTGTCCTGGCTTTTAAACAAAACTTGGCCTTTTTGTAAGTTTCATAGTAGAAAACTTAGAAATAAAAGTATTTTTAAAATGTTATCCTTCTACTCTGAGAAAATAGGAATTGCACATTTGCATTTAGACTTTATGAATAAATATTTTGCAACAAAATTATGAACTTATAATTTATTCACTTTATATATTGCTTAAAATACATCAAGAATATTTTGACTGGGTGCAGTGGTATACTCATATTATCCCAGCTAGTTGAAGGCTGAGGCAAGAGGATCACAAGTTCAAGGCCAGCCTGGACCAACTTAGACCCTCTCTAAAAAAAAAAAAAAAAAAAATATATATATATATATATATATATATATATATATATATATATATATTAAAACCCCCCAAAACCTAGGGATGCAGCTCAGTGGTAAAGTGTCCCAGGGTTCAGTCCCAAGTACTGCAAAAAAATTATTAAAAAATGTTTTTATGTCATTATTATTCTCTGAAAATAGACTCTTAGTGGTTACATAGTATTCCTTTATTTAACAAGTTCATCATTGGATATTTAAGTTTTTTCAATTATTTTCTAATAGAAAGTAGATCTAAGTGAATAATCTACTATTTAGGTTTTCAGGAATCTCTGTTTCTCCTCTTAGAAAACCTCAAGATCTCTGTTGGGTCAACTGGGAGAGAGCCCCTCTGTTACTCAGGTTTCTGATCATGTCATTTGGATATTTGAACCCTGCTGTACCTGGACTTGCATCTCTGTCCACCAAAACTACCACCAAACTTGTGGTAGACATGATGAACAAACTCTCAGGATTTGAGGGAGATCAACTGTACATTTACTATGTGGCTATCTTCCACAGACACAGGAGGCCATTCATTATCCAACTGGAATCTTCTCTGGTGTCTTGGGCTCACAGCCATTGAAGTCATCCCATTTCCTTGTTGAGAACTCTTGAGTGTTAGAAAGTTCCCTCTCTTACTAGCTACAATGTGTTTTCCTATACTTTTCCTCCACTGATAAAGATTAAAGAACACAAGTGTGCTTATTGAGGACAGTCAATTCTAATAACTCCCTCCACCTTGCCAATGAGAGGACAGAGGTAATCCTAGTTGCAATGTGCAACACTGTCACCTAATGCGCTCAGAACTGACACAGGAAGCTTCAAGTCCATGCACAAAGCAGCTGTCTCTGGCAGACTTCTCCTGGTCAGCTTCCCTTCCTTCAGGATGGGCTGAGAGAGGGCTTATTCAGCACAAAGCTGTCTCTGCCACAGTTTAGCGAACGTCTGTGGAGTCTTTAAAGCAGTTTGGATCATAATAAAAATATTTTAACTTATAACCCCAGAAAGAGATAGGCATGGGAGTCTTTATAAAGCACAGAAATCCAGATGAGCATAATTTGAAAGTAATTTGAATTGTAATGAGTATTTTTAACGTAAACAGGCAGAAGGAAAAACTTGCTGGGCTCTGATGTAGCTCATGCACCCAAATACATATCATTTGATAGAAATATTAATGCGTCAAGGGAGCATAAGAAGCTGCCAGCATGAGTGGTGTGGATGAGAAAAGTCATTTTCTGTGGCTGCATGGGGGGGGGGGTTCAGTAGGAAAATAGAGTCACTGTGTTATGTGACCCATGGTCTCTTGCAGGTCTAGCTCCTAAATGGAAATCAGGGACAAGATTTGGCTGCTCTTTGCAGCTGGACAGGAGGGATGCCTTCTAATGTTCTATAGCACAGCAGGGGAACTTGGTAAAAAAAATTCATTGAGTATTTCAAAGTAGCTGGTAGGAAGGATTTTGAAAGTTCCCAATACAAAGAAATCATCTATGTCCAAGGTACTAGGTAGGTCAATTACCCTGATCTTGTTGGCACTCATCATATATAAGTATTGACATCTCATATTGTACCCTGAAAACATTGACAAGTGCTTTATGTCCATTAAAAATATATTTAAAATAAAAGACTTACAGAAAGCAGAGCTGGAAAACTTTCTAGGACCAGGAAAGACAGAAATCCCCAAACATCAGGCATCTGATAACATCCTCCATCTAACATCTGTGTTTCTTTTATCTAAATGCATTTGTTGAAGTTGCTTCATATTTCGTACTCACACACGTTTATTTAAAAGGAACCCTTATATCATGACCACAGATGTAAATCCATGCTCACTTGTATTGAGTACAATGAAAACAAGAAAAAACACCATTAAATGCTAGCTAGGTACTTTGGTTTGCCTATGGCTCTGAGCCTTAGGTCTGTTCCAATTTTTGTTGAAAAAGATAAGCAAAATAGGAGAATGATATTAAAGATGTTCTGGCAACTATCTTGATGTAATCAGAGGGCTGGAAAGAAAAAGAGCTGGACAAATTTTCCAGTGTGGAGTTAACTGTTGTTGAAGGAGCTGTCTCAGTACCCCTTCAAACTTGTTTGGGGAGGAGGTGTTCTGAGGATTGAAGCCAGGGGCACTTAATCACCGAGCCACATCCCCAGCCCTTTTTACTTTTTATTTTGAGACAGGGACTTGCTAAATTGCTTAGGGCCTTGCTAAGTTGACAAGGCTGATTTTGAAATTGCAATCCTTCTGCCTCAGTCTCCGAGCTGCTGGGATTACAGGCGTGCATCACCATGCCTGACCACTTCAAACTTTTTCAACTATCCTGATTATTAAGTTTCTTGAATTGATAAAGTCTAATTACCTCACTTAACAGATGGGAAGACTAAAAACCAGAGAGGGGAAAGAGCCCTCTGGAGACTCCGATAGGTTTTCTAACTCCTAGTTGAATGGTTCCCCTTGTTTGCTCTCAATATCTGCACTGTCTACACCATGAGCTCTTAAACAAGTATTGTGGTCCCTAAATATAGGATTGCTGTGTGTCCAGGGTAATCCAGACCAGCCATCACATGCTCCCGGAAGAAGAGGCAATATGAAGGTGTTGTGTCTACACTCAACAGCCAGGCTGGAACCCTGCGAGGAGCAGGCAGGTGGGTTCTAGACTGCCTGGAGCACCCATGCCTCATTTCAAAAGCAAGAACACTCAGCTCCAAGCACCATATTTTCTGGCTCAGAGTGTGGCTCTTTGAGTGGCAGCTGTTTCTACCAGAGCAAACACTGAGAATCTGTAATTTTCAGAAATAATCACCAACCCTCAGAAAAGATGTGTTTACACTCAAACTTCACTATGTGTTCATCCTGTGTTCATTCAGCGTCTTGTTGAGATTTTCCTCTGCACTGTATTTTCCTGCTTCCTCCCAGGCAATTTCTTTTGCCAGGGAGCATCAACATGTGCAAATGGATCCTGACTAATGTCCAGCTGGGCTCCTTCCCAAATGGAGCCAGATAATTTTGTGTTGTTTATCACTCCTACATTTTTAAAATCACATCTATGAGTACGTGGAGAGTACACTCTCAACTCCAGTCGCTGGTCTCTGGAAAGCTGAAAAGCTTTGCTAGATCTACGTCAGGTGTCTTCATCAGTCTCTCCCATAGATGGTCTTGGAACTGAACCCTGCCCATAAGATAATTAAAACTGCATCTTCCTGGGCCTTCCCCAGAGTTACAGAACCTGCAGTGTGAGAACTCCTAGATTCTACATTTGATATAGGACTTACAGGCCCACCCACTCTAGCCAATGGGTAGAGAGTAGATCCCTCATGGGCAAAGATCCACTCTCTGCCTGGTATCCATCCACCCATCATCAATCCATCAGTGGATCTTCATGGAGTTTGCTGAAATTTGTTCAGGTCTTTGCTGCAAGGAAAGAGCCACTTTGGGCTTTCAAGGTTCACTGGGAAGGTAAGGCATATACCATTGCAGGTATATCAAATGCAAGAGAAGTAATAATGGAAGGTGATTCGGTAAGACATCTGCCATCCACGTGGCAGACCCTGTTCTGTTCATCTGCTAACTCACCATTTGTTAGCTGTTTGCTTATGCCGGTAATTCACAAATAATTCTTAATATCTATTCCTCTGGCTTACTGTTCTGTGCCTGAGATATCAGGGAAGTCTATAACATATGGCCTTGACTGTCTAGGGACTCACACTCAGTCAGGGGGAATGATTCTTGGAAGAGACACAGGGAACAATACAAGTCTGAGTGTGACCCCACTCCCCAGAGCTTAGGAACAGAGCCACAGTAAGTGACCCTGGGAACACCAGTGGTCAGGCAGTGGTTCTGTCCCCATCTTTTATGAGACAGACCTATCCTGTGTGGCATATTAGTTTCCTGTGGCTGCTGTACCAAATTACTGCAGAATTGGTGATTTAAAATGATACACATTCATTCTCTCATAGTTCTGGGGAACAGAAGTTAACAAATCAGGATCATTGGGTCTAAGCCAAGGTGTCACATGGCCTAGCACCCTGGGCAGCTCTGGGGTGGGGATACTGTTTTATGCCTCTGACGGCTTCTGGTGGCTGCTGGCATTTCTGGGCTTGGGACATCTTCAGATCTCTGTATGTGCCACCTTCACCTGACCTTCTCTTTTTGTATATGTCAAATCTTCCTTAGTTTCCCTCTGATAAGATCACTTGTGAGTACATTTAGGTCCTACGGAGACAATCTTTTCATCTCAAGATCCTTATTTTAATCACATCTATAAGGATCCCTTTTCCCGACAGGATGACATTCACAGGTCACAAGAATTAGGACCTGACGTCTGGGGGGGCTGCTGTTCTGCCTGCCACGTGTGGTTTCCTTGGGCAGAAGGCAGAGCCTGGCCTTTCAGAGGTTCCCTTGAGCACTCACTTCACAGATGCACGCTCTTGTCCTCTTCCTCCCACTTTTTTGGCAACATCCCCAGGACACGTGTTCTTCTTAGTAAGGAAGAGCTCAGGGTCACAGATCAGGCTGTGGCTTTGTGGCCTCCCCGGGAGACAGGGCCCAGCCCAGCCCCACCTCCTCCTGTTGGCTGGCGGTTTCTGAGAGCTAATGATCACCTTGTAGCTCCTTGGTGTGAATGCCTAATCATTCACCAAGGCCTGTATTCTGTGAACAGAAAGAGGGTCACAAGTCAAATGTACAGCCGGGGTCAGCGCAGAAACACAAAGGAGATTAAAGGCACAAAGAGAGGTCAGGGCCGGCCTATTCCCACTGGCAGTTAACCCAGCAGAACTACAGCCAGACAAGCAGGCCGCTGCGGCCCTCTGGCCCTCCCGGTGCCTTACTATTCTCTGCATGAGACATGGGCCCATTCACAGAACTCCTCCTGCTATGTGTCCCAGGGGCTTCGTGCCAAATCCACCCATGCAAACTCTGCCCTCTGTGACCCTGACTCTTGCTGAAGTATAGCATCCCTACAACGATTCCTGTTCTCAAAATATTTCATAGGATGCTCACGACCATCCAGAGGCCAGCCGTACGGTGCCCATTTTACAGATGAAGGTACTGAGGCCCAGAGAAAGCATGTGGCCCAAACTGAGGACACAAGGAGGAGAGAAAGATTCTATTGTGGAGACCCTGCCCAGGTGTTCTCTTCCCAGTTGTAGTATCTCAAGGACGGAGCTCCTGCTGTGGGAGACTATGTCTATACACAGTCTGGTAATGCACAGAAAAGGAGGACAATGGCCAGCCCTGTTATTTCTGGACACATAGGGCCTTGGTATTCTCCAAGTCTCTGAGGGACATTTATATGGCTTACCTACTGCAGAAGTCTCTGCATGCATTTCACCTAGGGTGACTTCCTGGGAGAGTCTGTCTGGGACTCTCCGGGGTCCTTGAGGGAGGGTTTTTACAGATGCTCAGGTGGCTGAAGTCTTAATCCAGTCCTCTTCTTTTTATCGCCAGTCACAAGTCCTTTTTATTACAGGCCAAGTTGTCAAATGACCTCAAAGAAGCAAGGATCACAGGGGTCTGCCCTAGACACTCGTCATTCCCCCAGAGAGACACATCAGGTCACAGAACCTGGATTCTGATGAGGTGATGGATGTTGGTTGAAGGTTTGAGGGGAGGAAGGAGATCTGCCCTACTTGTTCCCCCTGACCCTGTCTCTGTACCTCAGAACCAGGCCCAGTTGCCATGACCACCACTCCAGGAGAGTTGAACTTCCTGACTTTCTCACCATGGTCTTTATGCATTGGAACTGAAATGGACATCTGACGCAAGCCACGTCAATCACCTTCTCACAGGGGATTTGGGGTTAGGACTGAGAACACCTGGGGAGTCAGACTTCCGACATCCATGTGGCAGACACAGTACCTTGAGAGCCATGAACTGCTCTCCTAAAGAAGTAGAGAGATCTGGTCTGCAGAGGGAGGCAGAGGGAAGAGAGATACCAACCTGACTGTTCTCCTAGTTCCAGGTTGTGGGGTTGCCTTGGGTTCCCTGAAAGTCCTCAGCTTCCTATCATCGGAATTTGCTTCATTGCTGAAGACCACATGCATAGGCTTTCGTCAGGGGACAGCGGCTTCTCCAACTTCCTGTGGCCCATGAGGTGCTGGGGCTGGATCTGGCTGGCCCTGACATCAAAATCACCCCATCCTGAGAAAAGGGTCTCTGTGGGCCTGCTGAATGGCACAGACCTTGAGGGGAGAGCAGGATACTTGCAGGGAGAGAGAAGGGATGAGACCAAGAAAATCATCCCAGAGTATGTGGCTACTGGGAGAGCGTATGGGGTCAGGAAGGCAAATCCCACCTGCATGTTATGTCAGCATTGTGCCAGCTCCTGGTTAGCTTCCCCTTCACTTTGACATACTCCCACACCAACGTTCCTGAAGGGAGGACAACATTGCCATTTGGGTGAGGAAATGGAGGGTAGGAATTGTGTTCCTTTCCTAGTGCTTCCATCACACACCACCATAGACTGGGCGGCTTAAAAAAACAGAAAGGTATTCTCTCACAGTTCTGCAGGTCAGAGGCCTGAAATCAAGGTGCCAGCAGGACCTCCCCCCCTGCAAGGGCACTAGCAGAGAATCTCTTTGCCATTTCCGGTGCCTGCAGGTGTCCCCTGCTTTGTGACTGTGTCACTCCAGTCTCTGCCTCCATCTGCACATGGTTTCCTGTCACCTCAGTGTCTTCTCCTCTTCTGTCTGTAAGAACATTTGTGATTGACTCTAGGGCAATCCATGATGATCTCATTCTGAGATCCTTCACTTAATTCCAGACTCTTTGTCCAAATAAGGACACCTTCACAAAATCTGAGGGTTAGCATGTGGTTATGTCATTTGGGGCTTCCAACATCCAACCCTCCACAGAGAGACTAGGTAATTTTTCCACTGTCACACAGCAGGTAGTGTCTGAGACCCAGAACCCGCCCAGCCTGATTGCTGTGGCGTTTGTCAGACACAACACAGAGATGTGGGGGAGGTTAAGGTGGGGACAGAAGAGGGTGAGGGAGGTGACGGGAGAAAGAGCTGTCTACCTCTGGGCATTCCCTGTGTACTCTGAAAAAAAAACTAGGTGTCATCCATTTTATATTGGATCTATGGTTTTCAGAGAAAAACCAGCATGAGCGTCCCTGGGATTCTCTCCATATGCTTGTACTTTTTTGCTTCCACAAACATTTCTTCATGAACCATGGTTTACCCTCTCAGGATAAAGGTGGTTTCCTGTCACCTCAGTGTCTTCTCCTCTTCTGTCTTTAAGAACGTTTGTGATTGAATATAGGGCAATCCATGATTGCCTACACCCTATAGATTGCAGTGGGCACGTGGCTCGTGATATGGTCCCAGAAGCTTGAACACTGGGGATAGCTGTCAAAGCAGCAGGTATTGGTTGGTCCGAGACAAAAGCTTTCTCCAAGGATGTGCCAGGGGGTGGGTGAGAAAAATGGGAGCAGAAGCTGCCTCTCCAGGCTGACCTGTCAGTATCTGCTGATACTGATGGTGAGTCCTGGTGGGGTTTGCTGGTGGGGAAAGGGAAGTCTCCCACCCTCACTGCATTTTCACCTCTTTGGACTGAGTGGCTCACATTGGGTAGCCATGCCTTGACCTGCCAGGTGACTGAGCCCCTCTGTAGAATCTACATGGGGAACTTTCCCAGGGATCCATACCCACCTACACACGTTAATGCTTTTGGGTGAGAAGCAAGAGTCTGGGAGAGCCCTTCAGAGCCTTCCACACCACCTCCTCCCAAACTCCTCCCTCCTTCACACCTGGCCTTCCCATCCACCCTCACCCCTCCCCCTCGGTGCCTGAACTAAGAAAAATGCACTCTTCCCGCCCCCCCCCCCACCCCCGAACTGGAGTAAATCATCAAGTGACATAGAAAGTTCAGTTCAACACTAGCAAAAATTGAATTTATCTTGGAAATGTTTTATTCTTCCAAAAGTTCACTTTGGCAAAGTCTAATGTACAGGAAAGCATGAAATACTACGGCTCCCGAGGAAGCGCGTTCTTCACTAAGCATTAAGCCGCGGGGTCCGAATCCTGCCTGGCTCCCTTCAACCACTCTCTTTAACTCAAACGCCCATCAATGTCCCTGCTAAATGGGAGTCTCGCGCACATCGCATCTTATCATAATGTCACAAAACCCATAGAATTACAAATCAGGTTTAAGGCAGAAAACATGACAGCCAAATACAAGTACACCAAAAGTACATTAAGTATCCGTCTTCATTTATCCTCCCCATTCCAAACTACCTCTCAGCTCAGACCCACTCCGCACAGCGCTCAGCTTGAGGTAGCCTAAGATCCATTTTAGAGTGGACTGAAATATAAATGACAGTTCACACTGCACATGAACATAGACAACTGTATAAAATATTTAAATAAAGACAGGAAAGAACAGAGGATTGCCGCAAAGCCTTTGGCAGACCCAGCCTTGGGGGAATTTAGCAGCTTGAGATTCATTACAAATTTCACCTTTAATGTTATTTTTAGTTCAGTATTTTGTAGCACTCAGAAGTGAATCTTGGTGTGCTGTCTTCTCTCCCCTGGTTTTCCTCTCCTTTGGTGTCTGATCCTTCAGTTTTACTGAAACCTAATACGGTTTCAATAAAATTGATTTGTGACGTCGTAATGCTGTTTGTTGCCGTCTCCTGTTTCTTGATGTAATGGGGGAGAAAACTATTGCATGATTTGGCAAAGTGAGGCGGATTGCTCTTGATTGTGGAATAAATTGACATGAACCTGGAAACCACCCGGCTGCAACATGAAAACTCTCCATTTATCCTTCCAGCCTGTACTTTCCCGTTTTGAAGTTCTGGCCTTGCATTACAGCCCCGAGTGCAAAGGAAGAGAGCTATCACCCCAATTATGGATGTAAAGAAGGGAGAGAAACTTTAGTTTTAAATGTCTTTTATTCAGTTGCTCTCTTAATATGACTTTCCACCTGGAAAGTTCTAACTCATTTGTTACTTCCAAGTGAACTTCTGAAAAAGGCATCAGTGCCCAAGCTAAGGAAAAGAGAAGACCAGTTGTTTTGAGAAGACCAGTTTGCTTGCCCTGGGGGTCACCTGCAGGCTCCTCGGTCTCCCTGGGAGAACACAGGGAGGGTTCAACAAATTCTCATGCAGGGGGCAACAGCCAGTTAGGAAGGCAGGCAGCAAAAGTTTCCTTGCGGCTCATCTTGCCCCAAGGAAGCATGTCTTAGAGGCAGAGGCAGAACCTAGAAACTTCCAAACTAGGATAGGAGGTTCTCATTTGTGATACTAGGGAGGCTTTCACTATTCACCCAGAGAAGTGAGGGAGGAATAAGTTAAAAGTCTCAGAGTGAATAGAGCTCAGAGCAGATCGAGAAATGGATATTCAATCCAAATATCAGATAGCCCATGTTATGTCCTCGAGAGAGACTTCATGGGCAAACAACCCTCCCTGTGCATTGGTTTGTTCTATATAAAAAAAATGGGTCTTGGGGCCAAGGTTGTGATTTAGTGGTAGAGTGCTTGCCTAGTATGTGTGAGGCACTATGTTCAATCCCTGGCCTTGATAAACAAATAAAGGTATTGTGTCCACCTACAACTAAATATATATATGTATTTTTATGAAATGGGTTTGACGTCTTTTGCCTCCCACTTGAACAGGACTTCTGAGGATGAAGGAAAACAAAAAACTCTTTTGGCATTAAGTTTATGTTTACATATGCAAAAATGAAAGAACAAGGATGCTTATCTGGGTTATTCATAACTGAGTCAAGTCTAATAGACTTGAAAACAAATATACTCAGATATTTCAATGATGGAACAAAGAGTCCTCAAATAATTCAGGCTCAAGCAGGTGGATATCAGGAGTGATTTTTCTTGGCATTTTCTTTTTCCTCATTTACCCAGACAAATACTTCCCAGGATACGTTGTAGATGGAGCCCGAGGTAACTGGAGCAAACAGGACTCAGGCATCTGATTCCTGAGAATCTGCAAAGAAAGTGCTGAGCTTGTCTATAGCATTGGTGGCCACTGGAATTGTTGGCCCAACCTTCTGACAACAGAAATCATGGGATTATAATCATTCCCAATTGCTGGTAATCCTAAATTTTATACTCCAAACTGCCTAATATCTGAACTATAGTCATTTAACAATACCTCTCACTCACTTGCCTTTTGGTATGCTTTCTTAAATGGAAAAGAAGTAACGGAGACCCAACTAGTTCATTTTAAAAAGATCTAGGAGACCAAGTGTCCTTTTGGTGAGTTTTCCATTTGAACAGACAGGTATCGCCTTCCTTCCTCTCAACAGGGTTTCCTGAGCCCTACTCAATGGTATTGATTGCATCTCTGTTGGAGATGCTAGGGCACCCTGTCACTGAAGTTTAGCTATAGCCAGGCTGGAGGAAGAGGAGACCTCTGGGTGCATATCTTAGGTTGGGTTCCCAGAAGCATAATGGAGGTGAAGATTCTTATGCAAGTGAGATGTGTGGAAGGAGTGCTTCCCATGAAACCTCTAGAGGAAAGAGCAAGCTGGGTAAAGCAGGGGCAGAAGCCAGGTGAGGATATGAATTCAGACTGTAGTCTCAGCCTCTGTATTAGTTAGGGTTCCCAGGAACATAGAACCAATGTCTATACACAGATATAAGAAAGGGAATTTATTGGGGGGATTGGCTCACATGATTATGGAGGCCAAGAAGTCCCCAAACAGGCCAGTTACAAGCTGGAGATCCTCGTATGCTGGTAGCATGGTTCAGTCCAAGTCCAAAAGTCTGAGAACCCTGGGTATGGGTGGGCACCGGTGCAAGTTCTAAAGTCTAAAGGTCAGAAAGCCTAGAGTTTTGGTATCCAAGGGCAGAAGAAGAATGTATCCCAGCTCTGAGGGAGAGATTTTCCTTTCTTCTCTTTTTCTTCTATCCTGACCCCAGGCACAATTGGTGCAATCCACCCCCATTTAAGGATTGATCTTCTCTACTTTGTTCACTTAGACGCACATGTCAGTCTCTGGGTCAAGGACATATCCCAAAATAATGATGTACCAGTTCTTTAGGTATTCCTTCATCCATTCAAGTTCACGTCTCAAATTATCTATCACAGACCCCATGGGGAACGTTGGAGGATTCACTGTGACAAGAGTTATTCCACCTTTAGGCAAGGGATCTGGGCTTTCCTATTCCTGCATTAGTCTGTCATTAGCTGGGGGTCACCCCCCATGGGAAGAGGGCTAATTTCCAGGTATTTCCAGGGGAGGTAGCTTCCAAGGGTTGAAATCAATTTCCAGGAGAAGCATTTCTTATCACTCCCCAACACCCACAGCAGCCAGAAGTGGGTACCACAGTCTGGCAAAGGTGATCTGGCTGGGGTGATGTCAGCTCCAGGCAGGCACAGCTGTCCAAGAGAAATCTCATCATATCATTTTTCCCCACTAAGCTGAGATCTACATTCCAGATCATGAAGACTAGAAAACTCACCAAGCTCCAGTGAGTTTTCAAACCCATCAAAAGATAAACATGCTAAATAATAGTGGTTGGGGAGGAAGAAAAGCTGATGTCTTTGCACTCACATCTTAAGAGAGGAAAGGGTCAAAGTTGAAAGCAGCCAAGGGGCGGTTTTGCCTTGATCCCTTGATGTGACAATATTCCACTTAAGTAGCTGCTGTCACATTCGATGAGAAAATATGTGTAAAGCATTTTACACACTGTCTGGCACATAGTAACCACTCAATAAATGTTAGGTTGTTATTATTACCATTTTCATAAGTGGTGAGGTCAAACCAATTAGCTGAGTTTTTCTTTTTAATGAAAACTCTGATGAGATAATCATTGCAAGGTAGGGAGGCTTTGAAACCCCTGTTAACTGGGATGATTAAATTGCACTTGATGAAGCTGTGGCAGTGACAGCATATAGATTTTCTAACACTCCAGCACCGACAGAGTTGTGGTGGCTGCTATTGTTAGGAAGGATTCTGAGGCTGAATCCAGGCTTGGAGGCAACAGTTTACTGATGAAATAGTTGTGTCTACCATGCACACCAGAGAACAGGTGTGCCCAAAAGTGTGATATGTGCACCCCTGTCCTTTGGAATAATTGGAATTCATGGATTTTTCAAGAAAGCAGGTTATAAGAGCTTCTTCCCTTCTTTACTAGCAAGGGTAAGGCTTTCCATTTTGCAGAGATGAGAGAAACAAGAAGTTCCCAGAATGTATCAGATGTAAACATATTGCTTCAGCAGTGCCTGGATTCTCCCAAGAAGAAACAGAAAGGAGAAAGAAAAAGGAGGAGATGGAGAAAAGAGAGAAAAGCAAAATATAAAACACCTCTGTGACTTGCAATATAACAACAAGTCTGAAAGATTGATATCCAGAATATGTGTGTGTAGATATAGTAATAACAAACAAATAAGAAAAAAACAAAATCCCAATAGATCAGCAAAGGCTAAGACTTCTTGGATGAAACCCAATCATCAAAAAAATAAAAGCTATTCAATTTCACCATGATAACGGAATGAAACAATATTCTATGCTCTAAATTGGGAAAGCATTTGAATCTGAAGATACACAGGTTTGGGAGGGTATGGAGAATGGATGGGGGTATACATCTTACAAGCCCTTAGGAGACTAAATTGGCAATATTGGTACAACCTATGCACCCCCTGGCATTTTGGGGGCATACACTCTAGAAAAACCATGTGCAAGGATTCACGTGGAAAAATGCTTGGTGCAGAAATAGCAAATGCTAAATCTAACAAACTGCCCACCAACAGGGAATGTCATATCGTGTTGTATGCATCATTCACCCCTGAAGAGCAGAGAAGTGCCCACATCTTATGTATGTAGAGAGCAAGAACAGTGAGGGCTAAGCCCCCTATCCCCACCAATAGCATAAGGTTTCCAGGTAAATACAAAAAAAAAAAAAAAGTACCGGGAACACTACACATCCACAGATTGTGGATTATATGTAATTTCCAGGTGAGGGTTGGGATGCAGAGGGTGTTATGGTTTGGATGTGTGGTGTCCCCCAAATGCTCATGGTATGAGACAATAAAAGAAGGTTCAGAGAAGAAATGATTGGGTTATGAGAGCCTTAACCCAATCAGTGAATTAATCACCTGATGGGATTAATTGAGCGGTAACTGAAGGCAGGTGAGATGTGGCTGGAGGAGGTGGGTCATTGGGGGTGTGGCTTTGGGGTATATATTTGTGTCTGGAAAGTGGAGACCTCTCTCTCTGCTTTCTGGTCATCATGTGAGCTGCTTCCCTCTGCCACACGCTTCCGCCATGATGTCCTGCCTCACCTTGAGACCCAAGGGATGGAGCCTGCTGCCTATGAATTGAGACCTCTAAAACTGTGAGCCCCCAAATAAACATTTCCTCCTCTGCACTTGGTCTGGCTGGTCTTTCAGTCACAGCAATGAAAAAGCTGACTAAAACAGAGGGTCAAAGACCCTCTTAGTCTTATCTATGCTTTAATATTTATAATTAAGAATATACTTATGGATGCTTTGAGTAATTAACAGCTTATTTAAAAGAGAATCCTGGTTTCTGGTCAGTCCAGGCAGGTCGCAGACTGAGGTTAGCTGGACGGCATGACATGGCCGCTGTCTGTCCCACGCAGCCTGGTGGTTGTTTACTGACCACACTCCCTGTAGAGCTCCTTAGGAGTTTGTTTACTCAGGAAGGACAGCCTGCCGCTTTCCCGCAAGAGATTGCTTGAAGTCATGTTTATACAGACCAAGATGAAGGGTGGGCGGCCGCTCTTTCCCTAGATGGGGAACACAGTGCTGGTTCCTGAGTGGCACGGCCTTTCAAAGGCTCCTGGGCAGGTTTCTGCCATCTCTGGTGCCTTGGGAGGACAGTGAGCAGCAGAATAAGTCTTTTCCTGGAGCCCCTGCTCTCCTGGTCTTTGGTGCTGGATAATGATTCCCACCATTTCAACCCCACTATGGATGAAAGAGTGGGTGATCAATAACTGCTCAGAGGGCTTCCTGCTAGAGACCCCTGAGATAGGGCTTCTGTCTAGATCCCCTTTACCTCTACTGCTGCATCTCTAGTTGTATGTGTGGTGGGGGTGGGGGGGTCTGGCTCACACCCCAGGCTCCTCCCCACTGGCCAGTCTTCTCTCCAGGATCTTCTCCAGGTCAAGCTTTGCATCAGCACCTGGAGGGGGCTCCACGCTCTGACTCTCCTATATGGTCCTTACTCACTGCTGAGAAATCTTCTCTACCTCCTTCCTCAAGGTCGAGAGGTGGTCCCTGGAGAGCTCTGGCTGGGGGTGGAGAGGAGATGTGCTGTAGTGGTTTTCTCCTATTCACTTTCTCCTTCCTTGAGCCAACACCCCCTCTCATCATTTCCTTGGTCAGCATCTGTGCTGTGCAGAGCCCCTGAGCAGGTTTCCTGTCCCCAGCATCACCCCCTTCCACCCACTTCCTGCACAGCAGGTAGGAGGTTCTGTTTCCAGGGAGAGGTGACAGATACAGAATGCCCTTGCCATCATTATTATCAATTAAAATATGAAATGCAGATGCTCCTCCACATACAATGGGATTACATCCTGATATCCCCATTGTAGACTGAAACTATCAGAAGTGGAAAATGCAGCTGATAAAACCTAACCTACCAAACATTGACGCTTAGCCTAGCCCACCTGAAGGTGCATGGTGTCCTTACATTAGCCTTCACTGGGGCAAAATCACCTGCACCACAAAGGTGAATATCTCATGCATTTTTTTAAATACCTGTATTCAAAACCCACTAGCAACACAGTCACTGTAGAGTGTGGAGTGTTTATTCTCCTGCTTATGTGACCAACTAGGACCACATGGCTTGCTGTTACTGTCCAGCATCATGAAAGAGCATGTACCACAAATCAGTAATCTGGAAAAAGATCAAAAATCAAAATTCAAACTATTGGTTCTACCAAATGCATATCATTTTGGCACAATTGTAACACTGAAAATCACATCTACCTCTCTCTATTACTGAGTATCTATCTCTATTACTGAGAGTATAGGATACAGAATGAGTCAGGACCAACTCTGGTTAGCACATGTTACCTGCTCTTCTGTCCCCTGCCAGGGGCTTCCTGCAGGTAGAAGACACTCTGTGATCCAGGCAGCATGAATGGCTCAGAGCTGGAACATCTCAGCTCAGTTCTAAGATCAGCCACTTAATCTTGAGGTGATTGAATGAACGTCCTGAGTACCTGAACCCTAATTTTCTGTTTTGTCTTGTGAGGCACATCCTAACTGTGTCTATTTTACTTGTTATTATGGTTTGGATATGAAATGCCCCTCAAAAGCTCACATGTGAGACAATGCATGAAGTTTCAGAGGCAAATGAATGATTGGATTGTAGGAGCCTTAACCCAATCAGTGAATTAATCCCCTGATCGGGATTGCCTGAGTGGTAACTGAAGTGTGGTAGGGTGTGGCTGGAGGAGATGGGGATTGGGGGCATGGCTTTGGGGTATGCAGTTTGTTTCTGGAGAGTGGAGTTTCTCTGCTTTCTGATCATGACGTGAGCAGCTTTCCTCTGCCACACTCTGGGCCATGATGCTCAGCCTCACCTGGAGCCCTGAGGAATGGAGCCGGCCTTCTATGGACTAAGACCTCCGAAACTCTGAGCCCTTAAATAAACTTTTTCTCCTCTACAATTGTTCTGGTCAGATCTTTTAGTCATAGCAATGAAAAGGATGACTAAAACATCTATCTTAGGGGCTAGATGAGGGTGGGAAAGGGAAAGGGCTTTTGCAATTTAGAAGACCTTTGTTAATGAAGTCACATGATCTTAGGCTGGTGCATTTTTTCTGAAGCCCCTGATCAGGCTCAGTCAACAAATCACCTGACCAGCAAAGATTTCCTGTGCTAGGAATAATTCCTCTAGACTGGAGGGGTGCAGAGAAGGACACAATCCAGTCCTTTGGTCGTTTTCAGTCCAGCACAGGGGATGGAAATAGAAGTTGAAGAACCGAGTGGCAAGTGCGATTCGGGGCAGAAATGAAAGGTGTTCTGGGAAAGCTGCTGGCCATTTAGCTGGGAGGAGAGGCTCCTGACCTGGCTCCTGCCCCAACAGAGTGAGCTGTATGTGCAAACTCACAGAAGGCTGAAGGGGCACAGTGCTTTTTCAAGGTGCATTTCAGAGGGGCTGATTTCCCTTATGGAGGTGAAGCTCAAGGAAGAGGGGGGGGGGTATTGCGGATGTGAGAGGATACAGTTGGAGCCCCACCCCATGTCCCCACAGCACTCAGAGCTCACAAGCAGATGGATTCCTGCTGCCAGCTCTGCAGCCCAGGAGCCTTCCTGCCTGCAGGTGAGGCAGCCCAGAAGTGCCAGGGAGCTAACACCCCAGAGAGCAGCCCTTTCCCAAAAGTATCTTCCCCCACCCTTGGCTGGGACCTTGCTGGGGCCATTCTGCACAGAATCCCAGTGAACCTCGGCATGTTGAGTTCCCCAGAGCAGTAACGTGTTCGTGAACACATTCTACATTAGCTGTCTTCCCTTCTCTATCTCACTGAAGTGTCTTCTAGGATTATCTCCTAAAAACTAACTCCCACTAGTGAGTCTTTGGCTAGGGACTGGGCTTCTCGAAGAACCTACCCCGAGATAAGCTGTGTTGTGAAAAACCCGATTTGGCTTCAACACTCACCATGCACGTGTTCCATCATTCAGGGAAAGTTCCTGAACTTCTGTGGATCTGTTTTGGCTATAACTGGTGACAGGTCAATGGGGCAAATGTCAGGCTGAAGGCCCTGCCCCTCCCCAGCCCTTTCCCAGTCTCCCCAGCACACCCACACCCCTTGTTTACCAAATGTTCAATTTTGGTTATGTTACTATAAAAAATCAAGCAGCTGGCAATTCCAACTTGATTAGCAGGTCTCCAGTTTTGATTAGTAAATTACTGCGGTAATCAAGGTTAATTCTCATTGCAATGCTCAGCAATAGATTTTATATTTTGCAGGGAAATGGTTTTCCTGCCTGGGATGGAGAACAGTTCATTAAAGGAACCCAAAGATAGGAAAGAAAGGAGGTGAATCCTAGCAACACTGAGAATCTGTATGATTCCTGTCTGTCCTGCCCTCCAATGGGCCCTGTCCTGGGGTCAAGGAGATTGGGCAAGGCCTCTTGAAAAATGCCAGTCCCCAGCTCCAGGGCTTTCTATGCATCTTTGAGGAAATAAGGGGAACACTCCTTGCTGGAACAGAGAGCCACAAGGCTCAGGTCAGAAATCCCAGCTGCTGGGGGTCAGGAGGTCAGTGCTCAAGGTCCAAGGTGACTTTTGACTGATTGCTATCTTTAAATGCCTCAGAGGAATGCAAGGAAGACTGGCTGCTGTCAGCACTGCTTTGGAGGCAGCCCCTCCATGTCCCACCCTGGGGGAAGTCTCCTTCATCAGGGAATGAATGGCAGCTACAGAAGAGACCAGGAATTCTAAGACACTCATTCAGGCTGGAGGGAAAGCTCTTGGGATGGTGGAACTGGATTTCATTTCTGTTCCTGGGTCTTGTATTTGGGCCATGGACATAGTAGAATTCAGGTGTCTTGTGCTATAGATTGAGAGAAAGGACCAGAGAGAAGGAAAGCAGCCCAGGCACACCCAGGATCTTTCTGCAAGCTCATTCCACCACCTGTAACTCCCTGAACTACAATCACTACACATCAGCTCTGAAGACTTTGCACCTAGAAGGTGACAGTTGTTTTGAGTGTCTCTTTGTGGGGTGGACACTATCAGTCTATAGAATTTACAGAGAACTCTGTAAGCGGGAAAGATGAGTGGCAGTGAAGGTTACCCACAATGCCGCATATGCCTGCTCCATCCCACCCTCTAAGTCTCAGGTTGTTCAGCTTCCCACCCCAACTCCCAGGCATCTGTTCACTTCCGCGTCCCTAAGTGTCCTCTACCAACACAGTCAGCTGAAAGTAAAGATGAAGCAAGTTAATGCTGCAGATTCGACCTCATTGTTCCCTGCAGACAAGGGAGCTGCTCTGTGCTTTGGGGGAACTTTCTCCAGGGACACTTGGTAGAAAGAGAAGCAAATTAAACCTATCCTCTTTGAATTGGCACCTTGTATTCTGAGAACACAGGAAAGAACTTCCTTTTTCGGTTGGTTTCCCCTTCCCAGATTCTCCTCCCCAATTTCTTGAGGCTCCAAAGCTTATCAGCACAAAGTGGGTGGGCGAGGTGGACAGTGGGTGGGAGGAGCTGGAGCAAGTACTCACTCCTCTTTGGAAATGAGATCAGGGGCTGAAATCTCAATGTTCCTGTGGGGCTACCTACCCATGAGCAGGTGCTCATTCTGGGGTATCCAAACCACATTCTAAATATGCTTTGTTAGACAGAAAGTAAAAGGGGTTTCCTCCTTCAACTACAGCACCTACGTGTCTTGAGACCCCTTAGAATTCTCAGGCAAGAGCTCTCTGTATTCATCTCTGTGTTTTTTGCAGCCACATAAACCCACCCATCCTTCAAGCTGCCTTTGTCGACAGTGTTCTGATACACTCCTTTGTACTAAGAATAAGGTCCCATGAAAACAGAGAGAGAGCTCTGAGGAGAGGACCAGAACCCAGAAAGGGATGGCAACCTTTGCAGATTCCTTGCCTAGGAACGATTCAGTTCTCAGGTTTTGTTTGGATGATGGGATCAAGAGAATTGTCTAGGGACAACTGTAGCTTAGGAAGGGGTTTCAGAGTTGACTCCTCCCTCTGAGCCAGAATCTTGCCTGGACTCAAACCCCATCCAGGCATTTATAGAAGACCCATCACTTCTCAGTTGTGCCACCTTCAGCAAGACATAGACTTTTTTTTTTAACCTTTGTTTCTCAGTTTCCTCATCTGTAAAATGGGCATTAGGTAAAATCAGGCTGTGTAAGGATGAGTGATAAAATACATGTAAAAGGTTTTAATCTTTTATAAGAACTAGTGCTGAGATGGTACCCTATCACTTCCTCATAAGCATTAGTTCTCCAACAGGGTGGCCCCAAGGTACAATCTACCCTTGCATCATGTTTGCTGATGAGCATCAGCAAGTGACATGGACGCTCACAGAGTCAAGGTGGCACAGAAAGGGTGGTGGGAGGTCTGTCTCACTGGGGCTAAGAATGGAACAATCCACTTTGTATGCCTTTATTATTATTCCACTGTTAATTTTGGTGTTGATTATTGGCTTAGAGGAGAAATTCCTTATCATGCTAAGTGAGTGTTTTCTCATTTCACTCAGGAGCGAACCTTCCTAGATATCCATTTTACCTGTAATTCAGTTAAAAACACATTGGCTACCATATACCAAAATGGCTTTAACCCAAGTGTACTTTGAATTTCCTTTGCCATCTTTCATAATAATGAGTCTTGGCATTTTTTTTAAATCTCTAGAACCCCTCTTCCTGTACCCATTAGATTCCCCCCCCCACCTTCTTTACCATTCCTTTTGTTTTAGCCTAAAACACCAGATTGGAGAGAGAGGCAAGGGGAAGAGAATTGTCTTGGAAAGAAAGACATCTTGGGTGTAGACCACACCCTTCCCTGTGGGACGATTCAAGGATTCTTCATCAAACCTCAAATTCTGGTATTAGGAAAACATAATTAGACTGAAGTGTGTTTTGGAGATTCAATTTTACAAATTTGCAATCATGTTATATATGAGGTTTTCCTCTGTAGGGGACTATCAAAAGCACCACCATGGGCTGGGGATGTGGCTCAAGCGGTAGAGCACTCGCCTGGCATGCATGCGGCCCGGGTTCGATCCTCAGCACCACATACAAACAAAGATGTTGTGTCCACCGAAAACTGAGAAATAAATATTAAAATTTTTTTTTTTAAAAAAAGCACCATCATGAGGATGTCAGGTGAGGGTTGTCACCGTTATCTTCCTGCAGGCGAGAGTTGAACCAGAACATCTGATTCCAAAGCTATTGTTTGGCATTGTCTCCCTATTAGTGATTGCAGTTGATGTCATTTTGCCAAAAAGAAATTATAAGCAAAATGGATGTTTTGGGTCAGAGTGTGGCAAGGAATATATAGCTGCATTTCCTTCAATAAATCTGCCCTCTTCTGCCTGGACAAAGACATACAACCCACTGTGATTGACGTTTTCCCCACTAAATTATGCTATGTGTCTTTCTAGAAGAAGTGTCTCCATTCCAAAATTAGCTAACCATCAACATAACATAAAATAACTTGAACACGGTGTCATTTCACAAAGATATTGATTCATGCAGACTTACTGGATTAATAACTGGTTTCCCATAAAAGGAGTAGTCACTATGTCTTTGGTCGACAGAAAAAATATACACTTTAGAACAATATATATTGGTACATTTAAGCCTGATTGCAAAGCTCAAATAAACAGAACAGTTTTCAGGGGCAACATTGCAAATGAAAAGAGAGGTGACACAATGCCACATACAAATGGATCCGGGGGTGATGGAAAGCTAATAAAAAAAGACAACTATTTATTTATTTGGGGCATTTTATTTTACTCTATTGGATTACACAAAGCTCTAATTTTTCACTGCAGTCAATCTGTATAAAAGTTCAACTGATTGAAGCATATATTTAATTCCCAAATGCCTTTTCTTTCAACCCCTACTTCTTCAGAGTTGGACAACCTTTGGTGTCCTGAGCAGCAAAGAGGTTTGGCTTATGTTGGAGCAACCAGACCAGTGGAGACACATAAAGGTAATGGGTGATTTACTCAGTTCCTCGTGACAGCCAATCCACTCTTTCCTCCTCGAGGACCGGATTTGCCAATACATTGAGAAAATATGTTTCTTCCCATTTTATTTTATTTTTTTCAGAGTGTGTTTTCTTCAATGAAGTTCCATGGTAACCAAGTAATTGAAATTAACCTTCCTAGTTATTCATCTAACAAATTATCCCATAGCATCTAGAATGAAATTCAAACTCCTTAACAGACACCAGAGTTTCCACAGGTTTTGGCTCAGCTTGCTTTTCTAAGCTCATCTCTTTGTACCCTTCTCCTTGCCAACAGCCTGGGTAGGCTCTGTGGGTCCCTTATGTTCATGCCCATCATTGCCCCTCGGGTTCACATTACCAGATTCTTCTCTTTGGTCTTTGTTTCTCAATGACACCTTCCCTGACCATCTATCTAGTTTTCTTGAAAAATATCTCACTCTCCACTTTCCAGTTTTATCTCATCATAGCATTTTAACACCATCATCTCCTCCCACTGGAATATAAACCCTCTGAGAAAAGGCAGAGGTTTTATTGTTGGTGTTGATGGCTATGTAACCCACAGCCCAGGACACCCCAACACAGAAGGCACTCAATAACTAAATGGATACATTTCCGAGAGAAAGATTCAGGAACAGAAAGTTATCATTTTGGTTCAGTTCCAATTTTCTGTCATGTCTCTGTAGGATAATTGTCTTCTTTGTATCTCAGTTTTTCCTCCCTATAAATAAGAAGAGAGGTGTTCATCTGCTGCCCAGAAATGGTACACAGGGTAACTCATTGCAAAACAAAACAAAACAAAGCAAAATAAAGCTATCTATTCATTTATTTGTTTTTAAGGTACTTGTACGGATTCTTCATAATAGAATTAAGAGGTAAGAGTCTGAGCAACATAGAAAACCATCTGTGGCTGTGAGGCCACTTCCCATTGAGGGATGAAAGCCCCTTCAGCTCCCAGGCATCCTTTTGGAAATGGCCATTTGAGATTTTAGGGCTCCAACAACTAGTTTTCCAATTTTTCTTCCACTGTTGAAACAGATCACAGTTTCTGAGGTTGAATACCAGATTGAGTAGTTGTATTAAAAATGAATATTTTAAAGCGCTAAAATCACGCACCATGAGATGGCCACCCGAGGAGAGGCATGTGGGAATCAGACCCAGAAGGGACTGCAGATACATGGGTCCCATTTGATGTTTATTTCTGGGCAAAAGCGGATTGAGTGAGTTGGCAGGTAGAGTAGCTCAACAGTTCAACCACTTCTTTCTATCTCTGGCCCCCCATCCTCTCCAAGTGAGTGTGGGTGTGTTTGCATCCACCCCACAGTGGGGATTCCCCTGTAGCTTCAGGCTGCTCCAGATTATTTGCAGCTGGATTTATGGCTTTTCAGGAGAGTGGAGTTGACAGTTAATGGACATCCAACTGCCTGGGAGGATTTGCTAGCTGTGGTCCCATCTGGAGGTGGTGAAGGGAATGCTGCCTTGGATAGCTGTCTCCAGGTGAGAGACGAGGCCGTGGGCAAGACCTCAGGGCTCTAGGAACAGACTGGAACCTCCTCTGTCTGCCAAGGCTGGAAAAGCCTTGCCCAGTGCAGGTACTTGTGGGCTTCCTAGATGATCCAAACCTGGGCTATCTAATGCAGCTGTACAGTAGGACATAATGTCTCCTCTAATCTGTAGAACCTAGCCAGGTGTGGTGGTGCATCCCTGTAATCTCAGAGGCTCAGGAGCCTGAGGCAGGAGGATTGAGAGTTCAAAGCCAGCCTCAGCAAAAGTGAGGTGCTAAGCAGCTCAGTGAGACCCTGTCTCTAAATAAAATACAAAATAGGGTTGGGGATGTGGCTCAGTGGATGAGTGCCCTGAGTTCAATCCCCTTTACCAATAACAACAACAATAAGGAATGAGTGAAGCATAGGGCTGGGGATGTGGCTTAGTGGTCGAGTGGCCCTGAGTTCAATCCCCTGTAATCCCCCCAAAAAAGAATACTCAAATCTGCAGAACCTGGAAATACTATTGTAAAATTGGGACCAAAGAGCCCCTATTGCTACCACCTGCCTTTGGATTTTAGAAATGTGAAATCCAGTATTACATAGGCCCTTTTTCTGGCTCCTTACCGTGCTCACCTAGCAGGTCAGTGGCCCTAGTAATGTCTGCACAAGAATCCCGGAGTTGGCACCTTTGACTGCCATTTACTTTTGCTTAGCCTTTGACCATTTTCAGATGGTGAATCCAAGTGTGATCATAAATGAAGACTTTTAGGAAGATCAGATGCACAGCCCAGCCCTGAAACCTCATTTGCAAGTGGCAAAGTCAGGAAGTCGTTTCAATCCAGCCTGTGTTTACAGAGAATGAGAGCAGGGAGAGAGGAGGAGATGGTCTCTGGGAGGAGCAAGTCCCAGGAAGGTCATCTCTGCAGTCATACTCTGCAGCCCACTGGGGCTGTCTTGAGAACCACCTCTCCAATTTTTCGACCCCTTGCTTCCCTGATAGTCCCCAACCTCCACCCCGCAGTGATGTTGTAATTTCCATTCCAACCTTCCTGAAGATAAAAGACACCATAGGCGGGATCCATGAATAAAAGTCGTTATTTATCGATGCTGGTTTTGGGGGACATTTTTCCTTCTGATTCATGAAGTACTTTTCTACATTCGAAAAGCAGCTCATAAATCGTTCAGCCCCAGCAGAAATTAATAATAATGAATCCATTTACATAAAATAGTCTCATCCTGCCAGGTGCTGATAATATTTGAAGCTAGGATCTCTTTGGGAAGCTGGATGGCATATGTGTTTGATTCCCACCCCCGCATCAGAACTCACCATTTCTTTTTGTGGGTTTAACCAAGAGTTTGATTATTTGCTGTCCAGTCTTGAGCACTGGGAGATGGTATTTGAGAAACTGGGGAAAATAAATAAAAATAGGTGAAATAAAATAAAAATAAAACAGATCAATAAAAGAAGGATATTTCAGCGTCTTAAGGAGATGGTTATTAGCCACATCAGGATCTCATCTCTGGTCAAATTAAACATTTGAGTAGTTCAAAATGAAAGTCAAGTCAGTGGTTTGATTCATCATGAATTATATTTTCCAAAGTGTAAGCCAAGAGCACAAATTCTGTTATACGTAGCTCTGATTCGGAAAAAGAATCCTGGGATCAAATGAACTGGCATTTATTCCTTCAAAAAAGGGTCTACTTATACATTGGTGGTGGGATTGAAAAATTGTACGCCCACTCTGGAAAGCAGCATGAAGATTCCTCAAAAAATTAGGAATAGACCCACCATATGATACAGCCATCCCATTCCTCAAAATCTATCCAAACATTTTTAAATTAACATACTACAGCGACACAGCCATAGAGCAGCACAACTCACAATAGATAAGCTATGGAATCAACCTGGGTACCCCTCAACAGATGAATAGATAAAGAAAATGTATAGGTACACATGGAATGTTACTCAGCTATAAAGAAGAATGACATTATTACTGGTAAATGGTAAATGGGTTGATCTGGAGACTATCATGCTAAGTGAAATAAGCAATCCCCCCCAAATCAAAGGGCAAATGTTTTCTCTGATATGTAGAAGCTAATAAAAAAATGGGGTCAGGGGAGGATAGAAGTAAGATCTGAGGAATAAATACAGGGGATTGAAAGGAAAGGAGGTGAGATGGGATAGGGAGAGTCCAGTGGGTGAAGCTGACCTAAGTTTCCCGTGGACACATATAAATACACCACAGTGAATCTCACCTACATGTACATCCACAAGACACTAATTGACAGAAAAAAAAAACCCACAAACAATTATAAGTCAATAGCAAAAATATCAGTAGAGAGAAGGGGGAGGGAAAGGGGAAATACTGGGGTCTGAATTTAAACAAATTATATACCATGCTTTGATAATTATGCCATAGTATATTCTAGCACCATGTAAAACTAAAGAGAACCAATAGAATTAGGGGAAAAAAAATGAACTTACATAACCTAGATAAGGGACCTGCCGACGGTAGAGGTGCGAACTCAGCAGAGGGGAGAGAGTTTGGCAGGAATTCTTTGCTATGTTGTGTTTGAGTTTCGCCTCCTGGGGAATAGAGGGCTATTCTTCAATCTATAGAACTGTTTTTATCCCTGGTCTATATATAATCCCTTTCTTATTTTGGATACAGTTGGCCCTGCATATCTATGGATTACACATCTCCAGATTCAACCCCCGGTGGATCAAAAATATTAGAAAGAATTTTCAGAAAGCGCCAAAAAGCAAAAATTTTGAATTTGCTATGTGCTCTGCTGAATCCTCAGAAATGAAGCGGCGTGTAGGCATTTTATTAGGTATTATAAGTAATCTAGAGATGATTTAAAGTGTATGGAAGGATACATGTGGGATACATGCAAATAATGCAGCATTTTACATGAGGGATTTGAGTGTTCAGGGACTTTGATATCGGTTGGGGGGTCCTGCCCTGATCCCCTTGAGGACACGGAGGGGAGATGTGTCTCCTCTACCCCCTCCCACTACTCTGATTCCTAGAAGAAACTGCCGAGTTTCGTTTAATGAGTATTTTTGCTTTGTTGGCCTGTATTTTTAATTTACATAAATGGTACCGTGTTATTGACCTCATTGTCTAGCTTTTTTTTCTTATTTCTTTCCTTAGAGCAGCATGATTTCACAGGCACCCGCTTTATTGCTCTGTAAGCACACAATCTGCTGCTTCTGGGGTGCTTCCTGATGCCCACCCATTACAGCCAGGCCACTCCACTCTCTATCACTGTAGGCTCTGCGACAGAGGAGTATCCCCGCTGACAGGTTTGAGCACTTCTGTGGAATACGTGGCCAGCAGCAGGGTCGCTGTGTCCTAGCAGATGCTGGTATTAAATTTGACTAGATGGTGCCAAATGCTTCAGGGTGACTGGACACTCCAGCCTACATTCCCACCAGCAGTGACCAGAGTCCCATGTCCCTAACAACACATAGCGTTATCCAGCTGTCTGTTTTGCCAGTTAAAGGTATGAAGTATGATCTCATTTTAATGGTGTCTTTCTAATTGCCAAAAATGTGAATATCTCTTTATATGCTTATTAATCAGCTTTCTTAATCTCTTTTGTAAATTGTCTATTTATAGCCTTTGTACATCTTTTTCCTTTGGGGGATTCTACTCTCTTTCTTATGGATTTGTAGGAATTCCTTAGTCTTTGATACTACAAATACCTCCTCTCTTTCCAGCATTGTCTATTAACGGTGCAAAGTATCTTTGATTGAATAGAAATTCTCATTTCCCCCCAATATTTGGGTGATTCTTTGGAGGGCAGGCTTCAAGACATCTCCTGATGATTCCTGCCTCCCAGTAATTGTGATGTCCCCTCAACTCAAGGGTGGGCTGAACTTACAACTTGCTCCTAACCAGTGAAATGTGACAAAGATGATTAGGCTACAAAAATTGTGATTTCTGACCTGCTGTGATTTCTGACCCTTCCGGCTTGCACACTTTGGTGAGGCAGTTTACCATGTGGGGTAGGCTCATATGGCAAGGATCTGATCCAGCCAACAGCCATCAAGGAGCTGAGGTCCTCAGTCCAACAGCCTGTGGGGAACTGAGTTTCACCAACAATAACATGAGTTTGGAAGTTGATCTTTCCCCAGTCAAGTCTTGAGATGACTGAGGTTCTGGTGGACATCATGTGGGAGAACCATCGAATTAGAAGTGGTAGCTGAGGCCCGTGAGACTCCTGGCTCACAGAAAGAACCATGCATATTGTTTTAAGCCTTTAAGTTTTGAGGTAGCCAGGTGAGGTGGCGCACACCTGTAATCCCAGCAGCTCGGGAGGCTGAAGATGAAGGATACGGAGTTCAAAGCCAGCCTCAGCAAAAGTGAGGCACTAAGCAACTCAGTGAGACTCTGTCTCTAAATAGAATACAAAATAGAGCTGGAGATGTGGTTCAGGTGTTGAGTGCCCCTGAGCTCAATCCGATCGCCAGAAGAAGTTTGGGGTTAATTTGTCATTTAGCCATGCATAACTCAAACCAGTTCTAAAGTTAGAGTTTCGATAATTAAATGAATGTTTACCTGTCTAGATTTCATCCATACTGGTGGTGTTCGGAAGAGATCTAGCTTTAATTTTCAACAGAATTTTCTTGAATTCTAAACCTAGATTTTCTTGAATTCTAAACAATTTTCTTGAATTCTAAAGGCAGTGGCTGATGTCATTATTTGCTATTGTGAAATCTCAAAGGTCAACCTGGATGGTGTCCAAACTTGTCCTACAATGGATCTTTTTCAACAGATCATTTTGAGTTCCTAGGAACTTACCTGGAACATAGACCGCAGGCAAAGGTTTAGATCTTGTCTCTAAAGTCTCCTTTGAGAGACTGGCCTCTTTATAGGTAGACGAGCCATTTCCATGCCTGACCTTACCGCTGACTAGCTATGCTCTATTGAGGGGATTTGCTTCCTTTTCTGTCCTCAGTTTGCAAAGTGAGGACTGTCACAGTTGGAACTTACCTGGACAGACTTGGGCAGGGCCTGATGTCTGCCTTTCCTCTGTCACATCCTGAACGGGCCTTCACCATCCTGCTATGTTCCCAGGGACCTCTAGATCTCTCAGGCAAGATCAGATCTGTGAAAACAACTTAAATATCTCACAATGGCCTCTGGTCTTTATTAATAGCCCCAATGCATTTTGCCAGCAAATTCGCTTTTTAATTCTCAAGTCTCTCTGTGTTAAGGGAAGAAATGTGGTGTGTGTGTGAGATTCTGACTCACCCAGCCAGCTTCTGAAGTCATTCCTCCCCGAGAGGAAGTTCCATTGCTCATCTGATGGGCAGAGACAGATCAAGGAGGCATCCGCATGCTAAAGTCTTTCTGGAAGAGTTGGGAACCTTGCAAAACACTTGACCGGGGTCGCACACCGCTGTCAGAGCAACTCACATTAAATACAATAGGTCCTCAGGGAATAGGCAGGGTCGAGATCTGTTCTCAGCAAAGGACTGGGTGGCATGGCTTCTCGGCGACCACTACCTGGGACTGCTGTGTTGAGCACAGGTGGTTCTTGTCAGAAAGAGAGATAATGTTACAAATTGATCTGGCTTCTGATTAGCTCCTGTTTCAGTTGTCAGTGACGAACCCAAAAGCCCCAAAGAAAAACCAGCGACCACTAATACTGCTAATAGTGCTATAGCTCCTCCACGTTGTGGAGCCTCGCTGTTGATTTATAGGACCATCTCATTTAATCCTCAACACTGCCATGTGCAGAGGTACCCTTATTACCCTCCTTTGACAAATGAGGAAGCAAAGATGTGTTCCAGAGCCGCTCAGAGAAGTGAAACCACAGCAACAGGTCAATTTATCATCAGTTAAGGAAACGATGGACAAAATTGAGAGTCAAATGACAGATGGGACAAAGACATTTGCAATTTTTTTTTGACCAGCAAGGAATGATATCTAAATAATACAAAGAACATCCGCAAAAACAACCAAACCAACCAAAGAAACAACCCAAATAGAAAAGAGACCAAGGACACGAAGCAAAAGAAGAAATCACAAATGTTAAAAAAGTTTATAGACACTCTAGCCAATAAATAATGAGAGAAATGTCAATCAAAACCATGAGAAGGTGCTCCTTTTTATCAATTGGCAAAATAGACAGCTGCAGGATGCTGAGCACCGATAGGACGCCAGGGGTTCAGGAACTCTTAGATGGAGCCAGTGGGGGTGCAGATTCATGCAAGCATTCTGGAAGATTCCCTGGCAGTGGTGAGTCTCAACACCTGTCACCTGTACTTCTTTGTCCACATCCCTAAGAAGGTCCTCAACAAAGAGTACCTTGCAGCTTGCCTGTGGTGATGTGGAGTTAGAAGAATCCTGGATGTCCATCTCTGGTGGGTAAGGGACTGTCCTCTGATGAATGCCCACCTTGGTGGGGGACCATGCAGTAGTCAAACTGCAGACTACATAAACACAGGGCCACAGGTGTGGGCTTAGAAGTGCAGTGTTCAGTGGAAACAGAATAATAAAATAAAATAAAAGCAGATAATGAGTGCTCTGCCATTTACACAGATTAAAATAAAATTGCACAAGAACATCTATACATACCTTGAAAAAGACATGAAAAGAAAAAGCTATGCGTTACTTATAGGTTATTGGGAAGGGAAATGGATATGGGAGTGGGCAGAGAATAAGAAGAGAAGATCTCTCTGAGTAGGGAAGTAACTAGAAGAGGTACAGAATTTAAGGAAGACATTTTATATTATTTTTTTATGGGAGACAGGAGCAACTTCCAAGCTGACAGGGCATGGATGGATGAAGATATGGAGAATGGGGAGGGGGCCCAATGAAAGGAGGAGGAGGACATCCTGGGTGCAGGTGCAGGGCTTCTCTGTTCTGACGGAGGCATTTCTTCCATTGCAAATGATAAAGATGGCGAACTTGGGAGAACAAGGTGGCAGGGGATAGAAGGAGCTTCCTCTAGATGGCTTTTATATTTTCTTTAAAACATGGTGCAACATCACCTCACAAAAGTGAAGAAATTGAAGGCATGGATGTTCTTTGTATTATTTTATTTTATAGAAGAGTGGATTGAGAGGAGGGATTGAGAGAAAGGTGAGCACCCTGGGGCAGAGCAGGTGGCTGGGGCATGTGCGCAAAGGAAGAAAAATGGATCCCGAGAGTGAGTCAGGAGAGGGCTGGGGGCTCTGGGGAACCGAGGATGTCAGAATCCCACTCCTGGGTCCCTGAGCAAACGTCAGAGGCAAAGGGAGTTATAGCAACAGTGTGGATCGGGGGCGTTTAAAATGCAGACATGGAGCAGTTCTAGGAAGGACAGGTCCACGTGGCTTGGACTCTGGTTGGCTTGAGGGGATAGTGGTCGAGGAAAGGGACGTTTGTGTTTTGGGGAGAACTGAAAGATGAAGTTGTTCAGGATAATGGCGAAACTTGTGCTACAGAGGATTGTCCTGGGACTAATTCCAGCGTTGGGGGACAGGAATCACCAATGTCCCCAAAGAACAAAGGGAACAAGATGCCAAAGAAGAAGGATAGAAGGCCCATGGCCATCTACACACCTTCTTGAACCCCTGGCTTTGACTCTCAGCTCAGAGCTGGAGCATCCCATCCTTGATGCCCTAGAGAGAGGGTGTGCTGTCAGCCATGCTCAGAGAAAGAGAAAGGCAAACAGTTCTAAGCAAAGGCGGTGCTGACCAGCAGAGTCAACTGTTGGAAAGGAAGGGTATTTTGAGATTCCAGGCGTATTGTTTCTGTCACAGGCAAATATTTGGGGAAGAATAAGTGATAAGGTTACTTTAATTAAGACCCTGGAAGCTGGGACAATAGTGGAGACTGACCTCAGAGGTCAGCAGTATCCGCAGGAGAGGCCTCCCTTGTTCAGTGATAGGGGTCCTTGTCCCCAGCGTGATTGTGCACAGAGTAGTCAGTGGTAGTTGGTCCAGTCTGTTGAAGGCTGCCTGATGACTGGACAGCTGATGTCCACTGATCATCCCCTAAGGTGATGGCAGTGGCCAGATTGCCGCTGGCTGATCAGCCTGAAACACAGGAGTTCTCTGTACAGCAGGGGTAGGTTCAGCCCAGCCCATCTAACATGGACCACCGGGACAGTGGCCCATCTCACAGGCCCTCCTGAACAGACTCCCTGTAAGGGGGCAGTGGAGCCCTGGATTTCTAGGGATGGAGGTGCAGGAGGGAAGCTAAGCCCCTGTTTCTTTACCTGGAAGGAGAAATGGTAATATCCAAATTATCCAACAGCTGCTACTGAACGAATGGGCAGGGAACTGCTTCCTTGAATACTGACCCTTTAGTCCCTGGACTGTGGGGAATTCAAGGATCTGAGGGAAGAGTTGGGGTGGCAAGAGTGGTGGAAGCCTTCTGGGGGCTTGGAGAAGTGGTTCTTGTTCAACCAGGACAACCGTATTTCGATATTTTAACCTCAGATCTGGCTGTACTGGTGCATTCTGGCTGAGGCTCCATCTGGAGTGGGAACCCTGAGGGCCATACCTCTGTCCAGAACTGGAATGAAACACAGTCCTGATTGTGGACAGGGGAACAAACCCGGCAAAGGGGAAACAGGGTTCAGGTCACAGGATAGCAGCCCAGACACTCAGGGTACGGATGGGAGTGAGAGGTCAGTGACGTATCTAGACGTGACCTACAGCTTTCCAAGAAAATGCTTTGACCCAAGGGAGTATCTCAGTTTGGAAATTGAGACACTTGGAAAATTCTGGGAGCTGAAACTCTGGTCTTGTAAGAAAGGCCTCTCTAAATGACAGCAGCTTATGGACACCCACCTTCTGATCTCCTCCTCAGTGCACGGCCATGAGGAGCCTGACCCACCATGTCTGTATGGGGCGATGGATTCTTCCTCTTTCTACCACTCTGCTCCAGAACCGAGCGTCTCCCACAGATGTTCCTTGTAACTGCCACCCAGACAGGAACCAGGAGCAGATTTGAGGTTTGGGACAGATGTGGTTTGGAGGCACACGCCAGCGGTGTTGCGTTTGAGGCCCAGCCAGGCTGAGGGTCCATGAGTTCCAAGGAGGTGACTAGGAGCCTGAGCCCCTTTTAGATCCCTGGGAAGGGATCTCCACACGGGGGCCCAGATCAGATGCCGAGATGCATCTGTTTGTGCTCCTTCTGAGGTGACAGGGACATATTGATCCTGTGGTTCACGGGCTCACAGAGGGCTGGGAGCGACCACCAAGGCAATGAGTACATGAGACGATCACATGGCGATCACCATCGTTAGGGTGAGTGGAGTCCGGAGCCCTTGGCCTGTCATGGAGGCAGCGACTGCTGGGGAGAGTTGGGTGAGTTCCAAGCACTATCAAATCCTGCAAGGATCACGAGCATTCCCAAAGCCACGTCGCTCCACGCCAGGATGCCGAAACTCTGAAGAACCATTACCCACTGGCCCTTCTATTTCTGTCTGCTGTGAGGGCTCCTTTGGAAATGGTGGAGAATTTGCATTTATCAGAAAATTGCTTACTTACTCTAATCAGCTATTTTTAAGGTTTTATTTTAGCTAGATAATGAATACAACTAAATTGATGTCAGGCATGAAGTAATTTTTACCAATACCTTCAAAAGTCTAAAATACCAAATATTGGAAAATTATATGTAGGGTAATCTAAATAATGAGATGTTAAAATTTCTTGGATCCCAGGAACTCTCTTATTCATTTTGTTCCTCTGTCTCTTTCAACCTCACTGTGGGAGGCTCCATCTCTGACATCTTTATATATGATGTTCTCATTTCAAAATGCCACTGAACCTTCAAATGAACACTTGCGTATGGTCCTTGAATACAAAAATACTTAAATCAAGATTTTTATATTTTGGTGCAGTCAGCCGGAAGTCATAGAGAGAGATGGGAAGGTTTAGCTAGGAACCCTACCCCAGGAAGGTAGGCAGGTGCTACTGAGGAAAAGAGGGAGACATTGGCCAGGGAAGGACGCAGGTGAACTTGCTCAGAGCAAGGAAGAGAGTCTGCCCATCCATAGCCTAGAGCAAACACCAGTTCCAAATCCAGGCAGAAAACTGCTTCTGTGGAGACTAACATTCTCAAAAGATGCTCTAAGGAGAATAAGTACAATGAAATGGTACGTCAGTGGCTAGCATCCTTTCTTCCAGAGAAGAAAGAGATATTGGTACCCCAGGATAAGGGATAGTGCTGTCTGAGGCCTTTGAAGACTCAGGAACTCTCTGGCTATTCCCTGATGGTTTTCTTCATCCTTCTACCAAGAACAGAGAATGGGCAGACTGCAGGTGGATTCAAGGAGAGTGAAGGAAATTCACATGTGTGTGTTAGTTGTTGTCCACCATGTGCCAGGATTTGGTGTAGATGCCTTACTGACGTGATCTAGCTCCATTATTACAGTAACCTCTCTGTTTGCTACTGTCACACTTTTTGATTTAATTCAATTTTATTTTCCCACTTTCATTGAAATATAATTGGCAAATGAAATTTTGCATATTTAAGGTATACATTATAGTGATTTGATACATGAATGCACTGTGAAATCGTCTCCATAATCAAATTAGTGCATACTCCCTTCAGCTCACATAGTTACGTGTGTGTGTGTTTGTATGTGACAATTAAGATCTATTCTCAATGAATTTCAACTATATAATAATATTATCAACTTATTGACTATGGTCACCCTACTCTCCATTAGCTACTCAGACCTTATTCTTCTAATAACTGAACTTTTATAACCTTTGGTCAACATTTTCACACCTCCCATCCCCTTTCCCTCCCCTAACCCCTGGAAATTGCCATTCTACTCTCTGCTTCTAGAAGTCTAACTTTTTTAGATTCTGCATGTAAGTGAGATGGTGCAGTATTTGTCTTTCTTTCTCTGTCTGGATTATGCCATTTAGTTTGATCCCTTTCAATTTCATCTATGTTGTTGCAAATGGCAGGATTTTTTTCTTTTTTATGGCTGAGTAATATTCCTCTGTGTGTGTGTGCATGTACACATCTGTTCATTGATGGGCACTTTAGTTGTTTACATGTCCTGTGTATTGTGAGTAGTGCTACATGTCACACCTTTTCATGAATGAGGAAATAAAAGTTCAAGGGGATATGATTAACTTGCCACCATCCTGTACAGGAGCGGCCAATCCAGAAAGTGAGCCCGCCTTGTTTGACACTCACACCCTCTAGGGAGCTGCCAGATGTCAAGGAAGACCTCTGGGGTAAGGGGCTGATACAGATCCAAGTGAGACAGTTGCTCTGAGTGTTTAGGAGTGCTTACATTTTGCCAAAATTGGTCAAAACGATTGAAGGTTAAAAATGATGAGACAAATTATGGAGCACTTTTGTGAAAAGAGGCCTCAGTTTCTTTGGGTATTATCAAACCCTCAGTGGTTTTGTTGGGGAGTCTCTGCCCATCCCCCATTCTGTTGGCCTTGTCCAGAGTCACAATGAGAGGGAGAGCCATCAGACAAGTTCCTGGGATGTTGCTGGAATAGAAGCGCAAAGTAGAGGAAGGTCCCACAGGTTAGAAAAGTCCCGGGGGGGGTGGGATACAAAAGGAAATCCCATGAAGCGTAGATCAGATGTCCTTTCTACTTTGAATGCCCCATCCTCTGTCCAGTGTGTTGGTTGTTGTGTTTTCGACTTAGAATCTGGAAAACTCCTATTCCATCTCCAAAACTCAGCTGGGATGCGACCACCTCCACAAACATACCCCAGGTTCTTGGAGGTGGGTTAGGGCTCCAGGTCCGTCCTGCACCTGACGTTGTGTAGGAGTGTGTGGCCTGGTGTGTTGGTCATGGTCAGCCATGGCTGCTGTGGAAGAATTAGGGATGGACGAGGTGGGATGCCACCCGGAACCAGGCCAAGGAGAAGCAGGCTGTAGCCCGGACCCGCTGTCTTACAAAGGATGGGCACCGAGACCGCTGGTCCCTCCGTGCACCCAGGCAGAGCAGGTGGTAGGGCAGCAAAGTGGCTTCCCTGGGAACCCTTTGTGGGTGGGTGCATGGAGTGGCGACTGTACAGCCAACAGAAGGACACGCTGGCCCAGTTAGTGAGTTCTTGACCGGGGCTGCCTGTGTGGCCCATCCACTGGAAGCTCTCTCCCACCTGTTACGGTGTGGATGGGAGGTGTCTTCCGAAAGCTCATGTGGGAGCCAATGAAAGACGGTTCAGTGGCGAAATGATGGGGTTATGGGAGCCTGACCCCAATTAGTGAATTAATCCCTGATGGGATTCAGTGAGTGGTGACTGAAGGCAGGTGGGGTGTGGCTGGAGAAGGTGGGTCCCTGGGGATGTGCCTTTAGGGTATAGATTTGTATCTGGCAAGTAGAATCTCTCTCTCTCTCTCTCTCTCTCTCATCATCCTGTGAGCTGCTTCCTTCTGCCACACTCTTCCGCCATGATGTTCTGCCTCATTGGAGCCTGTGGATGGACGGAGACCTCTGAAACCCTGAGCCCCAAATAAACTTTTCCTCCCCTAAAACTGTTCTTTGTCAGGTCTTTCAGTCACAGCACCCCCCCCCCAAAAAAAAAAAGCTGACTGAAATATGGCATTATCTGAGGAGAAAGCCAGTCCTAGAAGATGAGAGTGGGGACCTCAACCTCCACCCCCTGTGCATCCATGGTCAGCAGGCCCAGGAGAGATGGAGTGGGGCAGAGCCATAGAGGCAAAAGATGGGAAGGAACAGAGGCAGAGAGACAGATGGTGGTTCCAGAAAGACAGTTGCCAAGTGAAGGAAGAGTTACATGCAGAACAGGGAGAAAGTTTGGGAGAGGTTCATCTGACCCTGGGAAACCCAATGCCACCAAAGGATCGTCAATGAGAGGATGCCACCTTGCCCGGCTCTCTTCCCCCCCCCCCCACCGACACAGAAAATTTTAAAAATATATTTTACTCTCCCCTCCGCCCCCATACCCAATTCCCCTGAGGAAGATTTTTGTTTTGCTTTGTTTTGTTGTGTTTTTTTTTTAAAGGAAAAATGCACACGGAAGGTTATAAAACACATATAATTTACTCACGGTAATTGCCCACACGTTATTTATGTGCCGCGCTGGCAGTGAAACAGAGAAGAACGACTTGATCAATGCATTAGTCTAATCACGGGGTTCCTGCTCTTAATTTCTTTTGTTGGTAATTTCCATACTCGGGCAGCAATGCGTAGAATTATCTCGATTTACAGATCTTGGGACCCTGGGGAAAAAAATCTCCCTGGAGCCATTTCTGTCTCCTGGGGAATTTGATATTTAGTCAATACTGAGTTTGAAAGCCCTGTAGTATGGATTCCCCGGCTCCAAATAACTCCTTAGAAATCACAGAAGGGACTGAATGACGTCGCTCCTTTCTCAACTGGTGATTTCGTGGGGTCTGAGAAATAGATCACGGAGCATTATTTAGAATAACTTTTGGCCAACGTGAACTATGGCAGACTTGGTATTGGTCACGGAACAAACACAGGCAAGCAAAACCCACTAGATAGACTTTCTTATGAAAATTCTTTGCTTGGCTTTCACCAGATCTAAGGCGAGGTATTTAGAGTAAGCCTATAGGAAGCTGAGGGAGAGGTTTCCTGCAACTTCAATTTACCTAGCTGGGGCGGAAGCCACACCTCCTGTCAGCTGGGCCTGCTGTCCAGTCCCCATCTCAAAACTTCCAAGAAGCAGAGAAGGTGGGATGAAGTGAACTCCCTTCTCTTGGCTCAGCACCTAAGTTTGTTCCAGGCCCCACAAAGACAGTGCAGTAGTTTGCATGTGTCCCCAGAGTTGCTGTGATAGAAACTTCATAACCAAATTCATGTGTGAATGGTATTTGGAGACAGAGCCTTTGGAGAGTTTCTAGGATTAGATGAACTCATGAGGGTGAGGTCCCCAAGATGGCATTATGGTTTTACAAGAAGCAGGGGGGGGGAAAAAACCAAGCTGGCACACTTGCTCTGTCTTACCACGTGATGCCCCCTACCATGTTATGATGCAGCAAGAAGGCCCTCACCGGATGCTCTCGGGCTTCCCAGCCTCTAGAACTTGAAGAAACACATTTTTCTTTATAAATCACCCTATCTCAGGTATTTAGTTATAGCAACATAAAATGGACTAAGACAGGTCACAACACCTTGAACTGCTACCCAGGTGATGGAATCAGTCTTCCCTGGAGCAATGCCTCCTCCCCAAATACCTCCTCCCCCATTAAGCCTCTGTGTCTTGGAGGGGACAGCAAAAGGGGCCTAAGAGAAGATAAGCAGACACCTGTCAGGGGTTCAGAGGACCTGAAGCTGCAGGTCAGCAGAGGCAAAGGTTGGAGAATGCCAGGATCAAACTTCTCATTCCCTCAATGTCACCCTGTAATCATGATAACAACCATTGTCATGGGGACTGACACTTCATGTTCAGGCTTATGGTATAATCCCAACAAGCCTGGCTGGTAGATGTCATTTATATTCTCATTTTATAGATGGGGAAAATGAGCATGCTCAGGTTTTCCGTAAGTGTAAATAAGTATCAGAGAGGATTGAATTTGGATTCTCTGATTCCACAAATGCTTCCATACTTTAAAACAGGTGACTCATTGACACTCAGAAACAACTGACAGAACATGTCCAACTCTCTCCAGCCCCGGGGTGACCAGCCACCTCAGTTTGATAGTCAGGAATTCCCAGGACCTAGGACTGTTCAGTGCTTACTGGGAGAAGCTGGTTGCCTTATCAGGAAGTGAGAATAAAAGAAAAGGTACTTAGAAAATTACTAAAAGCTATACAACCAAAAAAGAAGTAGCAAGCCCGTGCTTCATGATGGCATGAATCCCTGGCATGCACCATTGGCCCCGTATGGGGTTCCTAAGGAATTTCAAATAGAACACGGTTGAAATTCAGGAGACATCATATAGAAACTTAGCTCCCAGTCTCTCCTGAAAAACAGAAAGGTCAAGTCTTGGGGGGCTGCAGTCCTAGCAACAGAGATGGTAGATCCTCATTTAGGCATCACTGCCTGGCCCCTTCCCTCTTTAGCTCACCTGATTGGCTGTTCCAGGCAGTTGAGCTCCAGGTGTTTGGTATAGTTACTCCACAGTGACCAGAAAGCAAATGCCAGTAGATACAGTAAGATATTTGACTGTATCAATGGGTTGCTTAGACTGTTTCAGAGTCTTCCTGTTGCTTTTGTGGAATGTCATGAAATACCGAGATTCTGAGACAATAAGGAGCATGCCTTTTAGGACAGGTGCCCCCCCACCCCCTCACATGGAAGCACAGATCTTCCCGGACATACAAAGGTTTGGCTTAGGGTGTTTAACTTTAGGAGAATGTGAAAACAATATGCATTAGGGAGGAGTGGTGTTTCTGGGGTTCCAACCTCTTCCTGGCTTAGTGTTATGTGGTACTCACTCGGGATGCTGTGCAGCCTCGATCAGCCAGCTCCAAGTCAAGCCATGACAAGAGGAAACAATGCACAGAGGTGCACTGTGTTGCTGAGCCAGGATGTTCCGTAGGCTAGGGGTATCAAATGCATTCTCGAATTATGATGTTTTCCATGTTTGGGTAGATTCCTCAGGATGTAACCCCATCATCCGTCAAGCAGAATCTGCAATCCAAATATTCAGGCACATAGAAGATCTGGGAGAACCCGTTTTATTCCACCACCACCCCCCCCCCCCCCCCCCCCCCCGGGAAACAGAGGACAAGTCCCTCCCTGGTAATCTCAGTGGGCCCAGCCTCTTCCCACTGAGACACTCCAGCTTGACATTTGGAGATACAAGAGGACACTCAAAGCAATGACTGCGTCCTGGAGAGAGTCTCAAGGTCGATGAAGCTCTTTTGAAAGCTCTTTCTCTCTAGCCTTAATTTTCTTCCAGGTGTGCAGACTATCTTGGGTTTTTTTTAAAAGTTGTTTTAGTTTTGCAATCCTTTTAGGAAAAGAGTCTTTCATAACATACCAGATGAATCTTTCATAACACCAGGAGCCCCCAAAAGCCCTTGGCTTCCCCTGATCCCACCCAGGGTCCCTGAAAAGACTCCACCACGGGATACACTGAACCATCTGGACTAGATAATTCCCATTAGCTTCCCTTCCAGGTTGACTCTTCTAGGGTCCCATGGGAATCAGGGACGGTTCTTGTTAAACCAGAATCGCAAACAAATCTCAAATACCCAGGAAGTTTATTTGGCTGTAATTACGAGGCACAGCCAGGGCTAGAAGCTTGGGGTGGGGTGGGGTGGGAGAAATGCCTTCTGAATTCCCATGGGAAAATGAGCAGGCTCAGGCGAAGGTTGAGGGAAAGAAGATAGTCCCAGAATTTTATTGTTTGAAATTTGCCCATCAATGACATCAGTGCATAGCTGACAGTGACGTCACACCTTGGAGTTCAGAAAGCCCTCCTGGGTAGATTATTCCATTTCCTCTTCCTACCAAGCATGTGTGGCAGACAACATGGTGTTTCCTTGACGGATGAAGCCAGGTGAGGCTTCCGGAGAGCCCTTGTAACTCCTAACCTCATCCTTTTCTCAGTACCATGTGGTCAATCTTTATTAACCAGAATGTTCAATTAACCAGAACGTGCCTTTGTGTTAGGGATCATTCCAGACTGATTTTCTTTATGGAAATTCTGAGGCAGCTGCAGGTTTTTTCCTGCACTTCCTTTTATTAACCATATGTTTTTTCTCGAAGCTCAGAGAGGCCCTCATTTCAGAGCCTGCACTGCGGGGCTTACTGCTGAGGGTCAGGCGGTTTTGGGCCAGGGCCCAGGGCTTCCATCTTTTCCTGATGGGATGCCTCAGTAGCTCCCTCTGAAACTCAACTGCCCCGGATCCTGCCAAAGACAACAACCCCAGGTGATCCCTATTCTTCATGACCAAGCCAGGGGAAATCTTTGGGATGTTCTTGCTACTCACCCTGACCTTGCGGTCTTACCCTTCTGGCGGAACTAGAGACAAACAGTTCCTCTGCACTTGGTTCTGTGCGGCTTAACGAATGCGTCTGAAGACCATATAAATAATTCACATCACTCAAGAGGTGGCGAGCTGAACAAGTCCCTTCTGGTTACATTTATTTAAAGATAAGGTGAGACTAAGTGAGTGATGGCCCAGTTACAGAGGCCAGGGTCCAAAGGGGATTGGGACACTCTAAGTTACACCACCAGAGTGATTTGTGCAGAATTATGTCAACGCAGAGATCCTGGCACCTTGGGGGAAAAGGAAATGTCTTATCTCTAAGAAAAGTGATACACGATGAGTATTTTCCAAGTACAGCCCATGAGCTAATTCCACAGAATTCAGCTGGTCTCTGGCAAGAACCAGATCTGTTTTAATCTAAAAGGAACCCTGGGTGAGTAGACTTGTAAATGTTGCCTTCACTTGGGAATGTCACTAAGGGGTTCTCTGGAAGCCCGGGCTGGCTCCCCAGTGGGAATCTTGTAGCTCTAGGAGGCTGCTCTTTCCAGAAGCACACTGAGCTTGCAAAGGGACCTGGGAGGCTTTGATTTGAATTGATCGATGAGAAAAACCTCGTTTTGAGGATCCAGTGAGAGCAGCACCCATGTTCAAAAGCTGGACTAGAGCCGGGCGTGGTGGCACACGCCTGTAATCTCAGGAACTGGGGAGACTGAGGCAGGAGGATGGCAAGTTCAAGGCCAGCCTCAGCAACTTAGCAAGACCTTAAGCAATTTAGTGAGACCCTGTCTTTAAAATAAAACTAAATAAATAAAGGCAGGGAATATGGCTCAGTTGGTAAAAGCTCCCCAGGTTCAATCCCCAGTATCAAAACAAACAAACAAATGCAACCCCCAAAAAACAAAAGCTAGACTAGAGAACCGGGCAGAGTTGCCATAGAAATTCACACCTCCACTGGCAAGATGGAAAGTTCTCCGGTCTTGATTTTTACCTACTCCTCCTTACCACAGAGTCACACGTTTGAATTTCCTCTCCTCCCCTTTTGCCCTGTGGCCCCTAAATATTTCCACGGGAGACTTTTAGAACTTTGTAATAAGGAAATTGTATCGCCAGCTGACAATAAAATTTATGAAGCAAAGCATGCCTCTTCTAATACTTTCCAAACGTCTTTGTTTTTGAACGACCAAGACGCTGAGAATATTCCGATTCAGTAACCCTGCCTCCAACAGACAGCCGAACAGTTAGCGAGGTTGACAGATAGATGCAGCCAAGACGCAATAATCCTTGCTGCATTGAACTTTGTATTTAAACACTTATTTTATGTTTAATTAATTTCTCCAAAGTGGAAAACTTCCAGGCTGCCTTGGAAGCAGGCTGTTTGTTTAAAATATTGTGTCTTAAGACTAAAGAGAAAGGAAGGAAGGAAGGAAGGAAGGAAGGAAGGAAGGAAGGAAGGAAGGAAGGAAGGAAATTTGGGGAAAAGGGTTATGTTGTTTTTTCAAATGTGATGTGACATAGTGAAAAGCTCCTGAAAGTGCAATTCTTTGTGTGATGGGAGAAAGATGCACCTATGAGTCTCACATCATCAAAGAAACAGACGTGTATCTATAATTTATGCTTTGCTTTAAGCCTCTGCTGATCTGATGTGGCTTTTTGAAGACAACACAGGCTGCCCTGGCATCACTTGTCAATCATTGGGGCATGCTCAAATCGCAGACCATTAGCAGGAGAGACGGAGGAGTTTCCTTAATGATGCTTTTATATGGGGCACGCTGGCAGTGAAACAGAGAGGGTCTGACTTGATCAATGCATTAGTCTAATCACAGCGTTCCTGCTCTTAATTTCTTTTGTCGGCAATCTCCATACACAGGCTGTGTTCAGAATCCTGGCAAGGGCCCGTTCAGAGCCCCGTGATTCGTGCAGTCACCTCGCCTTGCATCCTGCTCGCTCCGTGGGAAGCTATGTCTGCAAGAGAGGGGCCAGGCGGGCTGGATCATTGCCTCCGAGTCCCGTCCTGTGGCGAGGACTGGGAAAACCCACCCCATATGAGTCTTGGCTCCAGCCCGGAGGTGCCTGCCAGCCCGGTAGCAGACCCTGGCCCTGCCAATCTCAGCCCCCTCAGTGCTTCTGTTCCGGCGCTCGCCAAAAGCAGAATCCGTGTATAATGAACAAGTTTCATGTTCAACATTTTAAGTGTCTATTTATGAGTCCCGATAATTAGCCCTTTGTCTGCAATTCCGGTGATGATGATTAGAATTCCATCTCACGTTATTAGTGTCGCTCCCCAAACTCGTCCTCCTCGCCTGGAGGATCACAGGCAGGCACCTGAACAGCAGGGAGAGGGGCTGTTTGGGGAATGGGGTGTCTTCCCCCACCTGCCCTCCAGCGCCCTTCCTTCTTGATGATCCACTTCTCTGGCTTTTATGT
>NW_026692786.1:3945000-4210000 GCF_021218885.2 Marmota monax | reverse complement strand
GTCTATTATGTCAATAAATCTTCGAAGTGATGTCAGCCAGGACATCAGCATCTTTGGTGGATGGGAGGGCTGGCTTTCAGAGGTGCTGGAGGTTGGGGGCACAATCTCAGAGAGGCTTCACCTTATTCCCAGGGGCAGGTGCTTTTCCACACTGTCTGCTCCACATAAATATCCTGTTCATTCACTTATTCGTCCCTCACTCGCCTGGCAGCTCAGCCTAGCATCCTGACCTCTCAGTCTGTGCAAAGTCCAACTTCAAGCTGAAGGCTCCACTGAAGTCCACCCCATCCAGAATCCAAGCCAACATGGATCCCTCCCTTTCCCATTTGCAGAAGTTACCCGTGATGCATCAGATCACTTCACCGGATTCGGACTTTGATCCATTCATTTGACTCCTATCCACAGAACCCATCCTTCTTGTGAGACAGTATTTGGATCAGAAAGATGAGAAAAGAAAAAAAAAAAACAGGAAGATCAGATCCCTGCTGTTAGGGCATTTACATTTTGGGTTGTGACGGGCAAAAAATAGCTAGAGAAATACATAATTTTGCATTGTAAAATGTCCACAAAGGGAGCAAAGAAGGTAGCATTCCAGAAACATCAGTGACGGGAAGCCGCGTGAGACAGGAGACCAGGTTGGTCTCTCAAGGGGATGGCTTTCAGGCAAAGAAATGAGAGGGGGAAGAACATTTCAGGAAACTCATGATGTACCAGAGTCCGTTCATGGGCTTATGTAATTTTTCTGTCTCCAAGGTTAGAAAATTGAAGGTTCCTTAAAGGCCAGATGAGATATGCCTATCTCCCTAGGCCCTTTGGATTTCAGCAATGGGCTGAAAAACCTAAGTGGAACCCAGTAGGTACTTACTGAGCCTAACAGAAGGAGAGAGAGACTAGATTCTTCCCACTCCTTAAAGAGGAAGACAGCAACAGCAGTTCAGAGTGAGTGATGGGGGGCGGGGGAAGAAGCCGTATCCCTAGGAGGGACTATTTATTCTGAGACTTCATGGAACCCGAATTTCACAAGTTCTAATGCAAAATGATGAAGGTTCGGCACCACCTTCTTTGAGTGAAACTTCTTTTCTGATACACGTTTCTCCATCTTTCCTTTCATGCACGTCTCAGAGCATCCCCGGTGGCCCAACTACAAGACCCTCCTTTGACCGAGTGTGAGGCTGAGACACCTGTGTGAATATTTGGGGTCACATCTGCTATTCCTATAAAATCAGGTGCCTCCCAGAAATTCTTGCCTGATTCTTTCTTCTGTACCCCAGTGGTACAAAGCAGGCTACGCCCTAGTGTGTGTGTTTGCCCAACAGTGTGTTAAGAATCTCCGGAAGAGTGGGGACTGGCTGGCAGGTGCTTCCACTGGCCTCAGAGACTGTGAGATGGCCATGAATCCGAGACTATGTGAGCCCAACACCCATGCCAAACTGACCAGCAGCAATTTGTCACGGCGTCTCACAGAGAAACCTCTGCCATTTGCCCAAGGTGAGTGGACTAGTCCATTTTCTATTACTCTAATGACACACCTGAGGCTGGTACTTTATAAAGTAAAGAGGTTTTCTTTTTTTTTTTTTTTTTAGCTTTTAGTTCTGGACAGAGTGCTGGCATTGGCTCAGCTCTGTTAAGGACTTCATGGTGGATGGAACACAACGGCAAGAAAACATGCTGGGGGAGAGCCTATGGTGAGACAAAAAGCCAGAGACCAAGGAGGGAACATTTCTTGCTCTCTTATAACAGCACACTCTTGGTTCCACCACCTCCTAATACCGCCACACTGAGATCCAAGCTGCCAGGTCATGGACACATATGGGGTCCGTATGTGTTTGAGCCATAGGTGGGATCGGGAGCAGTCAAAGATGGTAACTTGGCTTTTCTCATTCTGGGAACATCTGATGGAGAAAGTCAAGGCTGCTGGGATTTGACCGTGGCCTAAGGATTCTGAAGAACTTCCCTGAAAGTGAAAGTTTTGAATAAGCCAACATGGCCGCAGACCTGACATCCATTCCATGTGCGGTCTGACCTGTGGCTTCCAGACTCTTGGATACGGACAATCATGAAAGCCAGAGTCCACATGCCCTCACTCTTTGAGCTGCTGTTAATGAAGACACCAACCCCGACGATGGGTAGATCCTAAGAGCACCTCCTGTATCTTCTCCTTGCAGGAAGTGCTCGACCTTTGTCAGCAGAGTGGACCACGTGTGGGGAGAAGACAGCCGACTTGACTTCTGAGGCCACTTTAGACACACTGTGTTTCTAGCTTCTTTTCCCATTGTTGGTGACACATCCTGAAGGAAAGACCAAGCAGACTGCTTTTTTGGTTAGGAACATTTCAAAGTTTATTTTGATTCTTCTTCTGACTTACAGAAATTATCCAAACAACTTTGGCTACATCTATTTTCATCTGCATATGGTATTTGCAACGACTCCAAAGTGGAAGACGTATTTACACAATGACATTTCCCATTGCGCGCGATGCCCTTTGTCTAAACATCCTGGGACGCAGTCACGTGACCTTTGACGATCGTGTCTCCTAGGAGAATCCTGGACATGCCCTACCATGTTCCTCTCCCCGCTCGAAGGAGGAACTCTAAATGCATGACTCTTATTTCAATGACTTTTAACATTTCTATTGAGGTTTTTAAAATAGAGATGTGCATTCTTCTTAATCTTATGAGTTCTAATTGAAGAAATACCAGAAGTGAATGTTTTAAGGTCCCACGTGTGCCATCCAGCACATGGTGAAGATGTACAAAGTGGAATTTCAACTCAGTTGTGGCCCCAGCGTGCAACTTGGCTAGAACTACCCCAATCAGTGGCAAGTCTTAAAAGATTGTCCCTTTCCTGGGAGACCTGTTCACCCTGTAACTGGGGCTAGGGACGCTATGGAGCTGACCAATTTGCTTCCCTGCAGAGTGGATAGCTTTCTGATGGTCAGCTTTTTGACTCCTTTGGGAAAAGATGTGTTAACAGGAGAGAACAAAAGAGTGGAAGAAAGTCCTCTCGTTGGAGAACGTGGTGGGCACCAAAGTGTGGAAGTGTGTTCAGCCCTGTTCGTCTGCCTCTGGGTAGGACAGCTGGCCTGGCCCTAGGGTGAGTGTTCGGGGTGTTCCTATGAATCTTATTGAACCCTTGGACTTGGGAATGCTACCTTTCCTCCTGGCAGCTGTAGGAGCTGTGGACAAGATTCTTTGATAACCAGGAACGAGGCCATATGTCACCAAGCTTCACCCAGGCCCTTGGACATCCTCTTTCCAGGGTACACTGACACAGTTCAACCTCCAGGGGCCTTTGACTCCATTGCTGTGCCTTAGGGCTATTTGTTCTAAATGCACTTAAAGTCACTGTGCTTGTACCCAGCAGGTGGAAATATCTGGAAATGGGCACCCCAAGTGGCATCTCTCAACCAGTGACTTTTCAAAATGATATTTTTATTGGTGCACTATAATCATGCATGGTAGTGGGACTCATCATGCCATACTGTATTTGCACAAAACATAATTTCATCAATCTCATTTCCCAGTGTCTTCTCTTATCCCTCCTCCAATCCACTTGCTCTACTCTATTGATCTTCCTTTTATTATTATCGTTGTCATTATTAATATTGTTGTTGTTCGTGCATTATAAATACATTTAGAATTCATGGTTTTATGTTCATACGTGGACGTAGCATCTAGATTTTGTATTCCAGGACTTCCCCAGCTCTTCCTTGCCTCCCTCTCTCTCTTTATCAACTTCCTCTTCTCTATTGTTCTCCTTCCCCCCCCCCCCTTGAGATCCCTCTTTTTAATTCCTTTCTCTCTCTCTAGCTTCAACTTTTGAAAGAAAATATCTGACCATTGACGTTCTGAGTCTGGCTTACTTCACTAAGTATGACCAGGGAAATGCAAATCAAAACTACATTGAGATTTTATCTTACTCCATTTAGAATGACAATTATTAAAAATGCAAATAATAATGGCCAGTGATGATGTTGGGAACATGTATACTTAAACATTGCAGGTGGGACTGAAAATTGGTATAACCACCTTGGAAAGCAGTGTGGAGATTTCTCAAAAGACTAGGATTAGAACCACCATATGCCCTAATTATCCCACTCCTTGGTACTTGTTTGTAGGAATTAAGGTCAACATACTATAGTGATCCATGCATTCGAATGTTTATAGAAGCACAATTCACAATAGCCTAGTTACGGAGCCAACCTAGGTGCTCATCAACAGGTGAGTGAATAAAGAAAATGTATGTGCATTTAATGAAGTTTTACTCTGCCTTAAAGAAGAATGAAATTATGGAACTTGGAGAAGCAGTGATTTTTTTCTCTCTTTTGAAATTTATTCTAATTTTTTGTTTGTGCTTTTTAGTTGAGTATGACAGTATAATGCATATTGGCAAATTATACAAACATAGAGTATAACTTTTTCTAATTAGGATCCTATTGTTATGGTTGTACACGATGCAGAGTTACCCTGGTACTGAACTTCCTATTCCTCTCCCGGCTCCCTTCCCTCAATCCCCTTTTGTCTAATCCAATGAACTTCTATTTTTCCCCTTTCCACCCTCCCTTGTTTTGGGTGAGCATCTACATATCAGAGAGAAGATTTCATCTTTGATTTTTTTAGGATTGGCTTATTTCACTTAGCATGATTTTCTTCAGCTCCATCCATTGACTGGCAAATGTCACAGTCCATTCTTCTTTATGGCTGAGTAATATTCCATTGTGTATATATACCACATTTTCTTTATCTGTTCATCCACTGAAGGACACCCTAGGTTGTATCCATAGCTTGGCTATTGTGAATTGAGCTGCTATAAACATTGATGTGGCTGCGTCACTGTAGTAAGCTGATTTTAAGGCCTTTGGGTATAGACCAAGGAGTGGAATAACTGGATCAAATAGTCAACCAGTGAATCTTGACAGTTGTATATAACTATACAAATTCCCTTACTTCTCAGGTGGGACTTCCCAGAATCTCTCTTGGCACCAGGCACCATTGTGATAGCTGTTTTAATGAAGCACTCTTTGCTGGTCAGCTTTCTTTACAACCACCCCGTGTATTTGCTATGTGTAGATCCTTGTTCAGGGTCAACGTCATAAGTCTTTCTTGTTGTTATAACTGAATACTACAGACCAGGTAATTTATGAAGAAAATAAAAATTTCTTAAATTTACAGAGGCTGGAAAGTCTGAAGTTAAGGATCCACATCTGGTGAGGGGCTTCTTGCTGGTGGGGACCCTGTAGAGTCTTGAGACTTAAACAGGTCATAGCACAGTGAGAGGGGGGATATTCCAGAGACATAGCCAAACTGGCTTTTTATAACAGATTTTTTTTTTCTTGAGATACCCCTTTAACCCAGTAATCTCTCAGCCCATGAATCACCTCTTAGGTCCCACCTGGTCCCAGCTCCTAAATACCTCACAGACACTAAATTTCAATATTAGCTTTGGTGTGAACATTTAAGTCATAGCAATTAGTGTCTGCGGGAATCCAAACCGAGACTACGGCATCAGCTAGGCACTGGGGGGGCACGCTGCTAGAACTTTTTTCTTTCATTCAGCAATGCAGAAATTCAATCAACTTTCCCTCCCTCTTTCCTGAACTGGTTCTAGCAGAGAGGTCAGGTAAGGAAGCATCCCTTTCACACCGGAAGCAAAGGAATATCCAAAGGAAGGTTCAGATAGTGATTGTAGACAAGAGACCCAGAAAGGCTCTTGTCAGGAGGGAAGATGATTGACAGTTTGAAGGATCAGCAGAAACTGGAAGAATGAAAGAAGGTCAGCAAAAACACAGAGGTGAGGATAGCCTGGGACTGAATGATGAAACACACGTAGGTGGTCGTAGCTGGAGAAGATAAAGGATGTGTGAAAGGTCCCATGCGGAAATGAGGTGGGAAAAAAAACAACTTTAGGAAGGTGTTAGAGGTTGCTGTGCCCAACCCAGTGCTCATGGATAAATTTAGAACAGGAATGAAGCATGTATCAATGCACCTGTCTATGGAATTACATCGACATAAGCCCTTCTCAGTCTAGCTTAAGACACAGCCATTCAAAGGCTTAGGGGAATAGGGCAGGGGAAAAAATGAACAGACCCTAGAAGAGCTCAACCCATCAATTGTGATGATAACAAGGGTCACAGGGGTGATAAATGCTGCTGTAGACACACAGAATTGGGAGGGAAAGTAAAATGGAGGCAGCAAGGATCCTTCACACCATCAGTGACATTGGGAAGCCTAGACTTCAAGCCTCCCTCCCCATCTGGCTTGGGTCCTCTCATGAGTCTGGGTACAGGGGCTGGCTTTGTAGAATTGGAAGGCATCCCACTTTTTATTTAATATGTTCCAAAATGTCTCATTCGGGAACGGATGGGAAGCCAAGGTCCTGAATCTGCTCATTCGTTTTCAGGAGAGCAATAAAAAAAAAAAATTAAGTTTGGAGTCAGGGCAAAGGTGTGACTTGGCTTCCTGGAAGCCACATGCAAAAAAATCAACATGGACTTGTACAAAGCTCAAACGTGTCCACAACGTGGTGCTCTGCACGTCTGCAGGCATCCTGGCAATGACTTCTGGTGATCCCTCTGTCCCGCCGAAGGATCAGGGATGACTTTTTTAGTAAAACAGTTTTTGAAATTTTTAAGTGTATCATGCACACAGAAGAGTGCAAAAGTCACAAGTCTATTGTGAAATAATTTTCACAATCTAAACACATCCATAAAATCAGGTCCCAAATCACAAAGCATTATTAGTACCTCCCAGAAATCCCATTAGATCTGTCTTCCGGTTACTACTCCCTCTCACGCAGGGAAAATAGAGAGTTCTGTGTTAGTTATCCATGGCTTAAAACAAAAGCACACACTCATCCTCTCCACCATTTCTATGGGTCAGGAGTGTGCGAGCTTGGCCTTGGTGATTCTGGCTCTTCTATGAGTCTGCCCATTCAATCCAGATTTATCCAAAGGTAGATGGACATCAACTACTAGGAATAGTTCTGCTATGAAGGACTTAGGCTTCTGTTGACTTGCTTCATGGTTTAAATCTAGATGATAGTGTCCATACCCAGGAAATCATCATACATTGGCACTGTCCATAAGGAAGTGCCCGGTTTCTGTTCTCATGACTAAAAGGCTCAGGGGTCACTCCAGTTGAACTGGGCTGACTGGGCTGCGCGAAATAACCACACAAGAGACACAAATACCTTTCTCTCTGGGGTCGCTGTGACGGCTCCTCTGACCTTAAGGGTCCGCAGGAAGAGAGCGAGCGAGAGCACTCGCTGACCCCTTTTATTGAGAAGAAGCTATTCAAATGAGGCAAGGGGTCAGGTTTCAGGGGGCTGAGTCTGTCTTCATGATGTCCACTGTCAGCAGGTTGACTGACACCTGGGTAGGCCACACCCAAGGGCACAGTAAGAGAAGGGGACACACAAGGCACTTCCATGGAAGATTCTATCCCAAACAGGGCAAGGGGTTATATTACAAAGGAACAGGTGAGCATAGCTTCACCATGGGGCTGTAGCAAGACACACCCATCACTGACCCTCGAACCTAAGAAGGGTGGGGAAAGCTCTGCCAGATTTCTGCGACTGGGCGCCTCAGCACCCAGCCGGGGAGTGTGACTCACTCACGTGTGAGGTTGGCCTCCCACAAGGAAGATCAGGATACACACTGTTTCTCCAAATCCCAGGTTCTCTGCTGGCCAAAGCCAAGTGTCAGGACCAGGAATCTTAGCCACTTTGCTAGTTCATGTAACATTTTTTTTTTCTTTTTCTTTTCCCTTTCCTCCCAGGAATCGTCAAGAAGCTAATGAGTGTTAGTCATGGCATGAGGACTTTGCATGTTCATCTTCTCAGAGGCAAAGCCCAGGGCATCAAAAGCCAGGACACTTCTCTGATTTGTCCTCCTATCTCAGAAAAGGTCAGAAAGACAGGAGCAAAGGAGTCATTCATGTTTGAAGCATCTGGTGGGAACAGTCTCGGACAGACAGAGGTGAAGTCCACCTGCCGCAGCCTGGCCAAGGGGAAGGCCCTCCGCGAGAGCATCTCCCAGGAAGAGGTGAGGTGTAGCTCCACCTGGAGACGGAAACGCAGGGGGGTCCCCACTCCTGAGAAGTCCCTGGGAGAGGTGGGGAGGTTATGGGGCAGCAGGAAAAGCTTTGGAAACTCTTTCTCTCTCCCAGAAAACCATTCCGTGAGCGTGTCCTTTGAGACCCTGTCACTTTTCTGCTCTTCACAGTAATATTCCTGTCATCTTCCAGTGAGGAGGTAGAGGATGGCCCTCCTTGCCTTTATCTCTTCTGGGCATGTGGAGCCAACGTCCACCCACTGGGACCTACCCTGTGGTGTCCAGAAGGTTTCTTGGGGCCTGGATCCAGGAGTTGGTGCCCCCCTTCCTCCCTGGGGAGGCTTCCTCCACCAGTGTCGGCTGGAGTTGGTGGGTAAATACCTCGGCTCCCTCATCCCTCTTATGAGATGGCTCAGAGGTGAGTGTGGTGCTGTTCCTCTCACAGTTCCCACTGGGACCAGGCTTTCCCAAACACAATGGCAAATTTCTTTTCTATTTTTTGCAAATTTCTCAATACGATGCTTTATCGACTCTCCCTTCCCCATCTCACTTCCCCAACCCCCTACCAATGGTCATTCACCTCTCACATAAACCACCTGCAGCTGGACCTTCGTCTCAGGGCCTTGTTCTTGGGGAACTCAGGTCAGCACGGGTGGGCCTAGGAGTCGTGGCTCTCAGCTCATTCGTTCACTTATTCACATACACATGCAATGCTTCCTCGCTCTTTGCCAGGTCAGGAACTTACAGCTGGGAATACACTGGAATCAAGACCAAAAAGTTTCCCTGACGAACTTTCCTTCCTGTTGGGAAGAAAGGAAGGAAGGAAGGAAGGAAGGAAGGAAGGAAAGAAAGAAAGAAAATAACTTACAAGGGCACAACTCCGAGTGGGAGGGACTATCTGAGATTGGGGAGGCCTCTCTTAGTTGCTCAGTTCTGCGATGCCTGGCCAGGCCTGGTCTCTGGGCCCCTGGGGGACTGTCCTACATGAATGCATAACTGGCCATTGCCCCTCTCTGCCTCCCTCACCTCTGGCACCTTGCCCAGTGGCTACCTCTCCTTGTGGGATCTGTTTTTAGGGGAGACCCAGCCTTGTCAAGCTGCACTGTGCAGGGGAGACTTCTCCCTGCACCGCAGCCTCAGACTTGAGCTGCTTCCTGTCAACCCCAGCACCACAGAGTAGTCTAGAACCTGGATCCAGTTGTCGTGACTCACGGGCCACAGAAGCAATGAATTTGAGAAGAACAGGAAAAACAGTCAATATTGATCCATCCATTTCTACATGGAGACTCTACCAGGGACTTCAACATCGGTTGCTTCATTGAATCTTAACTGCTTGGGGGCAAGAATTTTATCCCTGGGTTTAGAGAAGGCAATGGAAACTTGGTGGGACTGAGTGACTTTTCCAAGGTTTCAATGCTGACATAATGCCAGAGTTCAGGCTCCCATCTCCTAGAGTCCAAATCAGTAGCCCCAGACCACACCGTGCTGTGTGCACATGGCTACCTATCAGAGACTCTTGGAAGTCTATTCACTTCTATGCACGTGGCCATACTGGGTCAGTCTTATGTCTCCTTACCTCAGGAAGCCCTTGGATGGCCAGTGTCAGAGACGGAAGGCAAAGTCTGGAGTCCTCAGCCTACATCTGGGAGGGCTGGGCTGGAAGACAGCAGGTGTTATCCGAACATCCCCGAGGGCACAGGAAACACTGCTCAGGAAAGGACACAGAGGGCGGGGCTGGTTGGCATGTGCTGGCCTCTCCTCTGTCCCCGGTCAAGCATCCTCCAGTGGATTTCCAAAGCAGTGGGGGCAACAAGGATGATGACCTTAATTCAGTCATTTCTGGGGAGGCACATTGAGTGCTCAGCATTGCCACGTGACATCGTAGGTCACTCTTCTCCAACCTGCTGCTCCAGCATCCAGTCTGGTTGTTCTGCACTTGGTCTCTAAAGGAAAGGACCCAGCAAGGTGCCGCTCTGTCTGGAACCAGAGGCTTTTCAGAGCTGCGCAGGGCTGGGGCTGGAACTGGCGCTCAGGAGGGCAGCGCTGAACTCTCTGCACGTATTTTACCACATTCTCCTGTAGCTCCTTGGGAAGGGTTCAACAGAGCTGGTTTCCCTTGTGCTCATCTGAGCCTGGCTTCTGTCAGTTTATGTATTTTTCAAAAAATGCTGTCAATTCTCCACTTCTTGAATCCGTTAATTATCTGCTTGACTGTCTGTTTAGGCAGAGGAAAACCCAAATTGCGTAGGATCTCGCCCACCTCGCTGCAAGTCAGTTCAGTAAACGCTCACCACAGCCCTGCTGGCTGGCCCAACCTGTCGCCAAACACAGGAGAGGCACGGAAGAGGTGGCTGGCTGGCCTTGCTTTGGGAGGTAGGTGTGTGTGTCCTCTCTTGACTGCCAAGGAGGGAAGTGGCATGTCCTGGTCAACTCTGTCCTGACCCAGTCCAAGGGTGAGGGTGAGGGGAAGGGGTGGCACAGGGGCTCACAGAACTGCGGCTGCAGAACAGGGTTCCAGTGCCCCAGCCAAGAGCCCAGCTGCCTGGCCCTTCCCCTGTGCAAGCCGGGGGTGCACACGTGCCAGGTCGTGGGTCTGGGCATCTTATGTACATACAAGGGTTTGTTGGCAGAATCAAAGCAATAGTTGAAAACTGTGAAAGGGACAGGGACCTGAGGTTCAGGTGGCAGAATAACAGGCAGCACATCAGAGAAACCCTGCTGGGCTGAGATGGAGGCCAAGAGCTGTCCTTCTCTGTGTCTGTGAAGAGTCAAAGGAGAAGAGAGAGACACAGGGAGTGGGGGGAAGAGAGACGCCCTGCCCTTGGCTGCCTGGTCCCTAAGATGGACTGCAGGGCTTAGAGAGGACTCCTCCAACCCAGGGCTGCCCCAGGTGATACTGGGGCTTTCTCACACAGTAAGGACATCAGGTCAGACGGGCGAAGGTATAACTCATCCCTGACGTGAGTGTCCGGGGTGCCTCCTGCCTGAGGGAGAAGATAGGTGAAGGGCCTAAACTTTCCCTGATAGACATCAGGACCAACGGAGTGATCTAAGTTCTGGGTTCCTTCCAGGGTGCAAGGGTTCTAAGGCCTTCTCCTCTGACGGTTGGATTGGAATCAATTCTAGAAAGCTTCCAGAGCTTCTCTATAGGGTGGACGGTTAGTTTATTGGTGAAGGTGAGTTTATTGCTGTGGAAATTTAGAGTCCAAAGAGAGATGGGCAGGTGAGTCCTCTGAAAACTACACGCACACTTGCTGTACAACCTAGCGATTCCACAAAGGAACTGAAAGCAGGAACTTGAAGTGATATTCTGTTTGTACACCCATGTTCATGGCGGCACTATTCGTAAGAGCCAATAGATGGAAATAACCCCAATGGCGGGTGGACGGATGGACAGGCAAAATGTGAACATGCATACACAATGCAGTGTCATTTAACCTTGAAAGGAAATTCTGATGCATGCTATAGTATAAATGGACCTTAGGACGGTGGGCGAAGTGAAGTGACCCCGTCACTGGAGAATGAATTCACTTGATTCCTCTAATATGGAGGTACCTAGAGTAGCCAACGCATAGACAGGAAGGAGAAAGGTTCTTGCTTGGGGTTTGGGGAAAGGAAACAGGATGTTTTTATTTGATGTGTATGGAGCTTGTTTGCGATTATGAAGAGTTGTGGTTGCACAGAAGCCGTGTGTGTTGGATGCAGTGCACTGAGAAGAGGTAAAATGGTGAATTTGGTATTATGTCACTTTATCACCCTTAGAAAGGAAGAAAAAAGAAAGGAGGGGAGGAGGGAAGGAAGAATGGAGGGAAGGAAGCAAGACAGGTCGGGAGGCAGAGGAGGAAGAGGTAGCCGGCGGCTCACACCTGTCATCCCCGCCCCCTAGGAGGCTGAGGCAGGAGGATCAGAAATTTGAAGCCAGCCTCAGGAATTTTGTGAGGCACTAAGCAACCTAGCGAGACCCTGTCTCAAAATAAAAAATAAAGAGGGCTGGGGAGGTGGCCCTGTGGCTAAGTGCCCCTGGGTTCAATCCCTGGTACCAAAAAACAAAAACAAAAACAAAAACAAACAGAAAAGGAAGGGTGAGTCTGAGAGGCAGGAAGGGAAGGAAGGAAGAGGACTGGACTGTCACCTGAGACATCCAAGCAGAAGCCACCCGACTCTGGGCCTGGTGCTGCCAAGGGACTCAGGATTCAGACAAGGGCGGTCCCTTTGAAGAGCCTGGTGATACAGGGGCAAGAGCGTGTGGGGTCAGACAAAAATGGATGACTACCTACCTGGCATCCTAGTTAGCGGGATGATGGGAACAAGCAGCCCAGGCTCTCGAAAGCTGTCCTGAATTTCCTGTAAGATGATGCTTCAGTGATCGCCATGCACGTTACCTGTGAGAACTGAATGAGTCGGTGTGCCAGGGAGCCAGATCCATGTGACGCCGAATAAAACACACACCAGGAGCAAGAGGTATGCACTGACCACAGAGAAAGAATTACAGATGACCATGAACATATGCTCAAATCAATCCATAAGAGAAATGCAAATCTCAGCTACTATGAAATGTTCATTTAAATCTATCATCAGGTTGGAAAATGTAATGGTTTAGGAGCACATACTGTTGGAGAGATTATGGTGAAATAGCTGTGTGTTTTGCCAGTTCAAGGCAAAAAATATGCCACCCTAGAGAGGGCAATTTGGCAATGTTTATAAATATAAGAAACGATTCTTAACGATTCAGCAATATTACTTCTGGGAAATTCTTCTACAGATATACCCTGAACATATGCAAAATGACATACATGCAAGTTTTTTTTTGTATCAGAAAAAAAAAAAATGGAAATAGAAAATATTTAAAACAATTCAATATCCACTAATAAGAGAGTTTTTAAAAATGAAATCAGCCAGATTTACGGCAAAAGAATAGTATGCAGCTAGAAAAAGGAACAAGGAAGCTGTGCTCAAATGGTTAATTGACAAAAAAGCAAAGTATAAGCTACACACACAGTGTGTTGGTCAGCAATTTGTCAGTGTGCCCAAAATACCTGACAAGGAGAAAAAGGTTATTTAGAGTTATGGTTTCAGAGGTTCAGTCTATGGTCTGTCAACTCCATTGTTCTGGGCCAGAGGTGAGTCAGAACATCCTGGTGGAGGAAATGCTGCTCAAATTACAGTGTCAAGGAAGCAGAGAGAAAGGGGGAGTGACCGCAGGAGGGGCACACTTCCAATGACCTACCTCCTCCTTCTGTGCCCCACTCACCTACAGTTACCACCTAGTTAGTTCATTCAAACTAGAATGGACCAGTTAGGTCACAGCTCTCATAAGCTAATCATTTCACATCTGAGTATTCCTGAATGAACACAGGAGCTTTTGGAAGACACCTCCTATCCAAACCATAACATCAAGTTACAGTTTTTTGGTACCAGAGGAGAGGGGGTAAAAAAATATGCATCTTTGCTCCTTTTTTCCTAATGAAAAAAAAATGTAGATAAATAAGAAACTAATAAAAATATTTTCCTGAAGGAGTACCGAAGGGAATAAGGTAAACTGGGTGGGAATCTCCCCCCCTTCTCCTTCTTATTTTTTCTCTTCCTCCTGCTCCTCCTTCTCCTCCTCCCTCCTCCTCCTCTCTACCTCCTCCTCCTCCTTCTTCCTCCTCCTCTCTTCCTCTTCCTCCTCCATCAGCATCATTTCTTCCTCCCCCCTTCTTCCCCTCCTCCTCCTCTTCTTCCCTCCTCCTCTTCTTTTTCCTCTCCCTTCTCTCTCCTCATAATGTTTTAGTTAGCTTTTAATTGCTTTGACCAAAACATTCAATAAGAACAACTTAAAAGAGAAATAAAAGTGTATTTGGGGCTCGTGGTCTTAGAGGTCTTAGTCCATACATGACCAGCTCCATGACTCTGAATCCAAGGTGAGACAGCACAGTTTGCAGGAAGGGACCATAAGAGGAAAGTTACTCAGCTCAGGGCAGGGTCAGGGATTAGGGAGGAGCAGAAGGCCCAGAAGGGAAAATGCACCCTTCCAGGGAACACCTCCGTGACCCACCTGTTTAGCCAGGCCCCCCTCACCGCCCAGTCAGTCCATTGAAAGCTAAGATGGATTGATTAGATCACCGGTCTCATGTTCTGATCATTTTACCTCTGAATTTTTGTACATTAACAGGAGATTTGGGGATACACTTCATATCCAAACCATAAAATTTTGTCCGTGGCTGCTAAAAAAGCTCATGGCCACTTCACAATGCAAAATGCATTAGTCTATCTCCAAGAGTCCCAAGGTCTTAACACCTTTAGCATTGTCCAAAAGTTCAGGTCCAAAGTCTCATCTGAGAGGCAAGGCAAGTTCCTGGTTGTAATCTCCTGTGAAAGTAAGTTGGAGACGTCCAATACACAGTGCTATGGAGTAAATATTCCCAGTCCAAAAAATGGGAGGGTTGGGGGCACAGAAAGAAAGACTGGGGCCCAAACAAGACCAAAACCCAGGAGCACACAGGTCCCCTAACTCTGCCTATAGCAGAGGACACATGGCTGTGAGACATGCTACCTCAAGGGCCTGGGCACCCCACCCCTTTGGCCTTGCTTGCTGTGCACAAGGCGTCTCCTTTAGCTTGACTTTCTCTGCAGTCAGCAGCTTTTTTGACAGTCCACCTTACTGGCATCTCTTAATTTCTGGGGTATCCATTTCAGCTTCAGCTTCACCTTCACAGCTTCATGCATCACCTCAGGGGAGCCCAGAGGAGCCTGCTACACTTTGTTTGGCCTCCAGGACCTTCCTCAGAAATCTCAGCGGGTGCCTCTGTGACCCCTCCATGAAGACTCCAACATCACACACTCCTGCAGAGCCAGCACCACATGGATGCTACCAAGGTCTGCTGCCAGCCCATGCAATACCCGGGTCCCCTGAAATCATGGCTGCAATGAGCTCTGCATGGTGAAACAACTTTTTAGGAGCTCCCAGTGTGAGCAAGATACACCCATGACCTCTTCTCAAAGGAATTTTCCCTTTGAGAGCCTTGAACCCACAAAGGGTGTGGTCCTGAAAATTCCTGGGATGTCCTCAAGACATTTCCTATTGTGCAAAGTACTCAGCATTTCTGTAAGAGCTATAATCTCATCAATAAGCCCACCTTCCTTGGCCCTAGCTTCATATGCACTTTTCTGGTCAAGTCCAGTTTCCCATCTGAAACCTCTTGAGCACGGTCCACATTTGTACCTGCAGTCGAGTCTCCTAAGCTCCCACCAGAGTTACCCACGAAGCTCTGTCGACAACATTCTAAAGCTTTTCCAGACTGCCTTTCCAAACTTTTCCAAAGGGTTCTGGACCCCAGAGTCAGGGGAATCCCAGCAATGACCCAACTTCCTGGGACCAATTTCTGGTTTAGTTAGTTTTGTGTCACTGTGAACAAAAATACCTCCCAAGAAACACTCAGAAGAAAAAGTTTACTTGGGGCTCAGTTTCTGAGGTCTCCATCCATATATAGCTGACTCCACGGGGGCTCTGACCCTAGATGAGAAAGTACCTCTTGCGGGAAGGGACCAGCAGAGGAAAGATGTTCAGCTTCTGGCAGAACCACAAAGTAGAGGCAGGAGAAGGGGGCACAGGGAAGGTGCACCTTCCCAGGGCACACTCCCAGGGACCCACCTCCACCAGTCAAGCCCCCCCACCTGGAGACACCACCCAGTCTTAGATTGTGGTCTAATAATGAAGTCATTTTATCTTCTCTGAACATTCCAGTCCCAACAGGAGTTTTTTTTTGGGGGGAAACCTCCTTTCTAAACCATAAACACATCATTTTAATTTTTATAGCATGTTAGCAATTACATGCTTAAAACTTAATTTACAAAGTGAAACTTGATTTTAAAAAACTTTTCAAAATTACAAAACTTTACCGGAGACATCAATGATGGCTTAATGAAGGAACTGGCAGATTACGGTCCTATAGGGACAGGCTCCCTACTCCAGTTACATCAGTTCTTTCTAAATTAACTGATTCATTCAATACATTTGGAAACAACAGCTCTACCTATAAAATCTGACAGGCATTCTCACGTTCCTAAGGAAAATCAAATGTTCTAGGATTGTTGGAAGAATTTTGTAGGGAAAAAAACCCAGGGGCTTATGTTATCAAGATATACCATGAAAATCAAGTGACTAAAGTGCACTTAAAATATGTTAATTGTATTTTATATTACATGAAAAAAGATAGATGCATCTGGAAAGGAGTGGAGAATCTGGAAATGGACCCACGTGTGTTTAAAAATTTACAAAATTGTAAAAATAAACAAAAAAACCCTTATTCTACAATATTAATGCAACTAATTGCAACTGGGTTTGATTGAAATCTATTCATTTTGAAAGCAAAATTTTACAAGTATAAGAATAAAATGCAGAATAATTTCCATAGGATTGGATAATACATACTTGGCCACCCAGGAGAGAAAAACCAAGAACCAACAAAGAAAAAGAATAACCCGATTTTACTACCCTACAATTTAAAAGTCACCAGGAATATAGTGATTTCAATATCCTAGTAACAAACATAAACTAAAGACAGAAGAAAACGGCTGGGGTGAAGCTTAGTTGTAGAGCACTTGCTTCAAATGCATAGGGCTGTGGGTTCCGTCCCCAGCACTGCATTAAAAATATAGAAAGAAAAATTTTACAACATGATTATATTTTTACATCCTAGAAATAAATCTAATAAAATGTGTGTAAGATTTCCATACCAGAAAATGTAAAATATTATTATTAATCATCATCCTTATATTATATATTATTTTGAATAAATTAAGATTTTAATAAATGGATTTCTGTGCTGTGTTCTTGGGTTGGAGTTTAGCTATATCAGTTCTCCCCAAATGATTTGTATATTTATTCAATTTCAATAAAAACATCAGGATTCTCTCTCTCTCTCTCTCTCTCTCTCTCTCTCTCTCTCTCTTTGGAGGAAAGTGACATATTGACTTAAGTTTTAATGAAACTCTGAAGGCCTGAGAATAGTTGAGATAATCCTTGAAAAGAAGTAGATAAAGGACTTATTGTATTGGTTATCCAAACTTTTTTTTAATATTTATTTTTTAGTTTTTTAGGTGGACCCAATATCTTTATTTCAATTTTATGTGGTGCTGAGAATCAAACCCAGTACCTCATGCATGCAAGGTGAGCGTGCTACCACTTGAGCCACATCCCCAGCCCAAGACAGGGCCTTGCTAAGTTGTTTCAGGTCTCGCTAAGTTGCTGAGGCTGGCTTTGAACTTGCCATCCTCCTGCCTCAGCCTCCTGAGTCACTGGGATTACAGGCGTACACACACGCTGCCCATAAACTTGATCCGGGACCAAAGGCACACTGTGGCTGGGAAATCAGAAGTCATGTCCCTTTGATAAACACAGCTGCATCAGCTGGACAGCCATAGAGAGAATATGACAAGTGACCTCACACTACCCGACCCATATACACAGAGCCATCCTCGGCTGCCAGGTGAAAAGAAAACAATAAAGCTTCCAAGGCAAACATCACAGAATATTCTTATAACCTCAGGGTAGAAAAGACTTCTTAAATCAAATATCAAAAGTACTCCCATCAAAGAAGATGGATAAATTGAGCTACATTAAAATGAAAACGTTTGTTCATTAAAAGACATCGTAAAGAGGCAAGGATAAATCACAGAGAGGGAGAATATATTTATAACACAAATAACCAATAAACAACTTGTTCCCAGAATATATAAAGAACTGCAAATCAATACAAAATGACGCATAACTGTGCCAGTTATTAATTTACTGCCTCTTGGCTCCAAATTTTCCCTATTTATTCCTGCTTTGTAATACTGGCAGTGGACTCTGACGCCGAATTTCTGCTTTTCCAGCTGACTCTATGTCAGGCTCTGTCAACAGGGGGCACTGAAGGAAATTGCAAAGATGGAGGAGGAAGAAGGTTTGTTTTCTGTCCCTAATTTTTTCCATGCATGCAAACATTGCAGCTCAGGTGGATTTCCAGAGCACTTCCGGGGTAGTGCATGACCCCTGTAGATCTGGGGCAGCCCCAGCAATTTCATCTTTATTACAGAGGCATGGAGCAGGTTTCTGCAGCAGTTTCATCATCTGGAAGCTGGAATCTCACTGCATCTCAGCCTTGAAGAACCTCTTTTCTAAACTGCCACGAGTCTTCCTATTCCCCTTCTCCTCTGCCCTAGGGGTGGTTACTTTCTGCAGTTGCCACCCCATGTATCTTACAATCCAGCTTTTCTTCTTTCAGTCGTTAGCCACCCCTTAACCTTAGGAAATATCCATAATATTTTTCTTTGTTTAAATTACTGGGTGTGTTGTATTTCTCCTAAAGGGCCCCCCTGACCAATACCAGAACCCAACAGAAAAAAAAAATGAGAGAGACTCATCAGAATACAGAATACATTCTAGATAGGGAAGAGGGGTGGGAGGGAAAGGGAGGGGGCAAGGGATTAGCAAGGATGGTGGAATGTGATGGACATCTAAAGTACATGTATGACGACTTGAACTGGGTGTCAACATACTTTATATACAAACAGAGATGAAAAATTGTAATATGTATGTGTAATAAGAATTGTAATTCAAAAAAAAAACAAACCCAAAGTACATGTATAAAGGCATGAATTGGTGTGAACATACTCTATATACAAAGATATGAAAAAATGTACTCTGTATGTGTAAGAATTGTAATGCATTCCACTGTTGTGTATTTTTAAAAAATTAATTCAATAAAACTAAAAAAAAAAGAATACAGAATACAGAAATGTATTTCCCAAAGGCAAATCCACCTAGGAAGAAGGACTCAGCATCATTCCTTGTCTGCAAAATGCAAACTTAACCATAGGCAGTACCATGCACATCCACTAGAATGGTTAGACTTAAAAAGACTCACAATACCAAGTGTTGGGGAAGATGGGGAGTAGCCAAAACTTCTACACTGATGACAGATATGTAATTGGATAAAGTACTTTCAAAAGTTGACATTACCATACTCTTTGACCCAGAATTCAATTCTTCGGGCTATACCCAACTGAAATATATTAAACACACACACACACACACACACACACACTCACCAAAAGATGTGTACAAGCATGTTCATAGAGACTGAAAAACAACAACAACAACAACAACAACCAGAGGTCCATCAAGACCAGAACGGGTAAATATAGTATGATACACTTGTAAAATGTTACGGACAGCAATGGAAATGTATATACGGCAGCTCCGTGTCCTGACAAAGGATGAATTTAAAACCCAATATTGACCCACAGCGACAAGGAATCAGCCACAGAAAAACAGGTGAGGTATGATTCTTGTATATAATTTTTTTCAAAGCCCCAACCCATTTTTAAACTTGTTTTAAGTTGTAGATGGACACAATAGCTTTATTTTATTTATTTTTGTGTGGTGCTGAGGATGGAACCCAGAGCCTCATATATGCTAGGCAAGTGCTGTACCACTGAGCCACAACTCCAGCACACCCCACAACTCATCTCTTGGTACTTATTGTTGCTTTTCAATCATTACCTGTGGGTGGGGGAAAGGGAGATGTTTGGGTGGGTGTGAGAGGGACTGCTTAGCTATATACAATGTTATGTTTCTTGACCTGGATTCTGGTTACATGGATGTGCCATTTTGTAATAACTGATTGAACATGACATATTTTATTCAGTTTTTTTTGGTATATTTGTTATTCTTCAATTAAAAAGCTAACAAAGGAAAAGAAAAGGTGACAGATTGAGGTAAAATACTTTCTACACTTATATTATTAAAATTCGAGCATCCAAAATATATAAAAGAATGAATATATATCACTGTGTATTAAAAAAAAGAATGTCTATAAAAGAAAGGCAGACAACCTTTAAGAAAAATGGGTAAAGACTGCAATAAACTATTTATATAGTTCATACTATTGGCCAGTACACACTGGTAGGGCTTCTTGGTTTCATTAGGAATCTGGGAAACAGGTTCCTAAACACAAATGGCATTTACCACTCATTTGAATAGGAAAAGAAGAGACTGATTAAATGTTAGAGACAATGAGGGAAAATGGGCACTTTTCTCTCAGTCAGATATAAATTGATAAAATTTTTTTGGGGGAATTTAGTAGTATCCATCAAAATGAAAACATAAACCATTGGGCCACCAAATCACTTTTAGGAATGCTAAGATAACATTCACACATTTTTTTTATAAAGATACAACATGAAAAAGAAATGGAAAACTAACGATGTATGAATCAGAAGAAAATCCAGTCTCTCTTCATAATGGAATACTATGTGGCTGATAAAAATAAAATGAAATTCACTGTGATCTGACATGACAAAAGCTTTTCAAATACTAACTCACAAAGCAACTCAAGACACAAAATAGGTACTTAAAAGTTTCCTCCATGAGGTCCAGTGAGAACCAGAGCCCCTCAATGTCAGTTATTACTTCCTGGTACTGTGATGGCTGACTCTCTCTGATGGAGGTGATCAACACCCACTACACTTGCATTTGAAATCTACAGGATTGACTTAGGGAGCAGAGGAGGGAGGGGACAGGAATTCCTGTCCAGGAGAGAAATTCCTTTGAATGTCTTTGAGTTTGTTTATTCTTGCTGTATTCCAAAGCCTAAAATGCCCTGCATCTGCCTAGGGATGGTGGAATGTCCTCTTTCTGGGGAAAAAGGCTGGCACTGACCAGCGGAAACAAAATATGAATTTTATATGTGATTTTGAGTGTTCCAGTAGCTACAGTATGAAGAAATAAAAAGAAACCAGTGACATCGATTTTAATAATATACATCTTTGAAATCTAAGATATCAAAACTATCATTATCCCAATATGTAATTAATATAAAAGCATGAGTGAGATAAGTTAATGCTACGGTTTGGATGTAGTTCGTACCCTCAAAGGTTCATGTGCTGCAAGTTTGGTCACTGAATGGTGACGTTGACAGGGGTTGGGTGTTAAAGAGGTAGGACTTAGGTAGGTCTTGGGGCCAGGACCCCTGGAGGAGAGCAATGTCCTCTTCCAGGAGTGGCTCAGTTTTTGTGGGATTACATAAATTCCTTTGAACTAACGGGCTGTTTGAAAGTGAGTGCAGCTTTCTTGATGGTCTCTCTCTCTCTCGCCATGTAATATATCTGCTCCATGCATGTCACTTGCCTCTTGGAGCTATAATGCCATCTGCCATGTTTTCTTTTTAATGAGGGGAAGGTACATACTGGGTTTGAACCCAGAGGTGCTTTAGCACCGAGCTACATCTCCAGCCCTTTTTATTTTATCTTTTGAGATGGTGTCTCACTAAGTGGCTTCACCCCTCACTAAGTTGCTGAGGCTGGTGTAGAATTTGCAATCCTCCTGCCTCAGCCTCCCGAGTTGCTGGGGTTGCAGGGTGGACACAATGCCCAGCTTCTATGTTTTTGGTGGTGTTTGTGTTTGACACAGTGATACACCCTCACCAGAGGCCACCAGATGCATTCTTCAAACTGTGAGCTAAATAAACCTCAGTTATTTTAAAGTCATTGCTATGCTTTGGATCTGGAATGTCTCCCTAAAGCTCCCGTGTTGGAAGCATGACCTCCAAAGTGGCAAGGTTCAGAGGTGGAGCTTTAAGGCAGTGGTGAGGGCTTTGATTTTATCAGAGGATTAATCCATTTGCTGGATTAATCCATTGGTAGTCGATTAGACTCCTGGATGGTAACTGGAGGCAAGTGAGGTGTGGCTGGAGGAAACAGGTCACTGGGGATGTGTCCTTGAAGATACACCTGTCTTGGCTTCTCTCTCTCTCTCTCTCTCTCTCTCTCTCTCTCTCTCTCTCTCTCCCTCTCCCTCTCCCTCTCTCTCTCTCCCCCCTTCCTGGCTGTTGTGAGCTGAACAGCTTTCCTCCACTGTGCCCTTTCTCCATGATGTTCTGCTCCATGTCCTGCCTAGGAGCCTGCTGACCACAGACGGAAACTCTGAAATTGAGGGTCAGAATAAATACCTCTTCCTCCTCCTGGTTGTTCTTGTCAGGTATTTTGTTTGCAACAATGGAACGCTGATTAACGCAGCCTCGGGTATTTTGTCTCAGGAACATGAAGTAAATTAGGACAGCTATATTCTATTTTGGGGGGAACTCTTGAAAACCTGGTATGCACTTTACACTAGCAGCCCATCTCAGTTTGGATGCTAGTTTTATTCCTGACTCGATCTGTACTTGGATGTCACAAAACTCCCAGTTGAAACCGTGGATTTAAGTACCTGAGCTTTCCCAGCAATACCTGAATATACTTAAATACTTTCCCAAGGACTGAATGAAATGTCCCTTTTGTATGAATACAACTAAATAAAAAGAGCCAAAATTAAAAAATCCAGTGTCCCAGCCATCCCAGCTGTACTGGAAGTGCTCAGTAGCCAGTGTCTTGGTATTGGATGAAGCAGATGGAGGGCAGTCCCCCTCCCTGTGGCTGGGGAGGTGGGCGTGGACATTCTCAGGACGAATTGCTGGGTGAGCCCTCGGGTCCCTCCTGGCCACAGAGTGGCTTCTCAGCTCTTCTCTGCATTGCAAACACCTGGGAGCCCAGGCACAGGGACAGCCAGGTGAGGACTGGCGCTCAGCCAGCTCCAGCAGGTTTCACTTGCCTGACATTTAATCCAGCAGCCTCTGTGCCACCGTGTGGAGGCTGTAAGGACGAACCAGGGGCCCTGTGGGACATAAAGGACTTCCTCCGAGGGACTGCATTCCTGAGGGATGAGCCTGACCTTGGGACTCAACCCAACAGGATGAGCTAAACTGGGATTTCACAACCTGGCATCAGCCTGGAGCAGGTGGTGGCAGCAGCTGGGAGCCCTCCTGCTGTGGACTGGAGCGACCTCAGCCGCTGCTGAAGGCATGAAGGGCAGGGGAGACTAAGGAGTTCACAGCCCTGCCCTGCACCAGGAGCCTCGGCGTCAACACCCACCCCGCACCCCCTCATCCGTGGTGAAAAGTATTCCCTCTAAAACTGGAGGTCTGCTTGGCACATCTTGAGAACTTATTCTTTTCCCTTCTTTCTTAAGTCAGTGTGGAAGCTTCTGTTCCAAATCTATTCTCGAGAACCTTGCAGTAGCCTCTTTCTCTCTGAGCTCTGGGCTGCAAAGACCACATGCTTCCACGGATATGCTGAGCTCCCATGTTGGTGCAGTTAAAACCTCACAGGTTCATCCATCGCGACTGTCATGCCAAACGCGTGCCATGGTGCAACCCAAGAAGACAAGCTTCCTCCCTCCGGGATCCCACAGCCTGGCCCTGGAAGCTGGAGGTGCCTTCCCCTTATTACACACAGTGGTTCACAACCTTGACCACACTGTGGGGTCCCCTGGAGAGATTTAAAAAGTCCTGATGAGTTCTGATTTAATGGGCTTGGGGTGCGGCCTTGGCAATGGAATTTTTAAAATGTGATCCTCCTACCAGGTTATTCTCCTGTGCAGCCTGGGTGAGAACCAGTGTTTCAAATCAAGTCAATGATCTTAGCAGCTCTCCACTGGGTCTAGGGAATACTAATTGCATCCCAGGACTTCTGGGTTTCAGGCAGCAACCAAAGGGATCCTTTGAAGTGTAAATTGAGTCGTACACTTCCTCTCTCCAAAATGCTCCCCATTTCTCTTTAAGTAACAACCAAAGGCCTGGTTACCTCTCAGATCTGTCCTCTGCTCTCTGGTCCTTGCTCTCTCTGCACCACCTGCACCTGCTCCCTGGTGGTGCTTTAGCCTGTCTCAGGCCTGAGCAGGGGCTTCTGGGTCGCCTCTTCTTTCTGCTTTGGAGCATCATCCCTCAGAGATCCACGCGGCCCGAGCTCTCATCCCTTTGACATCAGTGTTCTTATATTGCCTTCTCAGTGAGGTTTCTCGGATCCCCTCCTACCCTGTTACCCTTTATTCTCCTCTCCATTTTCTGTGACCTCTCCTTGGAACACACCATACAATTAACTTATTAGCAATGTCTCCTGCGTTACCACTGTCTCCTCTGCTGGGGATGCTTGTTTTGTTCTCTGATGTATCTGGTACCCAGGATGAGCCAGAAATAATAGTGCTGCTATGGTTTGAGATCCACTCCCCCGCCCCCCTCCACTTCAAGGTGTGTTGGAACCTTAATTTCTCCATGACAGTGTTGGGGGGCTTAGTGGAAGGGGTGTAAAGTCCTGAGGACCAAGCCTTTCATGATAGATTAATGGCTTTCTCATGTGAGTTTCTGCTTTGTGGGACTGGATTAGTTATGGGAGAGTGAATCATGTTTTGTCTCTTTCACATGGCGTAGACCCTCACCAGACACAGCCACTGGATCCTGGACTTCCCAGCCTCTTGAACTGCGACAAATTTCTTCTTTGTAAATTACCCAGTCCCAAGTATTTTGCTATAGCCACAGAAAACAGGTTAAGACAGATACTATGTAAATATTTATTAACTATATAAAAATCTGCAAAGCACTAATGAAGACAGCTTCCTAGGTAAATGAACGTGATGAGCTTGGATACTTAACATCCATTTGTCCAGATACCTTCTAGAATGACAAAAGGACCATGGGAAGAATAATAAGCCAATAGTTACACTGGAAAGTAGGGAATCCGTGCACTATGAATAGGTCAGAAACTACAATGTATGATGACTCAACCTACTAGAAAAAAAATGATGGGTCAAAAATGAAGAAAATGACCAAAAAGAAATGCACACCTACTTTTCTGAGAAAGCAGTAGGTGTCCTGGGAATAGAGGAGATCCAGAGAATCCATATAAATGTTTCTGCATTTAAAACAGTGAGAACAGAGCTGTGGGCAGGTCGTGGGTCTGCTGTGAGCTTCTTGTTCTTGGCTACTGTGAATCAACACTCTGGGAGGTAGTCTCTCTGGGAGGCTCAAGGGTTAGCATTGCAGCAGAAAATGGAAAATGCAGAACACCCCCCCCCCCTTGCACATAGATGCTCCATGGTAACAGCCTTCCCCTAGGAGGGAACCGTGGGGTCAGGAAGCAAGGCTGACCCACCCTGGAAGTGGAGGCAGATCTAAAGGGAGAACTCCAGTGGAAATCTAATCGTTGGTGTTTGTCTTCAGCCAACACAGAAAAGGAACTGGAGCACACTGAAATCTCCCTGCTATGATTGTCTCCCAGCATCTCTATACCCCGCTCCAGTTGCCTTATGACTAAACAGGTTTGTAAGCTCATGCCAAGTCATCTTCCAGTTTCAGAACTGAATGCAGCCAGGTGGATGGGATGGGGGTGGGGGGGGGACCAGGGGAGAGCCAGCCCACACTGTTTGGAGCATTTACCTAGTTTGGTAGACTTCTCCTTGTTTTAGCTTGAATAATGTGGCCAAAAAAAGGTACCTATGAAAAGACTCTGCATTATTTAAGCAGAAGAATATGGCAGTTATAACATACTTAAAAATATACTGCATTATTTACCATGTGCTTTCAGTTAAATTCAGAGAAAAAAAAATCTGAACTCTGTAAAATGAGGTGAGGGCGAGCAAACAGACCCAAATGAAACGGGAAGTTCCCGAGTGACTGCAAATCTGTAAAGAGACAGAGAGAACCCGAGCGCGGGTGACAATGGCATTTCCAATGTTAAGTTGCAAAAATGACAACAAAGAAAATCAAACCAGTGATACAGAGGACAAACACAGTAAGTTCTAGCAGGGCAGGATTTCCTTTTTATGCAAGGAGAGCAGGTGTTCCGAGAGTCTGGATCACAGACATGAAGGGGATCAAGCAAATATCCAAATATTCTTTAAAGTATCAAACGTCCTAACATCCATTCTTCATGACCCTAGAAAAATGATTTGAGATATAGGAAGAAATGGTGAACAAAGATAAATACTTACATCTTTTTCTATATAGCTATAGATATTTAGAAACATATCTATGTCTAAATCTATATCTATGTCCATACCAATGATATCACCAAAGAAGAGACCAGAACAATATAACTGATTCAATTATTAAGGACATAATGGAATGATTCTCTTTGGGGTGAATAAAGGCATTAATCTGAAAATTCATGTGGCTTCACAGTCACAAGGTCATTTTCAAGGTCAATGGAAAAGATGGATTCCTATACATAACTCCGGTGAGGTACTTTTCATTTCAAGGGGAAAGCAAAACACCAGAAGAGAGAGAAAAGTCAACTCTAATAGAAGAAAGATTAGGTTATTTTTCTAACTTGGGCTCTTCAGATCAGGAGTAAAAAAACAAAAAGAATGGATCCAGACCCACCCATGATAGTGATATGTTAGACTTGATATTCAGTTAAGAAACAAAACAGAACCCCTTTGCTACAGGAGATTTAAAAATGTGGCACACAACATAAGCCGGATAGCAGAACAGGAGACAAACTCTTGGTATGTTTAAGGAGGATGGTTATATTAGAGGCTGTGACGTGTGGTCAGCAACTCTAGAAGGTATTCTAGGGAAAAAAACCATACTCCATCAAGAAAAGGAGAGATGCTTTAGTTGGAGGGAATTTTTAAATAGAAAGATTCTTTAAGAATTTCTAATTTCAATCATTGCATGTGTTTGGGACTGGAGTTTACACTACCAATCTGGTCTGAAAATACCCATGAAAATGTAATGTGGCTTCAGGTTGGCACCACTCATAGGTGCCTAGCAGAATTAACTAAATCTTTGGAGAAACCATTTTAAATTCAGATTTCAAAAACTCCGATAGATGAAATCCTAAGCAACACATACTCATAATATAAAATTACAAGTCACATGAACAAAGAAGCCACCATAGTAAGAACAAGCAGAATAAACCAACTAAAGGATGATTAGACATTCAAAACCTAAAGCTAGTGCAATGATAAAATTTAAAAAAAAATTTAGATGTGTTTATTATGTTTAAATAAAAGGGAGTTACAAAAGTGTCACTGTGGTACTAGAAACTACCAAAAAAAATGAGCAGGAACATTTGAAAAAGAATCAGTAGAATTTCTCGAAATTAAAAAAAAAAAAAACAAAACATTGGTGTACAGGTTAAACAGACATAGAAAATACAGTGTGAAAGTATATGTATCTCTTCAGAGTTCCAGAATTAATAGATTGAAAGAATTGAAGAAGGACAGTGGAGCAAATGTTTTTGAAATTGATTGAAGAGAAAAAAACAGCAATCAACATATTCAGAAAGTTCAATTATTACCAAACTGAATAAATATGATCAATCTACACTGGCAAAAAGAAAAACTTTCTGGTGGCCAGAAAATGAAGAGAAATGATATAAAGTAATAATAACAACTGTAGACCAGAATTATCAACAGGAATTCTAGAAGCTAGAAGATGGAAAAGTATCTTGAAATTTTTGAGAAAATTAATTTTCAACTTAGGGTTGCTGGGTACAAATCATATCGTGGAAGAATGAACATTAAATACATATTTCCATTAAAAAAAAACTTGTAGACTTAAAAATACTCTTGGGAAAAGAACTTCTAAAGAACATTCTTCTAATCCAGAAAACTGTTCTCCGATGCAGGAAAGGAAAGTGAACAAAAAAAGTTGCATATATGTTGGCAAATATAATTAAACAACCCATGTACAACACCATGATTTCTAAAACGTACAGTACAAATTGAGTAGAAATAAAATATTGGGAAAAGCATAAATCAGTGGCAGCTGTTAAATATTCTGGGATGGTTGTATTATTTTGGAAGAAAAAAAGATATTGATTAGAAGACAGAAAAACAGAAGACTAATCATTTACAGTTAAAAATACATAGGAAGTTAGAAAAATAAACAGAGAAAAGATACAAAATGAAAACATGAATTTTGCTGGGTGTCGTGGCACACACTGGTAATCCCAGGGGCTGGGGAGGTTGAGGCAGGAGGATCTCGAGTTCAAAGCCAGACTTAGCAAATCAGGCTAAGACTTAGTAAGGCTAAGTGACTAAGTCCCTGAATCTAAATTAAAAAAAAAAAAATGGCTAGAGATGTGGTTCAGTAAAGCACCCCTGGGTTCAATCAATGGTAAAAAATAAATAAATAAATAGAAAGACAACATGAAATTAAATGGTAGAAACAGAGTCAATTATAGCAATTTTGCAATAAATATAAATGCATTAAACTTTTTGAGTTAAGAACAAAGATTATGAAACGGTCATTTGAAGAAAAATACATTGTTTGTAGAAAGAACACCTAAAAAATTCAGATTCAGAAAACTTGAAAGTGTAAGAATGAGTACAGATATACAAGGTAAATGCCAACCAACTAAAAGGAAAGCTCGTGTATCACTAACAATATTAGAGAAATTAGACTTTAAGTCAAAATGCACTCTTGATTATGCAGTATATCATCCCCTATTAAGTTCTACACTTCCATGAATTTAATTACATGACTTTATAATATGCAAATAAAAATGGGCATTCCTCAAGGGAAAACCAAACAACACAATAACCATGGCAGAAGGCTTTAATCCATCTTTCTCATTAAGTGGTATATCAGGTAGGAAAAATGTGATCAAAGATAGAGAAAATTTAAACTAACAAACCTGAGTTAATGGATAAATAATGCTATGGTTTGGACATGCTTTCTCCTCACCACAATAGAAGATGGAAAAGTATCTTGAAATTTGTGAGAAAAGTCATTTTCAATTTAGGATTGCTGGGTATGAATCACATCTTGGAAGAATGAATATCAAATACATATTTCAATTAAAAAACTTGTAGAGTTAAAAAAGACTCTTAGGAAAAGAACTTCTAAAGAACATTCTTCATAATCCAGAAAACTGTTCTCAGATGCAGGAAAAGAGAAGGAACAAAAAAATGTGTTACCAGTATAAGAGTATAATAGTACCTAGAGATGGTGGGTTCTTTAAGGGGAGATTAGGTCATGGGGAATCCACCCCCACGAAGAAATTAATGTGGTCTCTTGGGAGTTTTTGTTCTTGTGGGATTGGATTGGTTACTGTGACAGAGGTTTATATAGAGTGAACTTGGCACCTTCTCTTACTCCCTGGCATGTAGGATCCTCTTCTGGACACATATGCTTGTCCTTCCACCTTTTTTTCCCCCCATGAGGCTCAGCTGCCAAGCAGTCCACGTTCTTGGACTTTCCAGTCTCTAGAACCATAAGCCAGAATTTACCTTTTTTATCATTAAGTTCCCTAGTATCAGGTATTCTGTAATAGCAGCAGAAAATAGATGAGACAAATATAGGAAAAAAAAAACACTCTTCAATAGAGAGAAGACCCTTTTCATGAATATATGGAATATCTGTAAAAATGAAATACATGTAGTAAGCCTCAAAATTTTCAAATGATTCATTTCATACTGAACACATTTAGATATTGAAAGGATTTTAAAAATCTCAAACATAGAACTTTAAAAATACACCTCTAGATACAAAACTCATTATGTTCAATAATGAGAAATCAATTCTAGTTATATAAATATTAAGTTTGTTATGTAATTATTTTATTATAATATAATAATTTATTATAACATGATTATTAATAAATTGTGCTCTCTTCATATATAGTTTAATTTATATACATATATACATATGTTTATCTATATAAATTATACTATGTATAATATATATATATATATATATATATATATATATATATACACATATAGACACACATACACATACACACACACACACACACACACACACACACCCCTGCTCATACTCTTGGAAAACCAGGGATGTTGTATCTAAAGAGACATTTATATTATTTATATTAGGAAAAGATAAATATTAAAAATAAAATAGAAATTAATAAAGTAAAAACAAAAACTGGAGAGATAACAAAGTTAGTATGTGGCTATTCTAAAGGCCAACTGGCAAAATGTATCACAGAAAAAGCATAAGGAGACAGCACAAATAAGAAAGAGCATAAGGAGAAAGCACAAATAAAACAATTTTAGGAATGAACAAGTAAATGTAAAACTGCAGATTCAGCAGAGATCTAAAAATTATTTTTAACTTTATGAAAAAATATTGGACATTTTATTAAAATAGATCTTGAAATAGAAAACAAAACGATTAATCTGGCCAAAGAAGAACTATTAAATTTCAATCATCATAAAATCATTAAGTAATTTGTGTCAACAGTGAAAATCATATTCCCACAAAGAAAACAATGTTAACAGATGATTTTAAAGAAAATTTCTACACATACACACACACACATACACACACAAAGAAGGTACAATTATTTTATAAGACAACAGATATATCCAAACCAGACAAGGAAATGTATAAAAGAACAGTTACAGGTTAATCCTACGATATGGGTTAAAGATGGTTGTGGAGTTAAAATATAAATCTCTCAAAATAATGCCAGGTGAAAAAGAACCTACAATGACCAAGCTAGCTTCACTGCAAGAAGACAAAGCATATGGTTTGAATCTAGAAAGCCCCTGAAGTCTCCTGTGTTGGAGGCTCAGTCCCCAGTGCAGCAATGTCCAGAGGAGGTGGGCCTTTTGGGAAGCAATTGGATCATGAGGGCTCTGACTGTTGAGGGCCACATCCGAGTAGGGATGACGCATGGCATTTTTGCCAGAAGTAGTGGTTGAGAGGTGACGCCAGCTAGCCATTAAGATGATGACTTTTGAGTTCTTTCGGAGTTCCCTTTGAGTTCGGTTGAGCTCTCGAGGGGATTCCTGAAGAGTTCGCATTGGTTGGGGAGGTGCCCGAGGGGGGATTTCCGGTTGGTGGTTCCTGGAGGAGCCGCGTGGTGTTCGGGAGAGTTCCTGGGGAGTGTGTGTGGAGTGTGCTGGTGGAGTTCAGAAATAAAGTTTGTTCCTCTTGAGTGGCTGGTGATTTGTGCCCAGCCAGACTGCAACATCTGACCTCTTCAGGGAGGGGATCAATCCATAGAGAATAGACTGACTACTGGGAGGTGGTGGAAAATGTAGGCAGGTGGGGCATGATTGGATAAAGAAGGTCCCTGGGGACCTGCCCTGGATGGGTATTTCCTGACTAGGGACTTCTCTCTCTCTCTTTTTCTCATGGGTTGGATATGTGGTATCCCCAGAAGTTAATGCGAAAGACAATTCAAGAAATTTTAGAGGTGAAATGACTGGTTTTAGGAGAGTCTTAACATCATCAGTTCATGAATCCACTTGAATGGATTAACTGGGTGGTGACTATCATGTAGGTGTGGCTGGAGGATGTGGATCACTGGGGGTGTGCTTTTGGGGTATACCTTTTGTCCCTGATGATCAAAGCTCACTCTGCTTCCTGGTGCCTCAGCCTGAGCTGCTTTCCTTAGCTACACCCTCCCGCCATGTTGTTCTGCCTCACACTATGGCCACAGCAGCAGAGTCAGCCATCTATAGACTGAGATCTCAGAAACTGGGAGCCCCAAATAAACTTTTCATCCTCTACATTGTTCTTGTCAGGTCTTTTGGTCAAATTGGCAAAAAAAAAAAAAAAAAAAAAAAACTGACTAAAACACTCTCCTGCACGCTCCTTCTAGGGCCTCATGAGCTGAGCAGATTTCCTCTGCCCCATGCAGTCCCAGAGCGATGGAGACAGCCACCTGTGGCCAGGAACCTCTGTAACCAAGGGCCTAAATAAATCTTTCCTCTTTTAAGTTGTTCATGTCAGGTATTTTAGTCATAGCATCCACAAGCTAACGATCACACAAAGTAAGTACCATATTGTACAATTTATAAAGGTTATTCATCACATTAAGAAGAGCATATTACAATCTTTCACTCTGATTATTGATGTTTTCTGTTTCTGATTTTAATTCTCTTAATGTTTGCCTTTTATGTATTTGTAAATTAGGTTTTTGTGGACTTTCCCATTTAGAACTGTGATAGCTTGCCCTGGATTGATCCCCTTTTTATTATGAAATAAATCTTTTTATTTATAATAACATTTCATGTTTTAAAATCTGCTGTTTCTGGCATTCGTACGATTATACTAGCTTTTCTGGTTAAGGTTTTCAAGATATTTTTTCCTATCCTTTTGCTTTCAGCAATTATGTCTTCTCATGCTTAAAGCTGTGAGTATAAGCGGGATGCAGTTAGGTCTTTGCCTTCATGTCCAATCTGACACACTTTGTTATTTGGAGTATTGACCCATTAATATTTAATGTAATTTGGCTTTATTGTGTTTGTGTTCCCATTTGGCTTTTTGTTTTCTCCTTGACACATTTGTTCTATGTGGTTTTGCCTCTCTATTCTTTACTTCTTTGAATTAATCAAAGACTTGTCATTGTTCCCTTCCTTTCCTTTATTAACTTATTTATTGTTTGTTATTTTATTGGTCTTTCAGTAGTTACCCTGGAGATTACAACATAATTTCTTAATGTATTGATGTCTGATACAAATTACTGGCATACTTTGGAGATATTGCCTGTTCAGTTCACATCAATTCTTTAGTTTTCTAGTGCTACAGTATAGTGTAAAGTTAGGTTTATACCATACTGTAGTCTATTAAATGTGCAATAGTATAATGTCTAAAAAACAATGTATAGACCTGGATTGAGAATGCTTTACTGATAAAAACAAACAAACAAATGCTATTGATTCATTTGTGCTTTTGGCAAGTGGTAATCTTTTGGCTAGTATTGGGTCTTCCATTGATGTTAATGGCTGCAGACTAATTAGGGTACTGGCTACTGAAGACTGGGGAGGGGACCATGACAGTTCTTTACAATATATTAACAATGATGTTTGCTGTATTGATTGACTTTTTCTTTCATGGAAGATTTCTCTAAAGTATGAAATGTTGTTTGAGAGCATTTTACTTGCCCTGGAACTTTCAAATTTAGAGTCAATCATCGCCAAACTTACTTCTGCTTCAGCAACTAAGTTATTCACAGTGTCTTCACCTGGAGTCAATTTTGTCTCAAGAGATCACTTTCTTGGCTCATGCATGGGAAGCAACTCCCCATCCATAAGATTTTCCTAATATTGCAGCAACTCAATCACATCTTCAGGCCCTGCTTCTAATTTCTTCTCTCCTTGTTATTTCCACCACTTCTGCAATTGCTTTCTCCACAGAAGTCATGAATCCCTCAAAGGGATATCTGTGAAGGATGGAATCAATTTCTTCTAAATTCCTGTTGACATTTTGATCTTCTTCCATGATGTTCTTAATGGCATCTAAAATGGCAAATCCTACCCAGAAGGTTTTCAATTTAACTTTTCCCAGATCCATCTGAAGAGTCACTACCTATATGTATTTCTTAAATAAGACTTGAAAGTCAAAATTACTCCATAAGTTACTAGTAAAGAATAGATGTTGTACTAACAGGCATGCAAACAACATCTGATCTCATCAAACATCTCCAACAGAGCCCTTGAGTAGTGATAGGTGCTTTGACAATGAGTAGTAATATTTTTGAAAGGTTTTATATATATATAAAATCTGTCATATCATATATTATATATATTATATCATATATTATATTATATTTATATATATTATATATATAATCTGTCATATCATAGGCTATATGACATGTATTATTATATGTATGTTACACATAGAATATATATCACATGATAGCATACACACACACACACACACACACACCCTTTCTGAGCAGTAGGACTAGCAGTTGACTTAAAATATTTAGTAAACTATGTAGTAAATAGTCATGCTGCCATCAGGCTTTGCTTATGCACTTATAGAGCATAGGCAGAGTAGATCTTGTGTAATTTTTAAGTGCCTTAGGATTTTTGGAATGGTGAATGAACACTGGCTTCAACTTCAAGTCACCATCTGTATTAGCCCCTAACAAGGAAATCAGTCAATCCTTGGAAGCTTGGAAGCCAGGCATTGAATTCTCCTCTCTAGCTAAGGCAGACCTAGATAGCAGCTTTTCCAATAGAAGGCTTCTTTACACTGAAAATCTGTTGCCTTGTGCATCCACCTTCCTTAGTTATGGTTGCTAGATCTTCTGGAACACTTGCTGCCTCTTCTAAGTCAACACCTGCTGCACTTTTATGTTGTGGAGATGTCTTTGCTCCTTAAACCTTACATTCCAATTTCTGCTACCTCCGAACTTTTCTCTGCAGCGTCCTCACCTCTCTTAGCTTTCATAGAATTAAAGAGAGGGGGTTTCTCTGGATTAGGCTTTGGCTGTAGGGAAAGTTTTGTCTGGTTTGACGAATTCAGACCACTCAAAACTTTCTCCCTGTCTGCGATTAGGCTGTCTTGCTTTCTTATCATTCACGTGTTCACTGGAGTAGCCCTTTTGATTTCCTTCCAGAGTTTGTTCTTTGCCTTGACATTTTAGCTCCCTCATGCCAAGAGGCCTAGCTCTCAGTCTGTGTTGGTTTTGGACATGTCCTCCTCACTCAGCTTAATCCTGTCTAAATTTTGGCTGGAAGCGAGACGTGACTCTTTTGCTTGAACACTTAGAGGCTATTGAAGGGTGATTCCTAAGTCCAATTTCAATATTGTTGGGTCTCAGGGAATGGGGAGCTCAGAGAAGAGGGACAAGTTGGTGGAGATGTCAGAATACATGTGACATTTTATAGTTAGGCTCATCACTCATTTGTATGGATGTTCTCAGTGCCATCCAAAATAATGACAACAATATCATCAAAGAGCACTGATCCTAGATCACAAGAGCAGATACAGTCACCATAAAGAAGTTTGAACTATCTTGAGAATGATCAAAAAGTGACATAGAGAACCAAAGTGGGTACATTGTCTTGAATAAATGGTATCAGTAGACTTACTTGCTTCAATCTGTGAAGCCCAATAAAGCAAATGTAACGGAATGAGAAATGCCTGCATTACCTTTGTACATTCTTGTTCCAACACAAAGTGTGCAACAATTTAATGCCTTGACCCTCTGCTGCATGTTGCAATTTTATTGTCCTATATTTTAATTCCACATGATTAAAAATCCCACAAGGTATTACTATTATTTTATACAGTCAACATCAATCAAGGTGCATTTATATTTACCTCTGTACTCACTGTTTGTTTTTTGCTTTCTATCTCTTCTTTCAGTTCTCTGGTCACCTTCAGGATCTTCTCCCCACCCCACCCTGCTCAAAGAGCTCTTTTAAGTATTTTAGTATTTCTTTTAGTGCATGTTTGCTAGAAATGGAATCCTTTTTTTTAATCCAAAATTATTTTCATTTTCCTCTTCATCCTTGAAGGATATTTTGGCTTGTTATAAAATTTTAAGACTGGAAACTCTTTTACCTTAGCATATCAGTGATGTCCATGCTCTTATCTTTGACAGCTGTTCATTCTGTTCAGAAGACAGCTGGCAATCTTATTTTTCTCATTTTGAGATAATTTCTTTTTCTCCTACCTCTGGCTGTTTCTAAACCTTTCTCTTATTATTTGGTCTTTAGCAGTCTTAATATGATGTGCCTACATGTAATTTCCTTTACATTTATTCCTCTTGAGGTTCGCAACGACATTTTGAATCTGTCCTTGATCAGTTCTAGAAACTTCTTGATCATTATCACCTTGTTCTTTGGCCCTTTCCCCACCCCTCTAATTCTGGGATTCTGATCACATGTGTTTTACGTCCTTTGACTTTGACTCACATTTGTATCCAATACTCTTTTCTATTATTGTTCATTCTTTTAAATATTCATACTTAGCTTAAATATCATACATTAGCCTGTCTTCAAAAAAAGTAATCCCGGAGTCCATGGTTTCTAATATTCAGTTATGTCCACTTAATAAGGTCTAACGGTGTACTTTACATTTTATAATTTCTGCTGTAGTTCCCACCTTGAATGTCCCCCAAAAGTGAAATAGTGAAACCTAAAAGGTGGGGCTTGATACAAGGAAGTTAGGTCCTTAAGGGTGTGACCTTGAAGGTAATATTGGGACCCTGGCCCCTCCCAGTCTTTCTCTTTGCTTCCTAGCACCCATGGTGAACAGCTTTGCTCCACATCATTGTAAGCCCAAAGCAACGAAGTCAACTGACCATGGATGGAAACCTCTTAACTACAAGCCCAAACAACCCTTTCCTCACTTACGCTTATTTAGCTCACGTATTTTGTTACTGTGATAGAATGATGACCAATGCACTCTCCATTTAATCACAGAGTTATAATTTCGATTACATTGAATGTCTCCTTTTTATTTCTCTTTTTTATTTTATAAATATTCTAATTCTCTGATAATATTCTCCATTCTCCAACATTTAATCTCTTTTCTTGAAATTTCGTCTGTTTTCTTAATCATACCAATCTCATTAGACTAAACTCTATGAAATTATTATTTCATCAGTTATCATCAGCAAAAATATTGCTATATTTCAAGCTAATATGTGTTCATATAGTATATGAGACTCTCTTCTGTTTTCCTTTTGACTTTTGGTTGTGTGGTCCTGAATTTTGATGTGAGTAGCATTATTTTTAATTGAGACTTAATTGCATAGAGTAGAGCACACAGATTTTAATGTGTAACTTGGTGCATGTTTATATATGTACATGCCCACGTGATTTCCACCGAGATGAAAGTGTACAGCATTTTTAGCAACTCAGTAGGTTCCTTCCTAGCTTTTCTCAATCATTATTCTCCCAAGAATGTTGGGAGTTCATTTCTGTTTTGAACTTCTTATAAAATGAAATTATAGAGTATATACACTTGCATGCTTATGGTTATCCTTAACTCTATGTGTTCGTCTGTATTGTATCTCTGTGGTTCCTTTGCAGTGTTGAGTAGTATTTCATTGAATAGATATATCAAAACTTATTTATCCTTTTTATTGCTATGGATACTGTCACTTTCATAAATAATTTATGTCTACAGGACATAAATACTACATAAATAGATATATATTTACAGTTTCTGGGTCATAAGATGCATATGCATTTTGCTTTAGTAGGTATTGCCAAATAGTTTCATAACATGATTATACCAATTTACATTCTCATCCGAAATTTAAGAGAATTCTAGGGGTTCTACATTTTACATTCTCTCAAATGCCTGGAAATGGGAGTCCTTTTAATTTTAGCCTTTCTGTTAGGTGTGTAGTGTGTCTTCTTGAGCTTTAATTTGTATTTCTCTGATGATTGATGCTGTTGATCACTCTTTATTGGTTATTTTAAGATCCTCCATTTGTGAAGTGCCTTTTTAAGTTTCTTTCTGATTTTCTACTGAAGGATCTGAATTTTTCTAATTGTTTAATAGAAACTCTTTTTATACCCTGAATTTGAGTTTAGTGGTGGATATGTGTGTTGGGCCTATATTTTAATATAGGCCAGGACATTGATCTTTTCTTTTGTAATTAACACATTTTTTTGTCTTGTTAAATAAACGGTTCCATGTGCAAAGAAAGTCTTCTCCTATTTTTTTTTTAATTCTAGAAACCTCAATTCTTTAAATTATCAGTTTAGCTCAAAGATCCATCTTGAACTAAGTTTTATGTGTTGTGTGAGGTACAAGTTGAATTTGTCAGGGTTCTCCAGAGAAAGGCCAATAGGAGAAATAGATAGGTACCTAAGTACATACCAACATAATAGATTTATTGTAAGGGATTGTCTCACTTGATTGTAGAGACTGAGAAGCACCAAGTTTTGCAGTCGGCAATCTACAGACCTAGTACAGTTGATGATAGTGTTTTGTTCCAAGTTCAAAGGCCTGAGGACCAGAATCATGGTATAAGTACCAGGATGAAAGCCAGCAGCCTTGAGAGACGAGAAAAGCAAGTGTTTCAGTGAGATCTAGAGCAAGAAAGGACTGATGTCCCAGCTCAGGACAGTTAGGCAGAAGGAATTCACTCCTACTCAGGGAAGAGTCAGTGTTTGTTTTTGTTCTATCCAGGTCTTCAACTGCTTGGATTAGGCTCATCCATATTAAAGAGTTCATCGATTCCAATTTTTCTTGGTGGGTGTATGGGGGTACTGGGTATTGAACTCAGATGCACTCAGCCACTGTGTCACATCCCCAGCCCTATTTTGTATTCTATTTAGGGACAAGGTCTCACTGAGTTGCTTCGTATCTCGCCTTTGCTTAGGCTGGCTTTGAACTTGGGATTCTCCTGCCTCAGCCTCCCAAGCAAGCTGGGATTACAGACTTGCACCACCATGCCCAGCATCAATTCCAATATTAATCTCATTCAGAAACATCCTCATAGCCACACCTCTCAGAATAAGTTTTGAACAAATATCTGGGCACCTTATGGCCCAGTCAAGTTCACATATAAAATTAATCATCATGGAGATCAAGGATCATTTTGACCCATACATACACACACACACACACACACACACACAATTTGACCCATCATCATTTTTTAAAACACCCATCCTGTTCCCACTGAATTTTCTAACTTTTTTTCATTAATCACATATTAATAATGTATCTGAAGAAGGGTGGTTGTTAACACAATTAGTAAAGCTTACTATAAATATAGTTATATATATGTATATGTTCTTAACTATTTAAAATATTTTCTATTTTTACTAAAATAATAAATGTGTGTATTTAAAAAAATGAAATAGTATTAAAGGGCCCTGTTGCTTTCCTTCCTCCTCCCCTAGTCCTGCTTTCCGTGGCAAGAGCTCATTATGATTTTAACTCATTTCTAATTAATGCTAATACTGACATTTCTTGATTTAGGAATGTTACATATTATCTACCGATTTCTCATTTTATCAGTTGCTTTTTTTTTCTTTCACATATCTACCCTCTGTTTCCCTTCTCCATCTAATCAATATATCTACATCACAATTTCTGGTTAAATCAGTAATTAATATTTATATTACTATGACCCGATTGTTGATTTTTTTCTGCCTAATCAAACAGTATACAATACTTATTTTTTACAAGTTTTTGGCATTGAAGATTGCTTTGTTTCCTAATTTGCTTAGGTTCTATGCACAGAGAGAGATTTCTCCCTAAATGCTCCAAAAGACCTGTCAAATACCTGTCAGTGATCTTCCAAATGTTCAGACATATTTCTAAGCACTTCATATGCTCCCCACCCCTAGAGACTTCTCTCCTACAACCTTTCCTGAGCTTTCTCACCTTGCTTACAGTATCACAGCGGAGAAGCAGCACTTTTATCTTATCTCCTAGTCCTTTGCATATAGCCAATCTTTTTTTTTTCTTTTTCCCCTCCTTGGAAGCCCTGAGGTCTATTTTTTTTTAATCACTTATATTCTGTAATTTCATGATGCTGTGATTAGTATAGGATTTGTTTTGTTTTGTTTTCTATTTTAATTCATTCTGCTCTATGCTTTAGAAGTGCAGCCCATGTGGCGATTACTTGGTGCGTTAGCTTTCTGTCACTCTCAAGAATGATGGAAATAATCAACTTATAAAGAGAACAGCTTTATGTTGGCTCAGAACTTTGAAGGTTCTAGTTCATTACTGACTGTCCCCATTCTTTTGGGCCTGTGGTGGCACATCATGATGCAACCATATAGTAGACAAAGACTGCTCTCCTCATGGCTAGGAGGATAAAAAGAAAGAGGAATGGCTGCCATTCCCCCCCACCCCCACCAATCCGCTTCAAGGACACTCCCCCAATGACCTGACCACGCCCCACCTCTTAAAGGCTCCACCACCTCCCAATAGCACCACGCTGGGAACCAAGCCTTTACCACATGGGACCTTTAAGGGATCATTAAGATCCAAATAATAGCACTCAGTTTTGTTTCTGTGATGATCTTCCTGTAATTTTCAACTTCTGTCAGGAGCTTGTGACTGGATCTAGCACATTTCTCAGTTTCTCTCCTCTGTCACTCATCTCTTTCTCTCTTTGGTTTTTCTCTTTGATTTTTTTTTTCTCTTTCATCTGCTATCTGTTCTTGTAAGTTTTTTTTTTTCTTTTTCTTTTGTTTTTGTAACCGCCTCGCCTTGGTGTATGTCTGTCACATTGAGTCTTTTCTCTCATGTATCATCCATTCCTATTTAAGAGCAAGACTTTTAAATTCATTTCAAGTTCTGTGTCCACCGCAGCCTCTGCTGGGGACCTTCCTCCCAGACCCTCAGGGTGTCCGGTTTCCATCTCTTCATTGGACATCTGCCCTATTAAGGGGCTGTGCAAACCTTGTTACTTGTGGACATTGGGTTTCTCCAGGAAAGATCCTTCCAGTCTCAAACTTGGCGTGGGGGTTTGTGACATTGCTAGCACATTAGACTAAGACAGGGAGGTGTGATTGGAACCATTGGAGGTTTGAATTTACTTATTCCTTTTGTTTTCAGCTCGGCACCTTCTCTCCCTACTGCATCTCCTCTTCCCAACATCTGGAGCCTCTCCATTCTAAAGATAATAAAGCCCCCCATTCCCTGCAGAGATGGGAATGGGATATTTCCTTGGCCGCACATGGAAGACAAAGAGATTGGAAAAGGCATGGGGGGTGGCATCTAACGGTTCAGGACAGATGTGCAACCCCAGCAATGACTGCCTGTGAGTCCTCGAACTTCCCTGTGTCCTGTGGGGAAAATTAATTTGCTTTTCACTGTTATCCCCTCTGTTGGCACGGAGACTTCAGTTTAGTTGGCCCTCCTGACTCATGTACCCCTAACTCTGTTTTATTTGAAATTTCAACTTACCTCTATGAACATTGTTGATTCATCCATCTCCTATTCCCTTTATCTTCATGGGTCATTATTATTTTAGTTATTTAATTATTGCAACAAGAGAGTTTTCAGAAATAAAAAATAACAAGTGCATGAAAAATGTCATCTACATGTTTTCATGAATATATTCTAAATTTCTTTATTTGACATACCACACACAAAAATGATGCTCCAAATAAACAGAAAATGTTTATTTTAAAACAAATCTTATGCTTTCAGAGAGACTAACACCCATAAAATCTCAACAAATTATAAAAAGTAAAAATACAGGTCCTTATTCTTTCACTAAAATGCTACGATAAAATACAGAGCAAAATAATTAAAGCTCTACTTACTTGTCAATAACTGCAACTGTTACTAACCTCTCTGTCATTACTACTAATATTGTTATTACCACTAGTCTTAAATTAGTCCTGGAAAAGAGAAAGCGTAAACTCTTTACTAATGCATGCCCCCAATGAGAATAGTCCATGTAAAGACCTATGAAGACTCACATGAATATGTATAATCTAAGACAGATATAAGAAAATAAAAGAGATAGAAAAGAAATGCAAGTAGACCTAAAATTCAAGGATCCAAACAACTGATGCAAAATAAATCCAAATACTCTTGAGAGTATTTGATAAAAATAATGGTGATAATTACTTAGAATTTTAAATAAATGAATATACCCCCCCCCCCATTTTTCTTAATAGGACTAATAAACGTCAAAAAGTTTGGAGGCCTAATCAAGTAGAATAAAGAAGGAAAAATAGACAATATTGAAAAAAATAAAATAGATAAACAGAGCCAGAATATCATGGAAATTTAGGAGTAATGTATATACATCACAATGCTAATAAATGTAAACTTTTAATCCCATTTTTTAATGATAATAAAGTGGCAAAAATCAGCTCAAGATTGGATAATCCTTCTGAATATACTAATGGCACATAGGGTGCCATTAGTATATTGGCACATAGCCTGTGACTGTAGAATGGCTTTCTGAGTTGGTTCTGTCAAATCCTTACTGAGAAAAGAAGATACATCCAATGAACTGTTCCAGAGAGTAAAAATGACAATTTAAAGTTCCAGAACTAATTCTGATACTAGTTTAACTTCACACCAAAAGCCAAATAAACAGTCTTTAACAACAACAACAACAACAACAAATCAATGAAAAGAAAAATGATCAGCCAAGCTTCCTTTTGATCAGAAATGCAAAGATCCTTAAAGAAATAATTCTGGCCTCCTAACAATCATATCAAAGAAAACATGACTTTTGGCCAACCGTGATTTACTCAGGAAGGTAAAACTGCTTTAACATTAGGGAATCAATCTTTTAATTAACAAACTTAAAAGATCAAACAAAAAAATATGACCATCACAGAAGACAATAGGTTTAGTGTACATTCTAAAATAAATTTAATTAGCAAGCTAGTTATCTACAGGGACTATATTTGTTAAAGTACCAAGAACTACAATGATTTTTTTTTTAAATAGTAAAATATTGGAAGCATTCTTATGTAAGTCAGAGACAAGAATGCTGGCGGTCAGGAATACTCTTCTCATCCTTCCCAAGGTTCTAGCCAGACAACAGGAAGTAAGGTACAAAATTGAAAATTAGTAGACTTCACACCTGAGTTTAGTGTGGATCAAAGGAAAATGTTCAAATCAATAGCTTTCCTCAGCACCAGCCATTAGGAAATAGAAAAAATAAAGAACAATAAAAGATACTACTCTCAAAATAATAATTCTCACAATTCTTAAAGAAACTACCTTTATTTTCAAAATTTTCTCGGCTGTCTTGTCTGAATGTCAGGCTAATCTATTGAAATATTTATTTGCATGTGTCTATGTGTGTTTCTCCATATTCTTCCTTGTACCTTTCATGACAGTCGGCCATTTTCTACACTATTTCAAAGAGGTAGGTAGCACAGAACCACAGCGGAGGCTGCCTTCAGTACATGTCCTTTTTCTCCACTCTCCCGTGAGCTCACTGAAGGGATTGTGCTAAGTATCAGTGGTTGGAACCAGAGCAGAGACAGAGGGCCTTTGAAGACAACAGAAAGATTTGTTGCTACTGCAAAGAAGGGTCAGTTTAAAGAGCAAAAACACAGCGGCAGGGTATCACAGGCTGGGGTTGGCGAGGTCTCTGAAGGACAGCTTATGCCATACCTCTGAAGGCCGGGTCCTGGCTGGCTGGGTCTCTGGACTCTGTAACAGTGGGCGTGGAAGCTGAAGCCGCCTAACTTCAAGGGCCATTACTGGTTTTGGAATGAGCATTGTTGGAGCAACTTGGATGTCCTTCCAGGTCAGGTCCTTTATCTCTTTCCTCTGTTAGACACTCAGGGAAGCAGGACAGCTAAGTACCCTGAATCTGAATGTGGCCAGGTCTGTGTTTGCATCATTGTGCCCATGATGACAAAATACAGAGGAGAGCCCACCCTCTTGAGGACAATGGGAGCCACCCTAACATCAGCTCTGGGCAACAGGCAATGGAGTGAACTTCCCTCTTGTTCAGCAGTCCCCCCCCACACCCCCCACATCATCCCAAGTAGCCTAATCCAAACTTGTCCGATGCACTTTGACTCAGTTTCCTGTTCTATAAACTGCAGGCACTCGGCATATGGTGTCATTGTGACAAATGAAAAGCGAAGAAGACCTTCAATATGCTTGGCATAGTCGTTAGCACAGCATCAGCACTGCCTCCGTGTCAAGTATTATTATTGTTGTTGTTGTTGTCGCGAATAATAATGAATCACAAATTATACTGAAAAGCTGTGAGAAATGTAAAGATAAATGGAGAAGTACAATATTCATGGCAAGTTATAATTATATTTTTTCCTGATTTGGTACCCTGATTTATTCTTAGCTTACTTAATATATCAAAGTCAGAGAAGTCTATTGTAAAGTTGATTTAATAGTATATATCAAATTCTGCAGAGATAATGCTTGTTTTTTTTTCTTAGTCCCCATGGAATATTTATGACAATAATTACATTAGACCTCTAAAATACCTGAATAAATTCTTAAAAATGTTGTAATGGCTATATTATCTGATTGCCATGCAAACAAACCGTATATAAGTAATATAATTTTAAATGAGAAACTACTTGAAATTTAATAAACACATTTCTATGTAACTCAGTAAAAGACAGAGTACAAGTATAAATATAGACTATTTGAAAACTAATGAGACAACAACACAGGAAAATTTATGGGCTGCGGCCAAAGCTGTACTTATTATTACAATAATAATCTTAGATGGTTTTCTTATTAAGCAAGACAAAAATAAAAACAAATACCCTGATCATTAAACTCAACAAATCAGTGAAAAAATAAAAAAATTAAAAAATGAGGAAAGTAGGAAGAAGGAATTAACAGAAATAACAAGCATAAATATGCAGTCAGCAGAATTGCTAAATAAATCAGATTGGGTTTCCTGAAATGACGAATAAAATATTCAAAACGAAGAAATCTAATCAAGGAAAAATGAGACCAAAATAGGATTTGAGAATAAAGATACAATCACAAATATGAAGGCGATTTATAGACTTTTCAGAGATTTCTATGAACAACTCTGCTAAAAATGGAAACTGCATAAAATTGATAATGTTCAGGGAAGACACATTTAAACTGGTTTAAGAAAATCTAGAAAATACAAATAAACCAAAGATGCTTTTAAAAAAAAAAAGAGCTGTTATCAAGGAAGTAGTTTATAAAGATGCCGAGAACAGAGGGCTTTTCAGGCAGGATTTATCAATCCTATAAGGAAGAGACAATTTCACCATAATTCACTCTGGAGAATATAAAAAGTTGGGAAGTTTCTAAGTCAGTCTCTCTCTCTCTCTCTCTCTCTCTCTCTCTCTCTCTCTCACACACACACACACACACATTTTAAAAAAAGAGAATACATTCTGAAAAAGAGGACGTAATTTTTTTTTTTTGATTTTACTATAATTATGTACCTGGGAAATACAACAGAATCCACTAGAAAGCTAGTTAAATAAGATAAAAGAACTGAGTAAAGTCATGTATTAAATAATAAAGTGTAAAAATAATCACTATTTTATCAGAAATACCCAGTTGATAAATGTAATAAAAATGATTCCTACTTATAATCACCTTCCCAAACACAGAATGTTCAGAGAGAAATTTAATAAGACATATGCAAGGACCTAGGGATGGGGGGAAAATCTTATAAAACTTTCTGGAGGCTGGAAAAGCCCACCTGCCTCTGCAAACACTTGTGGGGTGGGGGCCAAGCCCCAGGTGAAAGGGCAGAGACTGACACGAGAGCAGTAGACTGTCCTTTGGAGAGTCTCAATTAACAGTTTGGAGGCTCCCCCCAAATTGAAAATACAACTTCCGTATGATTCAGCAATCTCCCAAGGAAATAAAATCACTATATCCATGAAATGTCTGCTGTCCCATATTTACTGAAGCACTGTTCACAATAGCCACGCTGTGGAATCAGCCTAAGCATCTGGTGGACAGGTGAACAGATAAGGAACATGTGTACAGATACACAATGGAGTATTTGGAAACCATAAAAAAGGATGGATTTCTGAAAGCCCCCCCCCCTTTTTTTTGGTAGCAGGGATTGAACCCACGGGCACTTAACTACTGAGCCACATTTCCAGCCCTTTTTTGTATTTGATTTAGAGACAGGGTCTTTCTGAGCTGCTTAGGGCCTCACTAAATTGCTGAAGCTGGCTTTGAACTCGTGATCCCCCTGCCTCAGTTTCTCAAGTCACTGTGATTACAGGCATGTGTCACTATGCCCGGCTGAAAGACTGTTTATAAGAACAGATTAATGGGATATCTTTCTCCACCCCCTAGATACCTGAAGACATGAAAATGAAGTTGAAGTAGAGCATTGGTGACCCTACATTGCGAAGAAGCCTGGGCCACCACCAAACCCTGTTGATACAGATTAAATAATCCCAGGAGGAGCTGAGCCAGCAGGGCGTTTCTTCCTGGTGACATTAAGAAGAGGAGGCATGTTCTCTTTCCAGAGCGAGCACAGGCCCATGCACGCCTTCATTCCCGTCAGATCTTGGTGTGGTTGTCAACCCCTAAGAACCCATTTCAGGCCTTCTGCATAGACATCTTCCTACCTGGGGAGCTCACTGACATCACCCTAGATACCCAGGGCAGAGCCAGCAAGAGCCTCGTCCCAGGTCTGAGACTCTGGAGTTACCTTCCATGTCAAGATTACTCAAGGACTGTGTGTTGCATGAGGGGAAAAGTTTCATAGTGGAGGACAGTGCCCTGGGCATCTGTCTTGCTGCCATCAGCGTGTCCCTCAGTCTTGAAGTTAAAGGGAGAGGGAAGTCGCTTTTCTCTTTCTCAAAATTCTCAGGAGACAGTGCAGCTGGCTCAGCTGTGGTTGTCTACACTGATTTACTGGGTGATTTCTAAATCCTCATTGAACCTTTCCTACAGGCGGACTGTTCTGTGGCCCTACCTCGGGGACACGTAGCTTTAGTCTTCACCTCCATCAGCTTCTTTTGACCCCACCCCTAAGCCACCCCATATAAAGGCAAGATCTAAGTAAAAATGGTCTACCTGCTGTGAATGTCCAGCTTAGGGAAAAGGGCCCCAGCTCCCCTTCCAGCCGGGTACTGTCCTAACTGCCTCCTACAGAGAAATCCCAGACTTCCCATGCTTGCTTCCATGTGCAGATGGGGGTCTCCTAAACGTCCGCCCCCTCCCCTCTTGCTGTCTGGCATTTCCTGCTCATGGTGGCTGGTAGAACTGTACTTCTATCCTCCCCGTGCAAACACACCTTCCATTGGTGCACAGTTTTAACCCACTTCCCTCGCTGGGAGGTGGACAAAAGCAAACACTAGGATTTTTTCCCAGTTCTTGTCAAGTAGCCACCTAAGCTAGTTATTTAATTTTCTATACTAGCTCAAAGTCATCACTGATGTCTGAAGGGCCCGAGGGGCTTCTTGGAGGTTTCCTGATTTTGTCCGACCAGCTCCTGGCTTTTCTCTGCACCAAGGTGGGCAGTCAAGATGAATGAGTGGGCAGAAATATGACACAGGAAGGCTCTGAATAGACCCAGTGGTCAGGAGGCATTAATCTTGACGTGTGCAATCTACTTTCTCTGCGGAGCCATAGTCACTCTTTCTGACCACCACACTTCATTTGTCTGGTTAATCTCCCAGAACTTTTGCCTCGTGATTAACCCTGTAAGTAGGCTCCACTCTGGTGGGTCTTTGCCCCTTTGAGTTTCCGGGATGGCACAGAATACTGAAATCTCTCCTCCAGACTGTTCATGGATATCAGCCTTTCCCTAACCTGTTTGACCCTCCCTAACCACCTGGGCTCACCGCTCTCCTTTGTGACCTTGACCTGAAGGTCAAAGCCAGGTATAACAGGCATGATCTGGCATGCTTTCTCTGGGCACCCATTCAGGATAGGCTCTGGGTAATGTGCTGTTGCAAGGGTGGAGATGATTTGTGCCCGGTTAAGGGAGGACTTAACTCTTTAACCCGGTGGAGTGTGTTCTGAAATTGTTCTGAGAAAGGGGGTAGTTTCTGGATCTTGGAGGGGGATGTGTTTGGGCAACCCTGTGCAGGGGATACACATTTGTCAGGCTGGAGGAACAAGGGGGAAGGAAAGAACAGACCATATAAGGGGAGTGCATGTCTGGTGTGGCAAAAGCTTTAGATAGGAGGGGAAGAGAATGCTGAGAGGCTGATTCAGGATGTTAAAATGGGTTTTCCCTCTCTCAGAGTTGATTAAGGCAACAGACTGCTGGTGTTACATTTCCTATCATACAAACAATTCAGATGAAGGGTCTGATGCTTGGTTATATGACTCTTGAATGCCTCAGCCACATTGAGGATTTAAAAAGGGTTGAGAAAGTGGAGATGGGGAGAGAATCTGTAAAGGTGGATTTCTTTGGAAAAACTTAAAGTCCATCACCCCTCCTCCAGCCTCACCCCAAGACAGGAGAGAAATTCTTCAACAGGTATGTGAGGAGAAGTTGCTTGTAGACTTTATAACCAGGTGTGCGCTGGCGTGGCCCTCAGGAGCCAGGTTCACCTTGAACTCTCTGTGAGTCAGGTGAGAACTTCCCCAAGCCCTTGGGTCTCCCTTTCTCCTGCTCTGACTGCAATGGACCAGGAAATATCAACTTGGAAGTAGGAGAGGACATGAGTGGACAGAAGGCTTCCCTGGTGGTCCACCTGCCCAGGAAGGGTCCCTTAATGACAGGTGTGGGAGTTGGCTGGTGAATGAGAGGTGTCAGGCTTGGGGAACAAGTTGGAGATTGATGATAGCCTAGGACTGGCTTATTTTGGTGACTAAATTGAGACTATACTGTGAGTTGAGGCTATTGTAAATTTTTTTTTTTTTAATTCACAAAACTGACTTAGAAAGTCATGGGGGACCATCTAAGTTTCTATCTAAAGGCTGAGAAGGGAGTAGCCCAACCAGTTCTTCAGGTGAACAAGAACAGAAGGAAAGAACTACAGGTAAAGGGGTGTGTGTACCATGTGCTTCTGGTGTTTGCATGTACCAGGTTTAGTAATTAGGCTTTGATTGAGTGAGTCTCAAATGTCAGGAGAACCTGTGCACATTTTTCAGGGGTACCCTAAATTTACTGTTTGCAAAACCTAGAGCATCAACGATATTAAAGTCACATTCCATCCTATTCATAGAAAATGGGATAAGTAAACACCACAACCAAACCTCCTTCTGCTAAATTTTCGTAGAAGCAATGGTAGGAATTTGAGGAAATGGAGAACTCATTTTTCAATGTTGTTATGCAGTTTTCTAAATTCTAATGACTGCATAATAGTCTACTTAACCAATCCCTGGCGGATGGACATTAGGTTATTTCCAATTTTTCACCATTATAAATAATGCCATGATGAATATCCCTGTGCATAAATCTTTGTGGTTACCTCTGATTACATCCTATGTTGAAAACAGGAGACATGGGATTATTGAACTAAAGCAACGGAAAGTTTTAAGACTTTTAATGCATAATTACAGTTTCCTCAACACTTTGTACTAACTTATGTTCTTATACTTTTTTCTTAACCCTATGTTTCCAAGAAATGGACATGAAACATTTGAAAGTCTTTTCTAACCCGAAGAAGTATAAATGGTATGTCAAGGTTTTAATTTTGTCCCTTAAAAATCTTCTGAGAATAAATACATTTTCTGTATTGATCCAGCGGTTTCATCTCCTCCTTTTTTTGTACCTTTAGTTTACATACACTTTTTTTAATGATTATTTTTTATTTGTACTTGTACATAATACCTTTATTTTATTTATTTTTATGTGGTGCTGAGAATCAAACCCAGGGCCTTGCATGTGCTAGGCAATCACTCTACCACTGAGCCACAACCCCAGCCCTATGTGCACTTTTGACTCCTTTATATTTCTTATGTTTGTATGTACTTTACACAATAAAAATATTACCTACTCTTATTGGATGCAAATTTCACCTACAGTTAGTTATTTAATTTTAGTAGTAATTTTTGATCCTTGAATGTTTTAAATAGTATGTGATAAGAATCTACAAATCTTCTTTTACATATGATTGCTTCTGTGGAGTCTCTATAACAGAGAAAAATGCCTATTGTAATGTTATAGAAAAAAGGCAAAGTAAAAAAAATGTGTTTATAGTATGATTAGAACTATATAATATATGGATGCACACACACCAAACTAAAACCAAAATCTTAATAGCAAAAACAAGAAGTTGATACAAATTAAACCATTGTTGGGGTGGAGAATTGGGTGTGTAGATAACAGTTTTCTTTTCATTTCTATTTTCTATATATCTATATTTTTTTGTAGTGAGATAGTTAAATAGTATTTGTAAGTCTTATTCTATAAATTCAAGTGTGCAAGAATTGTCATTATTCTCACTAAGACAAAATAAATGCAATTTGAGTTTCCAGCCTGCAGGATTGTTGGGAAATTTTATCCCAACTCTTTTGTCTCTTAAATCCCTTTGGATCTCCCATCCAAGTACTAACCAGGCCCAACCCTGCTAAAAGCTAAGCACCTAAAAACCAAATAACCCAATCAATAAATAGGCCAAGGACCTGAACAGACACTTCTCAGAAGAGGATATACAATCAATCAACAAATATGTCAAAAAAAGTTCATCATCACTAGCAATTAGAGAAATGCAAATCAAAACTACTCTTAAGACTTCATCTCACTCCAGTCAGAAATGACAGCTATTATGAAGACAAACAACAAAAAGTGTTGGCAAGGATGTGGGGAAAAAGGTACACTCATACACTGTTGGTGGGACTGCAAATTGGTGCAGCCAATATGGAAAGCAGTATGGAGATTTCTTGGAAAACTTGGAATGGAACCACCATTTTATCCAGCTATTCCTCTCCTTGGTCTATATTCCAAGGACTTAAAAACAGCATACTACAGGGACACAGACACATCAATTTTTATAGCAGCTCAATTCACAATAGCTAAACTGTGGAGCCAACATAGATGCCCTTCAATGGATGAATGGATAAAAAAATGTGGCATATACATACAATGGAATATTACTCAGCAATAAAAGAGAATAAAATCATGGCATTTGCAGGTAAATGGATGCAGTTGGAGAAGATAATGCTAAGTGAAGTTAGCCAATCCCAAAAACCAAATGCTGAATGTTTTCTCTGATATAAGGAGGCTGATTCATAGTGGGGTAGGAAGGGGGAGCATGGGAGGACTAGACAAACTCTAGATAGTGCAGAGGGGTTAGAGGGGAAGGGAGGGGGCAGGGGGCTAGAAATGATGGTGGAATGTGATGGACATTATTATCCAAAGTACACGGATGAAGACATGAATTGGTGTGAATATACTTTGTATACAACCAGAGATATGAAAAATTGTGTTGTATATGTATAAGAATTGTAATGCATAAAAATGGCAGTTATAGGAAATCATTTTTAATAAAACTATATTTTTAAATGTAAAAAAAAAGAGATCCACTAAAGTTTCCAAAGTTCATGAAATTGCTATAAAACAGGAGTCTGTCATCTTCAGCTGAACAAGGTTTTAGCTCTTCTGATTATCACCAGAGGTCTCCAGGCCCTGAAGAAGAAACACTCTTCAAATCCTATGGATTCAGCCTGGTTGTCCATTGACAGATGAATGAATTATTAGGGGAAAATCTCTCTCTCTCTCTCTCTCTCTCTCTCTCACACACACACACACACACACACACCATTGAATATTATTTAGTCATAAAAAGAATGAAATCCTGCCATTTTTAGCAAAATGAATGGAACTACAGAGCATTGTGTTAAGTGAAATAAGCCAGGCACAGGAAAGCAAATATTTCATGCTCTCTTTCATATGTAGAAGTTAAAAAGCCAATCTGAAAGAGCAATAGTTATTACTAGAGACTGAGAAGGCATGTATGTGGGGGAGAATGGATAGTTAAACACAGACAGAAGGAATACGTTCCAGTTTCCCATAGCACATTGGGGCTACTGTAGTCCTCAGTAACCTATTATGTTTGTTTGTTTGTTCATTGTTTTGCACAGAAGTTGAAGACAAGAACTTGAAGACTCCAAATATAAAGAAAATGATAAGGAATAGAAATGCTAATTACCTTGATCTGATCATTGTATGTATGCATTTGAAATATCACTCAGTACCCTACCCCATTCATATGTACAATTATTCCATGTTCATTAAGATTAAAAAAAAAATCCTAAATAAAGATCCTGCCTGGCCACGGGCATGGAGTCTGGGTATTTATTCAGCCTGACTGTACGTCCAGACATTTTACTCTAAAGCAAGAGTCCCTGTAATTCTGCTTCAGGAATCCAGAATCAAGCCACAACCAATTCTCCATCACTCCTGCTCCAAACCCCACTTGCACATGCACATAATCACCCCTGATGTTTATTTGCTGGGCACATTTTAGTTCAGCACAAATTCCTTTAAGGGCCTTCCTGAACTCCACCCTATAAGACTCTGCTGTTGTGTTGACCCTCCAAAAGGCCATGGGGTGTCTTGTGTAGTGCTGCATCCCCCACCAGGTACAAGCTCTCGAGTGAAGAATGTGGTTCTCATGATTCCCACTCTACCCCAGTGCCTCCATCTGCCACATAACAAATACAACTGAGCATGAGAATGAGTGAATGGTGAATCCCTCCACAAGAATCAAAGGAGATGCCCCAACAGTTTTGCGTTGGTCTTCCAGTATTCCAAAGCCAGTGACCACCAGGCCTGTTGTGTGGGGTTCCCATCCAAGCCCTTCCAATAAGACTGAGCGACAGGAAGGTTTTTTCTTTGTGACCTCCTAGGTGAAGGTCTTAAGAAGTCAAGCACTGAGAAAAAGAAGCATGTGAGAGGGGCATTAAAAGGTTTGGGCTCTTTATAAATAACATGCAAATTATGAAAGTGAACTAAGTTATGTCTATAGATGAAAATAATGTGTTCTCTAAACCACAATCACAAACACACACCTCTCCTGTTTTAAAACAATCATGCAGGGCTGGTAATGTGGCTCAAGCGGTAGCGCGCTCGCCTGGCCTGCGTGCGGCCCGGGTTCGATCCTCAGCACCACATACCAACAAAGATGTTGTGTCCGCCGAAAACTAAAAAATAAATATTAAAATTCTCTCTCTCTCTCTCTCTTTTTTTTTAAAAAACAATCATGCAGAGCTTACTGTGAAATATGTAAAAGGCTCCCATGCAGACGGGTGCCGCAGTTCGGCTGCAGCAAAATAACTGGGGGGTGACGAGCAACTTGTGTACATTGATACAGCAGGAGTGGGAGCCGTTTATTGTAGGACAGGAGGGGTATATATACATTCCACACAGCTTATCTTAATTAACATAAACTAGATACAGCAGTCAACCAATAAGGAATCTGCACACTCAATGGCTCGCTGGCGTTACTTCACAAACCACTCCCTCTGGCAAAATGCCAGGCGCCATCTTGACTTGTTTACAGACCTAACAGACGGGGAAATGCATGATATCAGGCTTACAAAATCCACTGAAGCCAATACCCTGCATCCACCTTGCCTTTGCTCTTGGTCATCCCGGAGCCAGAGACTCTGTTGGCCCTCCTTCTCCCTCACACCCCACCCTGCCAATCTAAGCCATCTTGATGGGCAGTGGGCACAGCAGATGACTCAGCTACACTGGATACAAGTTCTGAGGTACTTGTGAACACTGACCATCAGCAGCCATGACTTTTATTTGAGAGAAGTGGAGAGTACAAGGGGTTGAACTCAGGGGCCCTCTACCAAGAAGCCACAACCCCAGCCCTATTTTTTGTATCTTATTTAGAGGAAGGATCTCACTGAGTTGCTTAGTGCTGAGGCTGACTTTGAACTTGTGATCCTCCTGCCTCAGCCCCCCAAGCCACGGGGATTACAGGGGTATGCCAAGCAGTCATGATTTAGATGGTAAAATGGGTACAGTCGTCCCAAACTTGGGAGCCCCAAACTTAAAGAACCAGGAAATACTGTCATAAGGAATGTGACAGAAAAGTCAGGTCTCATACAGATCTTAAATGAGAACTTGTCATTAATGATAACATTTTTAAATGAAATAAAGAAATAGAATATAATTTTGCCTTGGGACATGAATTAGTGAACTTCTATAAGTTGGGAGGACAAGTTATTGAATATGGCTTTGTGGCCATGTTCTCTATGTCACAACTACGTAACTCCACCATGAAAACACTCACAAACAGTAAATGAGTGTGACGGTGTTCCAATAAAACTTTATTTTCCAAACTAGGCAGTGGGTCTGATTTGGCCCACAGACCATCATTTACTGACTCCTGCCTTCGAATAGAACAGAGCTGCCTGGATTAGACTAGACTAGACTAGGAGATGTCTAATCTTTCCAAATTATAGCTCAATAGCTGTCTCAAAATTGCATGTCTATGTACATGTTTACTAACAAAATGATCTTGAGGTTCATTTGAAAAAATAAAATGAGAATAATTAACTATTTTTAGGATTTATGCAGAAAGATGTGCAGTAACAGATATAGAAATGCATTCTAGAGTCACAGCACTTAAAACAATATGGTATTGACAAAAACGATGAGAAGATCAATGGATAAGAATTGAGAGCCCAGAAACGTTCCTTAGTGTATACAAACATTTAATTTATGATAGAAGCAGTAGCTCAGCAAAAGGAAAAGATGGATTATTTAATGAGTGATATTGAGGATTACTGGCTATTTAGAAAAAAAATTAAAGTCCTATCCATACATCTCTTACTATAGCAAAACCAATTTTAAATGAATTAGCTAAATTTCAAAAATTCATTAAAAATGCAACAGCTATTAGGATGGGAAGAAAATTTTTTAAACACAAAATTAGAGTAAGATACGAAAAGGGGAAAAATGGTGAAACAGGCTTTGTGAACATTATTGGCATTTTGTGTAAGAAGCCAACATCATAAGCACAAAAACAAATAGACAAGTATTTAAAAAAAACACTATAGATAAGAAATTAATTTCCTTTATGTTTTAAAAACTACTTAGAAATCAATGGAAGAAGAGAAAACCAGTTACCTCCCAGGAAGCAAAATCAATGAGTGAAACTTTCTGTGTTGTGGAAATGCTAGCAACCTTCATTTTTACGCTTTTCTGTATTTTCTTATATTTTACAGTAAGCACATGATACTTTTTTTTCAAGCAAAATAAAGACCAACAATATTTTAAAGCACATGTTTACCCCAACTGGAGTGGGATAGAGGAAATAGTTTTAAAGTGCATGAGATTTTACAAAACATTTATATAAATAGGTATTAAAAATTTTTAAATTGTCATACTTAAGTGATTAAAGTACAACTTGAATTCATAAAAGTGTGCGAAGTTTTTTAAAAGCACTCACTATTCCATGTGGTAAATAGATGGAGACACTGTATTATCACACATGTATACATCATATCATCATCATGTGCATGATTAAAATCCTTCTGGAAGGAAACTTGGCAATATATGTCCAGAACCTGAAATACATACATACTCTTTAATTTAGTCCCATTTCAAAGACTTAATCCTTAAGAGTGAATAAAGCAAATGATCATTTGTGTATGAGGAAGGGTAACATGGGACTATGGGCTTGATATTGTTGACCTCTCTGCTTCTGCCATCGGTGGAAAGTTGCTCCTTGCTTCTGGATCCGGATGACTCCTTTACTATCTATGACAACCAGCCTAGACCCTGGCACCAAGGATGTCATCAACCCTCATCCTGTACTTGATGAGTATCTGAGATTCTGGAAAAGCCACAAGCCACTCGGCCAGCCACACCTCTTGGGCTTGACTGCTCATGCCCATCCGTGGCAGGTCCTGATCTCTGCACTTTCTTTCTTAAATGGGCCAGATCCAATACCATGGGGACAATGGTTTGTGTCAGAAGACCTGTAGGAAATCTTTAATGTACATTCTGCATGGTGATCCCGGGCAGGCCACTTCTTCCTTAACTCATCAGGCATGTATTACCCCCTGCTGTGTGGTGGGCCTGGTGCAGGGTATATGCTGTTCACCTGAGATGAGCCCTGCACACATGGTTCCTTTTTCTTTACACAATGATGAGAATTTGCTTATCCTGCACCCTTAATAGGCTTTGTCCTCTATCCTCTTCTACTGTGAAGCATGTCAAAAAACAGTAGATGTGAACTCATACACATCCTATAAAATGCTATAAATCTGCAGAACATATTCCTTAGGATCTTCCAAGGTATGCTATGAATACTGCAGATATCAGAGCCATGAAATCTCTTTCTTTCCCCTGTTTGTCTTAACAGAGTGCAGCAAAGTATCCTGGAAGGTCCTAGTGGCCAAAGCACAGGCCTGAGTTAGGTGTAAGTCCTACCCTGGGTCACGTATTGCTGGATATTAATGAGGGATCATCTGTGAATACATAGACCAAGTGCAAAGACAAAGATCCAGAAGTCATTCTAGAAAAATTTTTCTTGACCTGTCCCTTCCCCTCACCATATCTAAACTGATTTCGATCCCAGTACCCTTTTTCCCCCTGTACACTTTCAGAATACTGTGTAAAATTCTTTGAAGTCCCCCCTTTGCTTTTTAGGATAAAGACTATCTACACATAGGAACAAGGCCCTCCCGCCTTTAATACTTCATCTCTCAACACTTCTCCAGGCTTTCTGACCTCAAAGGTACCCCTCCCTCCTGCCCCAGGGTCTTTGCACAGCCTGCTTCTCTGGTTCCATCCCTCTTAACCTTACTCCCTTTTTTATATGATCCTTTTATCTCTTACCAATCTTATATGTGCCCTCTGAAAAATCAGTTCCTTCGTGGAGTCATCCCTAAGCCCTAAAAGAGTTCCCTGTTCACAGGGCTTTCCTATTATAAGCCAAGCATGAGATGTTGGATTTTAGACTTGGGTGTCTGTTTCTTCTTCAGAAGGTAAGCTCCGTGAGGAAAGATGAATGAGCGAATGCATGAATGCACAAGTAGAGATGAACTTGGCCTTCCCTGTGGGAGGCCAGCTCTGCAGTCTGGACTATCTGATGAGCAGCCCAACTGAGATAAGACGGTGGCTTTCACACGGGCCCGAGGAGCATGCCTGCTCTCACTCCTTCCTCTTGAGTACGTGGACCTAAAGCAGACGACACGGTGGGTGACAGGAGGGAGATTTTCAGGAGGAAGTCAAAAAATCAAAGGAAACCGGGCTCCCACACCTGGGCCACGCAAGTGGCCATTGTCCCGTTGCTTCTGCTTGTGGCTTCCCCTCCCGGCTCTCCCTCCTGCCCTGTACTTTTCCTTCCTCTGTATTCTAAACGTCATCAGGAACCCAGTGGCCTTGTCTGCTCTCATCTTTAACCAGAAACATAATCGCCTCATTAACCTTTGGGGGGAGGTCCGGCTCTCCCCTCCAAGGGTTGGAGGTCGGAATTTCTGGGCGTGCCGGTGGCCTCAGCTCTCTTGGTCAGCCAGAATTAATGGGAGATCAGCGGGTTGGGGCAGAGCTCTCATTTGCTGGGTGTAGGAGCAGACATTATTGATTCCTATAGCAAAATACTCTGGCTTCTTTGCCTTTGGGGCTATTATTGAAGTTTGTGCACGTTCTTCTTCTCTGACTGTTGGGAAATCCCAGGGACCCAGGATGTTTTTGATGGGGAAGGGGTGGTGCCTTGTGTTATTTCTTCTGATCATACTCACCCAGTGGGGGGAAATTTTAAATATAAGGAAAAACCAGAGGATCCGCCACCATTTTGGTAATAAAAGATGGGAGCTTTTTCTGCAGAATTTACAGCAAACCCAGCTGGACTTATTCCCTCTAAGGCCCCTTAAACTTGAGCAGAGAATCCATTGGCCAAACTGGTGAGGTAAGCTGTTCCAATGCAAGAAAAATTTCCTGGATGATATGAGAGTTCTTCGAGGTCTGGGAAGGGGATGGGACCTCCAGTTGGAACTTTGAGATGCCTGATTCTCTCTGGAATCATTTGCATGTATTATCTCATTTAATTCTCACAACAGATACGACGAATTAGCTGAGGCTCAAAGAGATCAAGAAATTCACCCGAGGTAGGGCTAATAAGAAGAAGCCACGGGCACAGAAGAACCATGTTTATTTGGAAGAACTCTGATACTGGCTGTGTACATCAGCTCTCGTCACTGTGACTAAAATACCTGACAAGAACAACTTAGAGGAGGAGAGATTTATTTTGGCTCAGTTTCAGAGAGCTCAGTTCGTGGTCATGGTTGGCTGGCTCCATCGCTGTGGGTCTGAGGTGAGCAGAACGTCATGGTGGAAGAGTGTGGCAGAGGAAAGACATCAGCTCATGGCAGCCAAGAAGGAGAGACAGAGAGAAATGGGGAGAGAGAGGAAGAGTGGTGGAAATGTTAAACTCTCCCAGGGCACACCTCACTGACATACATCTTCCTGCTAGGTCCTACTTACCAGTCGTCTGGTAATACCATGCAGCTATTAATGGGTTAATCCCCAGTGGATTAATGGATTAATCCACTCCTAAGAATAGATCCCTTATGATTCAAACATTGCCCAAGAGTCGTACCTCTGCACCTCGCAGTATTGGGGACCATGGTTTAAAAATGAGACCTTGGGGGGACATTCCAGATTCAAACCACAACACTTTCCGTCCAAACCCACCACAGCTGAGTCTTCCCAATCACAAAATCCACAGAAATACCTCCGAGAGGGTGGGATTTTCTGGAGTTCCTCGTACTATCAATTTGATGGCTCTTAGAAAATACTGAGTATAATGAGAAAGTGTTTTTGAAGGAAAGGGTCAACTGAAGAAATCCAGATGGCATCAGAAAAATGTACAAGTCCTCTCGACTTCTGTCCTAAGCCCTTCCTCCTGGTGCTCAGGCCAGAATCCCACCTTGGCCCTGTAGCCTCTTTTATTCTAGAAGCGTTTTCCCAAACACCCCGGTGATCAGAACGTTGGCCATTCAGCCACCGTCTCTGCCCTCCAATTGCTCTTTGGCTTGTGTCTTAGTCGTTCAGGCTTCATAATAACACAGCATGAACCAGGTGGCCTTTAAACAGTGGGAATCTACTTCTCACAGTTCTGGAGGCTGCAAGTCCAAGATGAAGGTCTTGGGATATGATCGTTTGGATGTGAGGTGTCCCCCAGAATCTCACGTATGAGACAGTGCAAGAAGGTTTAGAAGGGAAATGATTGGGTTATGACAGCCTTGATCCAATCATCGAATAAACTACCCTGATGGGATTAACCGGGTGGTGGCTGAAGGTCAGTAGGCTGGGGCTGGAGGAGGCGGGTCACTGGGGGTGTGCCTTTGGGGTTATATATTTGGTATCTGGTAAGTGGAGACTCGCTGCTTCCCGATCACCATGTGAGCTGCTTCCCTCTGCTGTCCTCTTCCACCATGGCGTCCTGTCTCACTTTGAGCCCCAAGAACGGAGCCTGCTGTCTATGGTTTGAGATCTCTGAAACCCCCAGATAAACTTTTCCTCCTCTAAAATTGTTCTCGTTGGGCCGTTTAGTCCACAGCGATAAAAAAGCTGCCTGAAACATGGAAGGCCCAGGATCTGGTGAGTGCCCACTTCTCGGTTCACAGAAGGCGTCTTGCTGGATCTCACGTGGTAGGAGAGGACTCTGGTCTCTTCGGCCCCTTACAGGGACACGAATTCCACCCATGAGGGCTCCACCCTCAGGACCTGACTTCTTTCCAAAGCTCACCTCCTATGCTGTCATGTTGGAGATTAAGTTTCAACATATGAGTTTTAGGGAAGCTGCCTGTGGCAGCTTGTAAATGTGCCTTTCCAGAGCCCTTGCAAGTGGCTTGGTGGCCTGGGGACCAGAAGCTCTGGGACCCCAGAGAGGGAGGCCTGCCCTTTCTAGCTGCTCCTGTAGTTTTCCTGAGAAGACTGTGGAAGGGGGTTTCCCTGGGTCTCTGGGAACCAACCACGGCTTCCCTCCCTGCAGGGCCAGCCTCTGGCTTCCAGGGCACTTTGGAAGGTCAAGGGCACACCCTTGGAAATGGGACCTGGTGGACAAGGCTCAGGCCCTGTCTGTAGTTCTGCCTGTGACTCTTGGCATGACTGTGGGCATCTATGTATCACAGAAGTCCTCTCTAACACCAGGAGACCCATGCCCGCCACTGCCAAGTATCTAGTAGTTTCAGCTCCATACACATGATTTTTATTTCATTTTATTTTTTTGGACCTGAGAGGAAGGTTCCTCATACTCTAATTCAAGACACTTTATATTGGTTAGCCAGTAGGAGGCTTCTTGTTCTTATTTCCACCTTCCCCCCAACATTTTACACAGCAACTCTGAAAGACGTTTGCACCCGTATACCTACACCTAGCTATTCCTTAACCTACCGTGTAGCTTCTTTATGATCCTGTATCAATCCCTTGATCCAGACTTCTGCCCCTGAATGAAACCACGTTGACAGTCATGTCCACAACAGGCCCAGCAGAGATGACAGATGAGTGACTCCATGAAGGGGGAACTCCATCTGCTGCCTTCATTGTCCTGGACACTGTAAAGCAATCTTCAAATAACACTTTCTCACATTTTTTGTGTGTGTGTATTGCTTGCAGTTTAAAAAATATGTGCATATATATGAGTTTATTTAATCACAGAACCAACCCTGGGAGATAGCTGTTACCACTCTCCCCACTCATTTTTTATTGCTTGGTAAACACAGGCTCAGCTAGCTGAAGTGACCTATCCAAGGTCATAAGCTATTGTCAACCATCAGGAAATATTTAGGCTCCATTCTGGGGATTCAGTCAAAAGACAGAACAGAGGAAGAATTTCCATTGAGTTTGGTCACGACTGGCGCCTAGGAGAAGAGGAGGCTTTGAAATGGGTCAAAGGGACCGATGTGGCCTGGAAGCTAGGACTCTGGAGGCAGGCCCTTCGGTGATTCCCAGCTCTATGCCTTAGGGAAGTCATTTATCCTGCCTAGGCCTCCATTTCCACATCTATGAAGTGACTCGATCCTGATGGCTTCTCCAATGAATCACAAAGATTAAAAGAGATAATATGAAATATTTTTATCCTGAAAGTCTTTTAAAAGACCCTGGATAGAGTAAGTATGTCAGGACTTGAAGCTCAGCTCATATTCTAAAAAGCTGTGTGGAAAATCCCTTTACCTCTCTGGGCTTCAAGTTGCTCATGGGTCCAATAAAGAGTCTGAAAGATGAGGTCTAAGAGCCCATCCAGCCTAGGGACTCAAGCTGACTCTGAGATAGGGTCACCAGCAAAAGGGGAGGTATGTGTGTATCTTTTAACATGTTTAGGTGCGTGTGAGCATAGGCACACCTGTGTATGAGTGTTTCTGTGTGTATGTTTGTGAACACATTTACATGCAGGTGAGTGTGTGCATTGAGTGAAAACGTGCCTGTAAGCATGCATAAATGTGTGCCTGTGTCTATGAAAATGCACATTTATGTACATACGTGTGCGTATATGTGTGGAGACGGCGTTACTTGTGTGGAGAAATACTATTTCTGAGAATTAGCAGGTGAATTCTTCTCCCAAATTCCTCTGATATCACCCCAGGGCTCTGCCTTCCCAGCCCACGATGGCTGGAAACTTGTAGTTTGCTCTTCTGGGCCCAGCAGTGCTGACGGCAGAGGGCAGCTGGTGGGGTCGGTGCAACAGAAGAGGCCAAATTGGTCTATTTTCTCACACTTTCTGGTTTCGTGCCCGCAGTACTCAGTGAAAAATCCCAGGTAGGGCCAGCGGACAGGGAAGGAGCCGGGAGGCCAGGAGCAAGCAGAGTTGAGAATGGAGATGCACAAGGGTAGGGAGCCAATGTGGAGGGCCTGGCCGTCCTGAACTGTTACCTCCAGGGAGGACCACCCCTCATGGCCTCCCTGGGAGCACAAGGGCTTTGAGTGGGGTGCTGGGGTCCCTGTTGATTGGCATGCGGGACTGGATGTGCCTAGTTCCCATGTGCAGGGAAGGAGCCGCCCTCGGGGCAGGCCTAACTGGGTCTAGCTTCGTGGATGTGGCCGCCACCGCTCCCTTCTGCCCCATCCCCCAGGGCTCTGCCTTCACCTTGTTCCTGCTGCAACACAACTTCCAGAGCCACCTGGGCCTGGCAGTTTGTCACCACTAAAAGCCTCATATCCTGGCTCCCCCTGCACTATTAATCTCAGAAAAACGCGTTGTCAAGCCTAATGAAAAAGGGGAAGCCACCAAGGAGAAGGTGTCCACACCTCGGGCTGACAGTTGTCAGGCAGGCAGGCAGCAGCGTCCTGCTGGGGACAGTGCCTGCACGAACAGAGACAGTGGGAAGCTCCTGGGGAGACGGGCAGGGGGCTCCAGGCCTGGGTGTGGGGTGAGCACTGGGGCCTACCCACAGCAGGTGGCCCCGACATGGGGCAGGACAGAGGACCAAGGGCAGGGGCCTAGAGGGGATGCTTCGAGAAGTGCCCCCTGCCCAGGGCTTCTCCCTGTTGCTGACATATTGCTGAGAAGGAAGCCTGAGACAGCTGGCGCCTGTGTCCCCAGCCTGCTCCCTCCCTCTGAGACCAAGCCAGAGGGGAAGGAGAGCTCCAATCAGAGATCTCGCGCCTACCCTGGTCCAGCCAAATGTTTTAATCAGTCTCTAGAAGATTTTGTTTTGAATTGGTTATAAACTAAAATCAGGATATCTTACGTGAGTTATAGTTGCCATTTCTCTTGAAAATTTAAAAAAAATATATGACCATTTGAGACAGATTCCCACCGGATGGCAGTCAGTGGCAGGTGTAGGGTCATGACTGTGGCTCTGAGGTTGCCACCGCCCTACCCCCGAGCACCTAACTGCTGGCCACATCATTGCTCGCGTTACTGGCAGCCAAGGAGGTCTTGATGACTCATAGGCACCAAGAAGCCTCCACTGATCTGAAGCAGGCTCTTGGTTCTTTCTCTGTTCATTCTCACCATTATGTTGATAGTGGGGACAAGCTGGGGTTTTGCTAACATGACAATGTAATGGAGTGTCATTCAACCTTCCTGTCTGTTAATTTTGCATTGCTGCAGCCAATATGCTAAACAAGAACAATTCAGAACAGGCAAAGTGTGTTTGGGTTCATGGTTTCTTTGGTTCGGTCCATTGCTCTGGGCTTGAGGTGAGGCAGAGCATCATGGAGGAAGGATGTGGCAGAGGCAAGCAGCCAGGCTAACCAGGAAGGAGAGAGAGAGAGAAAGAGAGAGAGAGAGAGAAAGTGTGTCAAGGACAAATATAAACCCCAAAGTCATGCCCCCTACTTGCCTACAGGAATCACCCAGTTAATCCATCAATGGATTAATCCACCGATTAGGCTACAACTCTCATAATCTAACCATTCACCTCTGAGCATACTTGCATTGTCTCACACTTGAGCTCTTGGAGACACACCTCATGTCCAAACCATAACACTATCACAGCTCTTTCTGTGCCCTTCTCATCTCGGGCTGGTTCTCTCTCTTCAGTCGACACAGCTGTTGGCAGATCTCTCTCCAAGGCCTCCATGAACTCAAAGATCTCAAATCAATCTCATCCTCACTTTAACCCTTGTAAAACGGCCCAGGCAGGAGATTAAGGACTTGGAGCACTTCCAACAGTCAATCAATTGGGTCAGCAAGTGAGTCCTGAGCATCCCCCACCCTGAGTGGCCAGGTGTGGCCGTGAGAAGAAAGGGAGAGGGGAGTCTCATCCGCAAGGCAGGCCCAAGGTTGCCAGAGATGGATGGAGCCCAGAGAGACAACGCATGCATCAGAGAAGTGCGGGGCCACCTGGGGTCCTTCCAAAGGGCTTGCAGCAGGAGGAAGAGCTTGAGTTGGGCTGACACAGTGGTTAGGAGAAGGGGTTTAGGAGTGGGAGGGCATGAATTGGTGGACTGGACCTTCATTACAGCTGTGTGACTGTGGACATGTCATTTAGAATCTCTAGACCTCAGCTTCCTCCTCCAAAATTAGGATGATGGTGTCCACACTCTTTCCAGCAATTAGCCAGCCCCACCTGCAACTCACAACCTCTGTGATTTTTTTTGTTTTGTCAGACTTGCTGGAAAGAATCCTTCCTGGGCTCCTTCAGAGCTGGTCCCCTCTGCTCTGTGGGTCAAGAGTTTTCAGCCTTCGGGACTCAGTACAAGCCACATGGGAAATGGGTAACCATGTGGGAGGCGTTACAGGGACTAGTAGGGAGCCAAGGTCACCTATAAGTAGATGAGATTAAGGAATGAGTCCACATAGTATTAGCTGCAGAGAAAAAGGGGAGTATCCCTCCTATCTCTGTATTCTCCCAAGTCCCTCTCTTATATTTGGGAAGGAGGGCTGTAGTGATTGGGAAGTGAAAACTAGAGAAAGTTCTATGAGGTATCAGGCAGTGGAAAGTGAGCTAAGGGTCATAATGGTCCCCAAGTTGAACAAGAATCAGCACTATAATTTAAAAATATATATATAAGCTATGAAAAATGAACGTTAGTCTGACCTCCTTGCTGGCCTCCGGGAAGGATGATGTCATACATTCTGTCCCTGTCTCCCATCTTTACCTAGGAGGAAAATGTAAAATATGAGGAGTGGGAATCTTATTCCCCAGTATCTGGGGCCATAGGTAGAGTTTCTCCTTTGGGTACCTCTTTGAATCTGGCAGATAGCTGGAAGGGGCCCTCCATCCTAGCAGGAATGAGGGCGAGGGCAAGAAAGAGACACCATGTTGACTGGATTCTGGGGCAGCATCGACAGCCCAGCGTCCTCTGAGGCGTGGGCAGCCCTGCTGCGTGGGCACACACATTTTAGCATCCAGAGGCGAACCCACTGGTGTCATTTCCCAGCTTCTCCAAGTGCCCTTTCCACAGGCACAGGGGAATTTTCCATTCCAGTGACCTTCTCCACCTGCATTCAGGACTCATGAGCAGTCTCCTAGGAGCTCTGAGCTTCGGCCACGTCACCACCTCCAAGTCCCACAGTGAGTGCCTCTACTCTGAGCTCTCTGCACTTGTCAAGTGAGACCAGAATGGTCAGAGAGAAGACCCGGTGACATGATGAATCGCTTTCTCCAGATTCTTCCCCGAGGATGCCCCAGGAGGCCTCTGACCCAGCGTCCTGTGCTGTGAGATTTCCTCTCCAAGGCGGACTTTCCCTAAGGGACAGGGGGAGCGCCAGCACCCGGGAAAGTGTTCCTTAGGAGGAGCCTGGTGGCTTCATTCTTGGTGCTGAGCCTGGTGGAGGCACACGTCAGGTCTTACCCATGAATATGCCACCCGCCCTGAGTTCCAGGACCAGCTGGCCCAGAGGAGGGACTCAGGGCTGCCCTCAAAGGGGATGCACGATTCGCAGAGATACCCCCAGACCCACGCTGCTCCCGTGTCTGGAGAATGGGCCTTTGTAGGGAGGTGGTGGTCGGGTGGAGGTGCCGGTGTGACAGAGACTCATCAGTACCTGAGCGTCCACATCGGGCCCAGATGGGCTGTGATCTACCTGTTCAGGTATCTCATCAGTCTACCAGGGCTGGGAGGCAGGAAGAGAGAAAAATAGGAGGAGAAGAAAGAAGGAAGGAGACAGGGGAGGAGGAATAAAAGATTTCATATACACCCACACGTACACACATATTTTAAAAACACAAAAAGGAAAAACTAAAAGGATTGCAGCAGGTTTTCTGCCCCATCCAAGCCCTGTCCCTAATGTCCATGACTGGCCCTGAAGTCAGACTGTCCCTACTGGGAGCAGCCTTTAGGAATCCATCCTGTGCTGGTTTCTCACGGGCTCAGCAAAGTGCACTGGCCAAAGCCATCCCTGCGTGCCCTGCTGTCAGCAGCAGAGAAATGCAGACACCTCCGGCCAACCCTGGGACGCGAATCATGTGGCCCAGGTCTCACCATTTCTCTGTCTCTCCTCCTCATTTATGTCACCTCCCGGAATTACAAATCTCTCCCAGACATTGTCACCAAGGTGGGGCATGGATGTTTGTCCTTTGGACAGGTTTCTCACATTGTTGTCCTCAGCTACTCTGGCGCCAGATGAGACCGACTGACTGTGTGTGACCTGAGTAGACAAAGGTGCTTGGTGGTTTCCTTAGTAACCTGAGCTCCAGGAGGGAGGCCACACACCGGGGGGGTCTCCATCAATTCAGATGAAAACAACCCATTGATCTGGTAGCTTGCCATTATTCAGACAACCCCAGCTCCTTCGTCCCTCACTGTCACAGAGCAAGGGCCCCAGTTAAGGGATGGCAGTGGCTCCCCCACCTTGGAGCATCCAAAGTCCCACCCCCAGCTTTGGATTCAGGAGGTCCCTGTTGAGCAGGCTGAGGCCTGAGGACCTGCATTTCTAACAAGGCCCCAGGTGTTGCTGGTCTGGGATTGCAGTCACCAGAGTCTGGGGGAAGTCCAGGGTCAGTCTCAAATTCTGGGCCCTGATCAGGATTCTCTGTCTTTGCTTCTCCACCTGTTTTCCTTTCTCTCTCAGAGTCAGACAAGGAGACACGAGGACAGATAGGATGGCAGTCTTTTGTGAGAAAAAAGTACTGCCTATGTTTTCCTTGAATCTGTTCTTTCATAGTTGTGTAGCTGACCTTTTGCCAGTGGTGTTTCTTGTTCACCCTTTGGACACACATGTGGTGTAGACATTTCAGAGCCTTCTGTTGACCCCCCTGGGGTGAGAGATCCTAAGGGGATTGAGTGGAGGAGGTTTGGAAGATTCCAAATGAGGAGATTCTGAGAGTCACCCCAGTCACAGACAACAGGTAGGGTGGGGGGAGAGGCTTGAGTGGCAGGTGAGCACCCAGGGTCCAGCCATGGCAGGGGGTGCCATGAAAGAAGAATCACAAAGCTATGCATCCAGGGAGAATCACCAAGGGACATCACCAGTCTCTTAGGATCTACCAGGTTGAGATTTGTGGAAGCTGCAGAGTGCCGTCCCCCGTCTCAGGCCCACTTTGAGATGTTGAGTCTCACAGTCAGTTGGACAGTGGGCAGAGTCCTCCACTGTACTTACCTACAATGGCGAGTTTCTGCTTTTTATTGTTTTTAAAGCATTTTCTTTTATGTAACTTGGGCAAGTAGTTGAATTCTCTGAATTTCTCCTGTCACAGGCTATCGTTTTACTAAATTCACCTTGCAGGAGGTGATCCTCTAGCTTACTGTGCAAATCAGAGACTTTGAGAGCAAAAGGGAGCAGGGTTATTAATTATGGGACAACAGGAGAAATTGGGTCTATTCCAGGCAAAACACGAATTTTGTTTATTCCACCACTAGGAGATAGTAGCGGAAAGAAGCAGTGGAAAATGCCATCCCAGCCTCCTGTGATGCAGAGGGCAGGAACAGAGGAGCTCCACACTGCAGATCACATGGTGCGAAGCAAGACCCTGAGATCTCCAGCCACCAGAAGGAGAGAGGACTGGGGCTCATCCCATGAAGCTGATTCATCAGCTCAGCCCATAAGCCCTGCCAGAAAGGCAGAGTGCTGCCGGTTTTCTTGCCATCTCTGCTAAGAGCATGCACTAGGACTTGGAAACTTACTTGTGCACATTATGACAACATCAAGTAGTTGTAACAGAGACCCCAAAGCTCATAGAGCCTAAAATATTTATTATCTGATCCTTTGCATAAAATATTCACCACTCCTGATTTAAAAGCATAGAGACAATGATAAATCAGAGAGTAAAGGATTTAAGAAGGTCCATGTTGGAATATGATGCCGACCCAATCTTGCTTCCCAATGACGCTACCTGAAATTTCTAGAAAGTTTTCTTTTCATAATTAGGAAAATAAAAGTCTCCATAGTATGCCATCTGAAGACTTCCAGTAGCAACAATTTGACACACTTTCTTCCGGTTTTCATTCTATGCATTTTCAAAATAAAGTCAAGTTCACAAAACGTTGTGGTTCACTTTGTACATGTTCTATAATATAAATATTTCTTTGGATTAAAGTATTACAGGAAGATTGATGCTTATATAATATTCCCTTTTGTGGGCGTCTCATGATTCATTCAATCATTCCCATGTTGTTGAATATTTAGTCTTCTGCTGCTTGTCATTGTTGGTTTGATGTACGGAGAATGTCTTTGTGGTCATTACGGGTCATTTCCTTCATAGAGATTCCTGAAAAGATATCACAAGGTAAATGAAATGAGCCGCTTTTAACTCCAAATAGGGTCATGTTACCTCACTCTTGAACTTACTCAAGAGGAAAAACCAAACACACTCGTAAGACTAGGACCTACTGACTCCTCAATCTGGGGACCTCTAGCAAGAATACAGCAATGCCCCAGAGAAGAGGCAGAAGGTCCTACTTCATCCTCACCCTGACAGCCTTTTCCATGGGAACTGGACATAAAGTGCCATTGTCACTGGCACTCAGGTCTTGAAAACATTGGCCAGAAACAAACCAGATCGCATTTACAAAGACCAAGGCAGCCACTGAACATAGGTGCCGGGACTTGAGAAAATTAGAAAGCCCAGGATTCCCCCCAGGAGAATGCTCACGCCCAGCCTTGGGGAATGGGGGTCTTCCACCTGCCTCCCTCCCTGCTGGCCCCAGAGTCAGAAGGTTACATGTCCTTAAACCTAATGGGGTAAATGCTTATTATACTACAGGCTCATTTGTAGCATAAGGCACCTACTACAATCCCACTCCTCATGCAAAATTGCCAATTTATGGCAATATTCCTTGTTTAGAAAACAAGGCTATCCAAACACTATAATTACAACCTGCACCGGCAGCTAAGAGTTCCCTACATTAATGCACAGACTCCAGATATATTCGTCAAATAGAGTTTTTTTTTTTTTTTCTCTTTGCCTTCTTCTCTGGGTACTTTTAAGTTCAGGGACAGAGAACATGTCTTCATTAGAAACATTAACATTCACAGGCTGTAGTAAATTTTGACAGTGAAAAGGTCTCTGTAACCTTTAGTTGTGCAGAAATTTACTTCCCAAGAAAATTACATCTGGCACTGTCTTAATTAATGCTAGCTTTCTTTTCTGAAAATTGTGGGCTTGTCAGTAAAAAAGGCAGAAAAACCTGAATTTAAAAGGCTGGACACAAAAGACACCGAGAAATAAAGCTCTGTGAGATTTCATAATATTGCTCTGTTTTTGTTCTACAGTAAGGAGATGAAAAGATCTCATTTGATTTTGCCAAATGCAGCAACATACATGTAATGTAGAATTGATTTGCATTTTCTCTCTTTTGTCTCTGAATTTTATCATGTAAAGTGTGCCTGGGTAGGTATTCTGTTTTAAAAGCAATAGGTCAAATAAAATCTATACCTGTGAGGGGAAAAAAAATAATGTATGACTTCATTTTTTTAGCCTTTCTCTAACTGCTCGTATTAATCGCAGCTAACGGTAAGGATCGGGGCTGTGTTTTCTCACGTGCATTTTGATTATCTGACAATCCCTCATCCTGGCTCGGAAAGGGGTTCTGGGTCGGATGGAAGAACTTGGCTTTACATTTGGATATTCCTGTGTTTTATGAGGCTTGGACTTCTATTTTGACAATAAGATGTTTTCTGCTTTCTGTGGGGGTTACAGATTCCTTTAGGTTAGTTTTTTTTTTTCTTTTTTCTTTTCTCTGCACTTGGCTTTGTTTTTTGATTACCCAGCATTACCTTTCTCTAGTTTGAGGAAGGGAGTCTCACACAGGTAGTTCTGGGTAGTTTTTTCCTACATGTGGTCTGAATCACATGACATGAAACATACCTTTAAAAATGTCTTAGTTTTGCTGCATGCGTAGCGGGTGAGACAAGAGGCAGAAGCCACAGGGTCTTAGAGATCTGGACTCTGGTGATAGAAGAGGAAAGGTGACCCACCCAAAGTCCTACAGCACGGCTGGTGATCACCTCCAGGCTCTGTGGTCACCACGGCTCGGCACTCTCTATGACAACTCCCTCCGCCCCATATCATGATGCCTAGGAGCACAGTGACGTCATCATTGTTCCTGATTTGGGACCAGCACCTCCCAAAATGTCCAGAATCATTGTGGGCCTCTGAGGTGATGTCAGTGGCATCTGGCCAGGATGGGAACACAGGGCTTCTCTGGGTGCGCTCAGTCCTCCTGAGGTCAGGGAGGCCGGCTCTTTGGGTCTGTAACACACTTGGAATCCTCTGTGACACTGGCTGGCCGCCCCTTTTAACAGAGAGAGAGAAGGCTCAGGCTTCACCAAGCCTTCATATTGAGCTGGAATTTAATTACATGGTTTTGTTTCCATTATAAGTTTTTTTTTAATGGTTATTTCATATTTATGGTAAGTGCTATTAGTTTTTTTTTATTCATGGTAATGACATAAAGCTTCTTTCAAAAATTAAATCTATTTAAGTAAAAAAAAAGGATGAATATAAATTAAATAAAAGTATTAAGTAAAACAGAGTAGCACTGGTCCCTGGGTGTGGCCGACAGTGGTGAGGGTGGTGGCTGAGAGCCTCAAGTTCAAGTTGGGCAGAAGTGGATCTAAGAGACAGAGAGGCACCAGAGAGAGAGAGAGGGAGGCTTGGAGAAGTTCTGTTCTGAAGCCTTGAATGGGACACGTTTCCCTCAGCTTTCCAGGAGTGTTTACCCGAAGGTGCCCATTGTACACGATTCACTTCACGTGTGCTTATCAATCAACGAGTGGGTGCTGCTGCTTCGTGTAATGATTCATCCTCGAGCCCATTGGACAGACGTCTCTCCTTACTGCACCCATCAGGTGTTCCTGCAGCCCCAAGCCAGCCTGAAAGGAGGCAAGGCTACAAGACGAAAGAATGATTACAATAGTCCTGGGCTGGTGTAACACTCCCGAGGACTCCTTTTGCTGGGTTGTAGTTAAGGGTAATATAATTTTATAAATCATGATGTATTTATAAATAACACACCAGATTAACGTCCTCACACCTTTTTCACGACTTAGCATTCTACACCGAATGAGTGGGCAAGTCTGGGGAGAAGGGGTTGGCGGTGCAAACAGAGAATGAGGGTGTTCACTAGTGCTGGGAGAGAGGGAGTGTCCCCTCAAAAAGACTGCAGCTCGTTCAAGGCTACCCATGTGCAGCCAGGGGGAAGGGGGGGCTTAGAGGGTCCCCTGAGGGGCAAGGGAGCTGTGGAAACTGTGGGTTATGGGGCTTTGGGGGGCGGGTAAGGAGAGATTCATTGTGATTAACGGGCATCCATGTGGTGCCCTGGAGGTCCTGGGACTTGGGGAGCAGTAGGAAATTGTAAGGGGCTATAGGGTTGGGAAGGAATCGTGGGAAGTCTACACAGAGCCACGGGGGTCCACGGCTTTGGGAAGAGAGAGACTGAAGGGCTTAGGGAGGACAGTGTCCAGTCTGCAGGCAACTGATCATCTACCTCTTCCTATTCTACCTGCCTGCTTGTAACTGCTTAGACAATTAAACACTGTCAATGTGAAAAATTAGAGATAAAAGCAGAAGAGAGAAAATCTAAAGATCTGAGATGAGCCAATTGCTAATAAGAGACTTGGGTCTAAGCATCTTGAAAATGAAGCCTAAAGAGGAACTTGAGACTCGGGCTTCCCAAACTTCATGTCACCCAGGGTTCTTGGAGAAATGCAGATTGTGATTCTAGAGGAGTGGTCCGGAGCCAGAGGTTCTGCATTTGCAGACAGTTCCCCAGCACCATACTTGGAGAAATCAATTTAGACAAAACAATGTTTATCGCTTGCAAAAGGGAGCCCAGGGAATCCAGAGGCAGAGATCAGCTTTGTGCTGACAATAAAGCAGCCCAGCCTCAGGACTTGGGACCATCAGAGAAAAGTATCGATTCTCACACAAGGTTGGGACCAGCAGGTGCAAAGGCCAAATAGACGGATGTTGCACAGGAGGGATTAGAGCCAAGTTCTAGACTCTGTCTTTCCACCTCATCCACTCATCTCACCCTGGGGCCTCAGTTTCCCCAAAACAAGATTAGGAAAGATGTTCTTAGAGCTACTCCAGAATTCTACTTTCCTATAACAGACAGAACCCTTAGCAATTGGATTTAATATGTTTTGATGCCTCTGATTTGGTCTGAATGGAGGGAACTTCTGGCCCCAAACACCTTTCTCATTTGTAGTCAAGTTGCCAGAAATGCCCATTCCTATGGCATTCCTTTGGGGACAAAGAGGCTCATGAATCAGCCAGTCCTCCCTGTCAGTGGGTCAGGGCTGCAATGGGATTCCCCAGGGAGAGAGGACAGGCTTCTGAGGCCCATGCTGCCTTCTCTCTAAAGCCATCTCCAAGAGCAGAACCAGCCTCAAGCAGGCCCTGCTCTGCAAAGATAAAGGTCTCTAAGGCCTCCTCCTCCCAGTCCAGACACATTGCTGGGGCTTGAGGCAAATCCCTGTGTAGCCTCCGACCTCTGTGGCCTTTGCTTTTGGAGCCAGAGAGGAAGATGCCAACCTGGGCGGGGTGATCGCACCCTGCATCCAGGAGGCCCAGGGACTGAGGGCGGATATTCTTCCGAGCAGTACTCTCTGGCCCTAGGAAGATGGCCTTTCTTTGTGGCAGCAAAGTCCTGGGGTGCAGAGAGGGCCCTGGGAATTGTGGGGGCCTAGGGTCTTTGGCTGAGTCCCTGGGCCATGAGACCTCCCTCTGTTTCCCTAAGGGCTGTTGAGCAGAGACCTCTGTGGGTGCTCCTGGGAATCAGAGAACCCTGGAAAACACAAGCTGGGAAGTCCCCTTTGGAATTCAGGGAGTAAGATTTTTGATTCTGAGTTCTGTGGACCTTGAGGGGGCAGGAGGATGGATGAAAAGAGGCCTTGTGGGCCCACAGTACTGACCAGAAATATCGTGTGCATCCGTCTATTTCCCTTTTGGTGACATTCTCAAAAGGGTTTTTTGATGATAAAACAGAACCAAGAGTCTTTAATTTGCAGATATATAAATTCCAACCAAACACAGGGCAAGACTTGGCTCGTTTGGATAGGCTCCTTTGAAATTATTCTCTGCACCAAATTCACTCCAAGCTTCTTTTTTGATATACACTGTCACCAGATAAGGAGAGACAATCCATCTCTTCTTTGGAAACCGTGGCTTCTGAGTGACACCCACAATCCTGGCACCCAGACCCTGGATAGTCCCTAAGAAAGAGAGGATGCGGGACCTTTTGCCACATCCAGGCCTGGTCAGCCTGGCCTCTGACTGCCTTCTTTCACTGCTACTTCATCTATCCCAGCTGTCCCTTTGTGTCACCAGTCCTGGGGTGGCCCTGTGCCCCCCACACGCAGCACCAGCACATTCTGGCTGATCACACACACTGTGAACATCATTTCTGCCCTGCGTGGAGCTGTGCAGAGGGCCGGAGGGGAACAATATATTACCACGTTCTTTGCCTAACAATTGGTAACACATGACACTTGTATTTGCCCCAAGATAATGTACAAATATGTTTTACAGGGTTTCCTAATGATAATCATGCATCGCATTCTTCTTGCCCTTCTAATAACGATAACAGTCTAGCATTATTTTTTTTTTTAAACTGTTCTCGGCGAGTGTGACATTCAGTTCAGAGAATCGAATGTCAGCAAGAAATCCATATGCACTCCCTGAAGCTGGGAGAAACCCCTTCCATTTATTTTTAGGCTGCAGGGAGAATGAAGGGGTCTCACCTTATTATTCCCCGCGCCCCCCAACAAGGTGTTTGGCATGCGGCACACCTTTGATGGTTTGTGTAATCTGTCCCAAGTTTTGTGGGGCCATCAAGGCCTCTTCCAACCTGTCCTAATCAGAGAGTGGAGGCTTCATAGATGCCGGCTGCTTTCATCTCTGGGTGGGGCCCTGCAGGGGTTCCTCCCGGAAACAAGGACTCCTTCAAAACAGGTCTTCTGTGCTGAGTGACGGCGGGGTTGGGCACCTCAGCAAAACACCCAACTTAGCAGTGCAGCATTAAGGTTCCTTTAAGGCCCTAGGTAGAATCACCTGGTCTGTTGTGTCCTTGGCTCCTCCACTTTTTTGGAGGGATATGTCTGACTTGCCAATGTGTGTGTTCATCTTTGTCCTTAGGGAAGCTTGTCTCAAGGGATAAACACCCAACAAGAAGTGTGTGTGTGTGTGTGTGTGTGTGTTGTATGTCCAGTTATTAGAAAATAGTCATTCTGGGAATGCTTAGTACTGCACCTGTGTGAGCTGCTCACCAGAACCATGCTCAAGAAATGAGGATTGATTGAAAACCCCAAAAGACTCCAAGTGCAGCTCAGTCGTAGAGCATTTGCCTAGTGGGCCCAAGGCCCTGGCTTTATTCCTCACCACTGTAAAACACAAAATGAAAAAAAAGGGAAGAAAGAAACGGAAAGAGACACACCTCTTTTTTTTTTAATCGACATTTTATCGAAGGTAAAATTTGATATCATAGAGACTTAAGGACAGTGTTTTTCATCTCAAATTTCTTAAAATAATGCATAATTGTTCAAATTATCTAATTTTTTTCTTTCTTTCTTATTTATTTAGTTAGTTAGTTTTAGGGATTAGAGGAAACTGCACACTTTACTACTAAGTATTTGGGTGTTTTGCTAGGCGTTTAAGCCATTTGTCACTCAGCACATAAAGCCTGCTTTGGAAGGAGTACTCGGCCACATCTTCAGCCCTTTTTTACATTTTATTTTGAGACCGGGTCTTGATAAGTTGCTTAGAGCCTCGATAAATTGCTGAGGCTAGTTTGAACTAACGATCCTCCTGCCTCAGCCTCTTGAGCTGCTGGGATTATAAGGGGGTGTGCTATGGTGCCGGCTTCCTCTTTTTTTTTTTTTTTTCCTTTGCTTTTGTTTTAGTTTTGAGTGAAAAAAGCTTGAGGTCAAGTGTCTTCCTCTGGGTCAACAAATGACGAGACTCCCGCACATGTGGGGGCTCCCTGCGGCCGCCTGGGTGTAGTAGGTGCAGCTCAAATGGCGCAAGACTGAACTAGGATCCGATTATTTAGGGAGGCAAGTATTTTTGTTGATGAGCGAAATGAAATCCTCTGAGAGCAAAATCAATCTTTTGCAGAGACCCCAGAGCATTGATCCTGGTGCACATTGACGGGCTCAGGCTGTTTAGCTATTTGGAATGACCGCACGAAATGAGCAAGTTGTTACAGTTTGAGAGTTTTGGTATTTATTGGCAATCCCTGCACTCATATGATTAATCACACATTCGAAATGTGCGCGCTGTGGAAATTGACTGCAACGCAGCAGAAACAAAGTTTTCAGTTATCCTCGTATAATAAATTGAAGCTATATCCCTAAGCAGAATTGTCTTCAAGATTCCAATTTGCCTTGTTAAAAGTGTTGTTTATACAGTAGTTAGCAAAAACGCAAGTAATTACGTACAGAATTCATTCTAAGCAATTCTTTATTCCCCCCACCCCCCACCCCCATTCTTTATTGGTTTTCCATCTTCATTACCCAATATTTTGGTCGATCTCAGCAGAAACCTGATTGGTGAGATGTGGCCAGGACACCAGCCTTGGTGACTTTGGAGATTTGACATCCGGTCAAGGCCACGAGGACCAGAGTGTGGGACTGGATAGGTCAGCTGGAGACGTCTCCACCAGCTGCAGGGCGGGGTCGACAGGGACCACACCGGAAATACTTCTGTGTTATATTTCATTTCCTAAAACAATATTTACCTCTAGAGAAGGCTCCTATCTATTTATTAATTTTTGAGCAGTTTTGTATACACATCGCACTGTCCTGAGCCACATCTGCTTTGGTTCCTGCAACCAGCAGGACTTTATTTCATAAATCCGAGTCCAGGATACAGCTTTCAGAATGCAAATTATGTTTAACTGAGTAAACGTGTTAGAGGCTGTGCAGCCCCTGAGCCTGGGAGGGCAGAGGGGTATGAGGCAGTGGCTGCAGCCCCCTTTCTGTAGAGACAGTAGTCTGGGTCCCAGTGGTGAGTGGACTGTTCCAGAAGTTTCTTGCCGGAGAGGGCATAGGATGAGAGCAGAGCCCGTCGCCAAGGGGAAGCCCTCCTGCAAACTCAGGTTTCCCAGAGACTCCTGCTCACTCTGCCCGGATCAGAGACCTCATCCATATCTATCAGGAGAGGCCTAATTATAGAGCTCGGAGATTTTAATGGCACAGGGAAATTTAAATGCGGTGGAAAATATGAATATTCCTAAGCCACCAGTCAAAATACGAAATGATTGGCTTCCAAATCAATGAATTATAATTTCCAAGCGCATCCTCCAAAGGTGGAGCCTTTCTCCCTTCCCAGGATGAGTTCTGTGCAGGCGGCATATTTTAATGAACCCCACTTCTGGATTCTGTTTGGCAGAGCCTGGATGCTCGCCCCCCTCCACCCAATACCACCACCTGAGTTGGTGCACGGTCCCTCCAGGCAGATTGCAAAGCACAATAGAAACAGTTGGAGAATCCTGGGAGCTGTGAGCGAGGCCGGTACCCGATAGGTGCACTTGGGTTGTAGCCCTGGCTTTTTGTGGCCTGAGGGAGGTGGAGCAAGGTACCACAAGTCAGGGAGCAGGCTATTTGGCTGCACCTCCTTTCAAAGGGCAGCCTCCGTCTCGTGCCCCGGAGCTCACATCTTGTTGTCAAACTGCTCTTCCGACTCTGTCTCTTCCAGAAGTCACGGCCACCGGGTCTAATGGGGGACTCGCCCTTCCCAGCCTCAGACACCCATTTTGGACCCCTTCCCACCAGTCTCCCTTCACTCCCAAAGGGCATCCCTATATCTTTACCTGTGGAGGAGATAAGGATGCGCCCCAGCTGGTGTCCATGCAGCCCTCAAACTGGAGAGTCATACCATAAATCCTGTTTTATTTTATGGACAAATAAATGCTGAGGTAAAATATTCCAGGATCGTCGCTTGAATACTTGCCATGGCAGCGGTACTGTAATAACCACGGTGACATTAATTTACTGCATTGTGCCGTGGGAAGAAGGAAGAGGAGGGAGAAGGGACATTAAAAGAGAAAAATGACTTTCCTTCGAATTTATTGGGATTGGCCTCCCTCATTTTCAGCCATCATTAGTTGATTAGGCCCTGGTGACAGTGTGGACGGTGGTGCTGGAAGAGTTGGCGGAGAGACGCCCTGAAGGCACCCTGTTAATTGAGATGATGTTCATCTTGTAGTTACTGAACATAACTGCAGACACGGAAATTGGTGGTTAGTGTGGTGGAACAGAGTGGGGGCTGGTCTGTGGCCAGAGGCTGTGGGCTGGGGTGGGAGTGTCTGTTTTCCCACCTCTTCCCATGATACCATGGCATCCCAAGCCTCTGCTCATGCCAAAGAGTCTGTCAAGAGAGGATAAAGCAAGGTCCTCTTTTATCCCAGGAGTGCTCCCCAGTGGCTACTGAGCAGCCACTACGAAAGAGGTCTCTCTCTCTTTAATCTTGGGCTTTGACAATTGCACAAAATTTGAAGGGTGTTATTCTGGAAGACTCCAGAGTGTATCCCAAACCAAAGTTGAGAGCAAGATCCCCCAGGTTTCCCAGGCAGCTGGATCTTGTCACCCTTAATGCTACAAAAAGTTATTCCTTGTTTGGATAAGGAGGGAGATCCATCAGTATCAATGACTGTGGCTGACTGTCTTAGTGAATTTTCTGTTGCTATAACAGAATGCCTGAGAATTGGTGATTAATAAAGAAAGGAGGTTTATTGAGCTCAGGGTTCTGGAGGCCCAAGAGCATGGCACTGGCATCTGCATAGTTTCTGGGGAGGGCCAAGTGCTGCTACATGCTGGGTCAAAAGGTAGAAGGGGAAGTAAGCACATGCAGAAGACATGGCCCCAGGTGCAGTGGGGCATACCTGTAGTCCCTAATGACTGGGGAGGCTGAGGCAGGAGGATCACACGTTCAAGGTCAGCCTCAGCAATTTAGTAAGGCCCTAAGAAACTTAGTGGGACCCTGTATCAAAATAAAGGGCTGGAGATGCATAAAGATGGATGCTCAATGGTAAAGCATCCCTGAGTTCAATCCCCAGTACCATAAATAAATAAGTAAACAAATAAACAAATAAATAAATAATAGGATGAAGGAGCTGATCCCATTTTCTCCATGAGAACAATTAATTCCCAGGAGAAGTGCATTAATACGTTTACAAGAGTGAATCCATCATATCTGTCATTACTCTTCAGTTTCCCACCACCTCTCAACACTTCTACTGGGTACCAAGCCTCAACATGAATTTTTCATTTTTTTTATTGTACCAGGGATTGAACTCAGGGGCACTTGACCACTGAGCCACATCCTTAGCCCTTTTTTGTATTTTATTTAGAGACAGAGTCTCTCTGAGTTGCTTGGTGCCTCACTAAGTTGCTGAGTCTGGCTTTGAACTCTCAGTCCTCCTTCCTCAGCCTCCTGAGCCACGGGGATTAAAAGTGTGCACCACTGCACCCGGCTCAACAGGCTCAACATGAGTTTTGGTGGGGACAAATCATATTCAAACACTATTACCGTTTGTCCACATGGAGATCCCAGCCTAGGCGGAGAGAGAACCTTAGTCCCCCTTGAGGGGGCTGAGTTTCAAATTTGCAGGCTCCACTTACAGGGGTCATTTCTGCACAGCAAGGACATTTCCACATCTCCAGCTCTGTGACCTCCACTTCAACATGTTCAGAGACTCACACCCATGGCCCGTCCTCAGAGCTAGAGAACTGTCTGCCAAAGGTGTTTAGGAAAAGGAGAGGAACCTGACCTTTTTTTTTGAGTGATTTGGTAATGCCACATACTTTCGTAGGTGCTTGATATTCATTATCACACAATATCTTCATACCCCACTTATCTCTGATTAGGTTAAAGAAAATGAATCCCAGAGGAATGAACCTGCAGGGGGCCCCACATCCTGTAGGCTGCTGGACAAGAGAGAACCGGGAAGGGACATTCTTCCTTCCTATGCTTGTGGATGGGTTGCAGAAACTCCAGGATCAGGCTGCTTGGGCTGGATTCTGACTGTGCCTCTTATTTGCCTGTGACCTTGCCTTTCCTGCCTTGAAACGTAGCCTTGAATCTTTTTCTTTCTTCTTTTTTTTTTTTTTTTTGGTGCCAGGGCTTGAACCAGGTGCCCTTTACCACTGAGTCACACATACCCAGCCCTTTTTAGTTTTTATTTTGAGGCAAGGTTTTGCTAAGTTGCTTATGTCCTCACTAAGTTGTTGAGGCTGCCCTCATACTTGCAATCCTCCTGCTTCAGCCTCCCCAGTAGTTGAGATTACAGTCATGAGCCACCATACCTAGCAGAGCCCATGATGTGTGCTCAATATTTGTTGAGTTATTGCTGTAGTGTTTGGGTTGTTAAGGGGCTATCGCAGCTATCTTTCCTAAGGTTGAAGTCCAAGCAGAGGGAGCACGTGTCTTCCTCCATGTGTGTTCATGCTAAGAGGGAGCGCTTCCTCAGCACCCCACCCCTATCCACCACGCCTGTCCTATCTGGACAACCAGAAAGGTGCTCAGGTCTGTGGGGTGAAAAACCCACTCATAAGATACAGCTTGCTAAGTGGCAGTGGCCTTTTATTCCCTGATGTCTTTCCAGACCCTTGAAGGGATTAGAGCTGGATTAGTTTGAGAGGAGCCTGGCTCTGCCCTTATCACCTGTTTATAGGATAATGACATTATCTAGTTTGGCCCGTAAGAGCCTCCATACATTGGAGCTTTGTTCTCTTTCATCTGGAGGGTTGCAGACAACGTATCTTTAAATCTAAACAAACCCTCCAAAGCCTCAAGATAAGTGGTCCAAATATCCAGTGGGAAGAAGGGAGACTGTTTTTTCCCTTCTTGCTCAGTGTGAACAATTTTTAAATCATGTACGTTCACTTAGAACCTAAAAATTCATCCTGTGCTTTTCTACACTGGCCTCCTCACTTCTCTTTTCACATGTGGGCAGCACTTTGAAGTTTGCAGAGTTTTAGTTTTTTTGCTTCCTAACTTGTGATTGGCACGACAGTCTGTGATTGGGGCAGGGTGGATTCAACACCCATTATACAGGCAAAGATACAAAACTTGAGGCCCAGGGACACCAAAGAGCTTGCCAACACTTGTGCCATTTTTTTTTTTTTGAGAGAGAGAGAGAGAAAGAGAGAATTTTTTTTTTAATATTTATTTTTAGTTTTCGGTGGATAAAACATCTTTATTTTATTTTTATGTGGTGCTGAGGATCGAACCTGGGCCCCACCCATGCTAGGCATGCGCTCTACCGCTGAGCCACAGTCCCAGCCCCGACTTGTGCCAGTTTTAAGAAAAGAGCCGAGATCAAACCCAGCTCATCTGGAAAATACCAACTTTCACTTCACTGGCTGCAACTATAGCCTACACTCTGCCCACGTGGCTTTCCTTAAGCCAGTCCCGGTGCCCCTCACAACACACATCTGTTCAGACAGATGCTCCGGGAGAGCCTTGGCTGAGGTCCCCTCCCGGGTTCCAAGGTTCCCCTCGCCCTCATCATACTTAGAGAAATTACTGAGGTGTAACTCAATGTAGTATTTGTAACCTGTTGTAAGTGTACTAACCATTTGTTGAGTTTTGACAAATGTATACAGCTTGTAACCACCACCGGTCAGGATTTAGAACATTTCCATTGCCCCCAAAGTCCCTTCAGGCTTTTACAAAATGCTTTCAGTCTCTTACAGCCCCCGACGACCACTGATCTTTCGGTCACCAGAGATTTTGCCTTTTCCAGAATTTCAAAGTAGAATTATACAGTGTGTGGCTACCCTTGCTCAGCACAATGTTTTTGAGATGTAGGCATTTTGTTGGGTGTTTGGTTAGTTTTTATTGCAAAGTAGTATTCTACTATAGGGGTATGCCATAAATAGGTTGACTATTCCCCAGTTGTAGATATTTAAGCAGCTTCTAGTTTGAGGCCATTCTAAATAAAGCTGCTATGAGTATTTAGGTACAGGTTTTTGCATTAACATGTGTTTTATTTTCTTTGGGGTAAATACCTAGGAGTGTGGTATCTATTGGCTCAAATGATAAATGTAATTAACCTTACTAGAAAGTGCCTGATGTCCAAACTAGCTGTATTCCACAGTAATATATGAGAGTTCTGATTTTTCTACATCCTTGCCAACATTTGGTATTGTCAGTCTTTCTAATTTCACCATTCTTGTGTGCATGTCCTGGTGTCTCTTTTTGGTTGGATTTGCATTTCTTTGAGGGCCGATTGCTTGTGAACATCTCTTTATTTACTTACTTAACATCCATATATATCTTCTTTGGAGAAGGACCTGTTCACATCTTTTGTCCATTTGAATTGCTGGTCTCCTTATATTCAAGTTTCACCAACTGTTTATATATTCCATTTACATGTCCCTTTTCAAACAAACTTAATATTTTCTCCTAGCATTATGGTTTAAAGATGAGGTATCTCCCAAAAGCTTATATGTGAGAAAGTGAAAGAATTTTCAGAGGTGAAATGATTAGACAATGAGAAGCGTAATCTGTCTGTGGATTAATCCACTGATATGGGGTTAACTGGGTGTTAACTCTAGGCAGGTAGGGTATAACAGAAGGAAGTAGGTCACTGGGGGTTGTGCCTTTGTGGTTGATATTTTGTCCTAATGAGCAGAGCTCTCTTTGCTTCCTGGTTGTCCAGATCTGAGCTGCTTTCCTAGGCCATACCCCTCTGCCCTGATATTCTTGGGCCCAGAGCAATGGAGTTGGACATTTATAATGACCTCTGAAACCATGAACCAAAATAAAATTTTCCTCCTCTACATTGAACTTCTCAAGCCTTATTGTCACAACAGTGTAAAAGCTGACTAAAACACCTAGTCCGTGGCTTGTTTTTTCATTTTCTTGAACACATCTTTCAAAGAATAAAAGTCTTGAATTTTGTTAAGTCCAGTTTGCCAGGGTTTTTATTTTTACTTATTTTTTTAATGGTTTGTACTGTACTTTTTGTCTCCCAAGAAAATCTTACTAGTCCCACGTCATAAGATTTTCTTTTCTTTTTTCTTCCCCAAATGCTAATTGTTGTGCGTAGTGTAAGGTAAGAGGTGAAGTTTCATATTGTCCATATGGACACATAATTATTTCAGCAAGAGTTGTTGTAAAAAAATCCTCTTCCTCTTGAAAACCTTTGGCATCTTTTCAAAACTAAATCCATTGTATGTGGGTGGTGCCATTTCTGGACTCTGGACTCTATTCAATCGATCTGAACATTTACATGAATACTACATGACCTTGATTACTGTGGCTTTTTTTCAGGAAGTAGTTTAAATCTTTCAATTTTTGTCAATATTAGTTTTATTTTTTGCAGAATTTTTGGACTTCCATATCAATTTTTGATTCAGCTTGTCAGTTTTTCATTAATCCTGATGTATTTTGACTGAAATTCCACTGAATCTGGAGATTCATTTGAGGGGAAATCAGATATTGATATTGTTTTGAGTTTTTATCCATAAATATGCTATAGCTCTCAATGTATATATATTTTTATAGCAATAATTTATGACTCAATGTATAATTCTTTTTTTTTTTTTAAAGAGAGAGGGAGAGAGAGAGAGAGAGAGAGAGAGAGAGAGAGAGAGAGAGAGAGAGAGAGAGAGAATTTTTTAATATTTATTTTTTCAGTTTTTGGCTGACACAACATCTTTGTTTGTATGTGGTGCTGAGGATCGAACCTGGGCCGCACGCATGCCAGGCGAGCGCGCTACTGCTTGAGCCACATCCCCAGCCCCTCAATGTATAATTCTTATACATTGTTCATTTTATCCTTGACTATCTCACATTTTTATACATTTTTTGATATATTTTTAAAATTGTGTGTTTCCTATTTTTACATAGACTTTATATCCTGCTATCTTGCCGAATCCTTTTATTAAGTCCATCTTATTTTGTAGATTCCTTGGTTTTTCTTCATAAATTGCTATGTTGCCTGTAAGTCTTTTATTTCTTTTTCTTGACTTATTGTGCTGGAGGGGACCTCTATAGCAAATTTTAATTAAGATGATAGAAGCTGACCTCCTTGTCTCTTTCTCCATTGTAAGAAAAGTGTTTAACCTCTCATCATTAAATATGATGTTAACTGTAGGGTTTTCATAGATATCTTCAATCAAAGAAATTCCCTTATACAGATGCTCCTTGACTTACAATGGAGTTACCTGAATGCATTTAATACACCTGACCTAGTGAACGTCAAAGCTTAGCTTTATAGTATACTGTAAAGCATCATTTGTTCCCCCTGTGATTTATAATAGCATAGAGACTCGCTCCCATTGCCTAGCATCATCAAAGACTATCATATAGCATATCTGTAGCCTGGGAAAATATCAAAATTTTAAATTTTAAGTTTAAATTTAAATTTTAGTTTCTACTGATTGCATATTGCTTTCACAGAATTGTGAAGGTGAAAAATTGTAAGTTGAACCATAGTAAGTCTGCATTCCTCATTTGCTAAGAGTTCTTTTTTTTTTTATCATGAATTGGTGCTGAATTTTGTCCAACGCTTTTTCTGTATCTATTAAGATGATTGTAATTAGTTCTGCTACAACACGATGCCCGTGTTCCGTGCTCAAGGACTTCAAGTTTAAAGAAAGAATAGGGTTCTCTGGACATGGCCTTGGTTACCTTGGCTGTGAGTTCCGACCCTACCTTTGTGATTATTGCCGCTGAACCATAAGTCTCCTGTCAATCAAACTGCCCCTTGCACCACTGCCGCCATTGCTGCTGCCTCTGATTCTGCTGGTGCCAGCCTGAGATTGCCTGGAGGTCTTCTTTCTGGGTGCTGCTGCCACAGAAGAAATCGCTTCCCCAGATGCTACTGAAGCGGAGATTGCTGCTGACCCCCGGAGATCGCCTGGTGATGTTGCTTGCACAACTGCAGTTGCAGCTTCTGCTGCAGCCACCTACTGCTGACCTGCTGCCAACAACCACCTCCACACTGCTGCTACCACGGTCTAGAGGACTGCTCTGGGGGAGACTCCAGGTTTGGTTGCATGTGGCTACACCCATTTTGGAACACCAGCCAGGGCCTGGGGCCTGGGTGTCAGCAGGCTTACCACCACAAGGGCCTCTGTCTGGGGACTCCAGCTGGGACCTACAGGTCCAGTGTGGGGATGCCTGCAGGTTTGGAGGATCCTGGGGTCTTCCTGCTGAGAGTGCGGATGGCCCTTGTCCTGCTGCTGTATCTCGGGGTTGCTCCTTTGCAGAGTGTATCCCTGGTGGTCTCTCTGCAAGTAGGAGCAGCATTGAGATCTTGGGACTGCAGCATGGCTGAGCCTCAGGTATATGAAACCCACATTGGTGGGATAGAGACTGGGTTTGCAAGGGCTGATTTGGGTTTGGTGATCCCAAGAAACATTAGAGTGCTGAGAAACTATTGAACACTAACGGAGACAGTTTGACTTTCCAGCAAGATTTATTTATTTTATTTTTCACTAATCTCTCTACCATATTTGGAAATGGATGTTTTTTTCTGAATCAGTGTGTGGAGGACAATGATATATGAATGGTGTTTTGCATTTTTGTTGTATTCTTATGTCTTTAATTTTTTTTCTTTTTGTTCATACTATTCCTCCCTCATCTTTCCAACTTTTCTCCAACAAACAGCCAATCTCTGTCGGCTCCTCTTCCACTCTTCCTGTGAATTTTTATTTCTAGCTTCTCTTGCGAATATTTCATACTACATTACCTCTGTTCTCCCATCCACCATTTGAAATTGTAAATCGTTTTAACCAATATTCTGTGTGTACTATAGATAGTTATTGAACTCATCATTTTGGTTTAATGCAAGAAAGCAGTGGGCGCTATTAGGTTCAAGGCTACGTATTGTGGACACTGAGTGCTGTTGATATTGATCTCAATGGTAAAGGCAAAGAGCTGGAAATCTTCAGGGACACTATAGGTCTACAGGGTAGAATTTATCCTGCCTTAGATCCATACTTTTAGATAGGAAAACACACACACAAAAAAAAAAAAAAAACCAAGCAGACATCCTTGAAATGAAGAAATCAGTAAACCAAATTATAAATTCAATGGAAAGCATCACCAACAGCCTAGACCAGTTGGAAGACAGAATCTCAGTCAATGAGGACAAAATATATAATCATGAAAATAGAGTTGAACATGCAGAGAAGATGATAAGAAACCATGAACAGAACATCCAACAATTATGAGATAACATGAAAAGAGCAAATTTAAGAGTTATCAGATGAAGGAGCAGAGATATAAACCAAAAGAATACATAATCTTTTTAATGATATAATGGCAGAAAGTTTCCCAAACCTAAAGAATAGAATGGAAAAATAAAAAACAAGAGGCTTACAGACCCCAAATGTATAAAATTGCAGGAGATCCACCCCAAGATACATCATAATGAGAATGACTAACACAGAGAATGAAAATAAAATCTTAAAGGCTATGAGAGGGAAAAAAAATCAAATTACATATAGGGCGAAACCAATCCGGATCTCAACTGATTTCTCAACCCAGACTCTCGAAGCTGGGAGGTCCTGGAATAGTATATTTCAAGAGAAAATGGATGCCAACCAAGAATTTTATATCCAGCAAAATTAAGTTTCAGATTTGAAGATGAAATTAAAACATTCCCTGATAAACAAAAATTAAAAGAATTCACAACTAGAAAGCCTACCCTACAGAGCATTCTCAACAAAATATTCCATGAGGATGAAGTAAAAAAAAAAAAAAGTGAAAACCAGAAAAGGGAGGAGATACACTAAAGGGATATTCAACCAAATGAGAAACCAAGATAAATCAAAAACCCGAAATAAATCAAAATGACAGGGCATACAAATCATATCTCAATAATAAGCTTCAATGTTAACGGCCTAAACTCATCAATACAAAGACAGACACTGGCAGATTGGATTAAAAAGCAAGATCCAACAATATGTTGTATTCAAGAGACTCACCTCATGGGCAAAGACATCCACAGGCTGAAGGTGAAAGGATGGGAAAAAACTTATCACTCATATGGATTGTGTAAACAACAGGGGTTTCCATTCTCTTCTCAGATAAAGTAGACTTCCACCAAAGTTCATCAAAAGAGACAAAGAAGAACATTTCATACTTTTTAAGAGAAGTATATATAAGCAGGACATAACAATTTTAAATATTTATGCCCCAAACAATGGAACATCTACGTACATCAAATAAAACCTTCTCAATTTCAAGAGTCAAATAGACCACAATACAATAATACTGGGTGACTTTAACACACCTTTCTCACTACTGGACAGATCTTCCAAACAAAGACTAAATAAGGAAACTATAGAACTAAATAATATAATCAATAATTTAGACTTAAAAGATATATATAGATTATTTCATCCATCAACAAAAAAATATACTTTTTTCTCAGCAGCACATGGCTCCTTCTCTAAAATAGACCATATCTTATGCCACAAAGCAACTCTTAGTAAATACATAAAAACAGAAATAATACCCTGCATTCTATTAGACCACAATGGAATAAAATTAGAAATCAATGATAAAATAAAAATAGAAGGTACTGTAACAAATGGAGACTAAATAATACATAATTGAATGATATGTGGATAGTAGAAGAAATCAAGGATGAAATAAAAAAAAATCTTAAGAGATAAATGAGAACACTGATACAACATATCAAAATCTCTGGGACACTATGAAGGCAGTACTTAGAGGAAAGTCTATTGTTGAGAGCCACAACCGAGTGGGAATGGCCCCTGGCATTTTGCCAGAAGTAATGGTTGAGAGGCGAGCCATGAAGATGATGCTGGATTCAAACAGGCTTTGTATTCAATTGTATATAGACCCCTGCTGTCCGCCTTGGGCTACTTTGGAGTTCTCCTGGGGATTCCTGGGGAGTTCACTTTGGTTGGTGTGTGGTGGCCCTGGAAGGGCCCTGTGGGTGGCATTTGGGGGAGTTCGGAAATAAAGTTTGTTCCTGCTTGAGTGGCTCATGATTTGTGCCCAGCCAGACTGCGGCAGTCTATTGCATTGAGTGCACTCATTAAAAGAATAAAAAGTCAACAAATAAATGACCTAACACTACATCTCAAAGCCCTAGAAAAATAAGAACAAATCAACACCAAAAGCAGTAGAAGACAGAAAATAATTAAAATCAGAATAAAATCAATGAAATCAAAACAAAAGAAACAATTGAAAATATTGACAAAACAAAAAGTTGGTTCTTTGAAAAAAATAAATAAAATAGATAAACTCCTGGCCATGCTAATGAAGAGAAAAACTGAGAAAACTCAAATTACAAAAATACAAGATGAAGAAGGAAATATCACAATGGACACGTCTGGAATACAGAAGATAATTAGAAACTATTTTGAAAATTTATACTCTAATAAAATAGAAAATACCAAATACATCAACAAATTTCTAGAGACATATGACCTACCCAAACTGAATGGGGAGGTCATACATGATTTAAACAGATCAATTTCAAATAATGAAATAGAAAATGTCATCAAAAGCCTACCAACCAAGAAAAATCTGCCACCAGATGGTTCTCAGCCGAGTTCTACAAGACTATCCAGAAGAAATAACACCAATTCTCCTCAAAGTATTCCATGAAATAGAAAAGGAGGGGACCCTTCAAAACTCATTCTATGAGGCTAATATCACCCCGATACCAAAACCAGACAAAGACACATCAAGGAAAGAAAACTTCAAATCAATATCCATGATGAACGTAGACACAAAAATTCTCAATAAAATTCTGGCAAATTGCATACAAAAACATATTAAAAAGGTAGTGCACCACAATCAAGTGGGGTTCATCCCAGGAATGCAGGGTTGTTTCAAAATATGGAAATCAATAAACGTACTTCATCATATTAATAGACTTAAAAACAAGAATCATATGATCATCTTAATAGATGCAGAAAAAGCATTTGACAAAATATAACACACCTTCATGTTCAAAACACTAGAAAAACTAGTGTTACAACCACTATGGAAAGCAGTATGGAGATTCCTCAGAAAACTGGGAATGGAATCACCATTTGAACCACCTATCCCACTCCTTGGATTATACCCAAAGGACTTAGAATCAGCATACTACAGTGATGCTGCCACATTAATGTTTATAGCAGCTCAATTCATAATAGCTAGACTATGGAACCAACCTAGGTGTCCCTTAATAGATGAATGGATAAAGAAAATGTGGTATATATACTCAATGGAATATTATTCAGCTTTAAAGAAGAGTGAAATTATGGCATTTACCAGTAAAATGGTTGGAGGTGGAGAATATAATGCTAAGCGAAATAAGCCAATCCCACAAAACCAAAGGCCGAATGTTTTCTCTAATATGCAGATGCTAATTCACAATAAGGCAGGCGGCATGGGGAAGAATAGCATTACCTTATATTAGGTAAAGGGAAATGATGGGAGGGGAGGAGGCGGGTGGTGGGGATAGGAAAGATAGTAGAATGAAACAGACATTATTATATTATGTATGTATGTGACTACATGACCAATATGATTCTGCAATATGTACAGTCAGAAAAATGAGAAATTATATCCCATCTATATCAAAGTGCATAAATGTATTCTACTGTCATGTATAACTAATTAAAATAAATTTAAAAATTAAAAAAAAAGAAGAAAGAATAGGATGTCATCAAAGAAGAAGGCTTCTTAAGTTTGATATGACTGGTAGTTCACATTTTAAAAGTTTGGATATTTGAGCTGAAGAGATGGAAGTAAAAACTTCATGAAAAATTCTGATAAAAAAATAAAAAGGTGGGCTGGGGATGTGGCTCAAGCGGTAGCACGCTCACCAGGCATGTGTGCGGCCCGGGTTTGATCCTCAGCACCACATACAAACAAAGATGTTGTGTCTGCCAATAACTAAAAAATAAATATTAAAATTCTCTCTCTCTCTTTAAAAAAATGGTGATATCAAGTTAGAATAAAAAATTATGGGTGGAGAAAAAAATCAAAAAAGTCTAAATTAAAATATGAAACTTCCATGGGAAAATACTTGACAGTACAGTTAGTTATTACATAAAAACCTCATTGCTTATGATCCTGATGCCACCATGACAAAATCAAAAGAAACTAGGCTGAGCCATGAAAATAAGTAACTATGGGACTGGTCTGCCTTAGCATTTCTAAGTGAGTGGGTAAGAGGAACATGACATTAGAAAATAGGAGGATCAAGAGTAGTTTCTGATGAGAGCTATTTGTTCTCTCCTAGATGAAACAGAATCTGTCAAATACAGATAATGGGCTAATAGCAGGGTGGAAATAGAAGCTGTCTTCTCTGCATTCTTCAGATTAAAGGAATTTCTGAATCATATTAATGAAATATTCAAATTGAGACAGTGCAGATTTATTGTTATCTGTTTGAATATAGACTTAAAGATACAAATTTATAATAATAAAAAAGCATCATGCTATTTAAAATCTTGCAGAAGAAAAACCACAGTGAAAACAATTGCAGAGAGATAGTACAACACTCATGAACTTTGTTAGTGACACACATAAACCTAAGAAAAATGGCAGCACAGTTGTACATGGATTACATGGTTAGGAAATGCACAGGTATTACAATAAATATGGCACTTTTTTATTTTGAAATAGACCTGAATTTTGCTGGTAGAACTGGGTATCAGAAAAGCTGTAGCTTAAGGATTCATGTGAAATGGTGGAAAGAAGGTTATCTTAGATTGGGTGGAACACATCTTGTTCATAACATAGGTGGTTAACTGAAGTAGTTGGCAGATGTTTGAGGTGTGTGGCTGTGTGCTTTTTGTATATTACTACATGACTCATTTCAGCTGTGTGCAGCTTTCTGCATTCACCTAGTGTTTTGCACAGACAAAAACTGCACAAACACAAAATTCAAATTGTTGCCTAATGTATCAATTGTGTTGTAGTAAATTCACATTTCCAAACAAGTGCTGTAGCAGAATGTATTTGTGGCTCTTTCCTCTTCTTCTAGTTTGTTAATAAGGTGAATTGTATTTATTGATTTTTTTAATATAAAAATAATCTACTACTCCTTAAATAAGCATATTTAGTCATGACATATTATATCTATTGCTAGATTGAATTTGCTAAAATTTTGTTAAGGATTTCTGCATGCATATTTATGAAGTCTATTAATGTGTAGTTTTCTTTTATGATAATGTTTGTCTAGTTTGATAGCAGGAATGCTGGCCACATAAAATGAATGGGAATATTTTCCTTCTGGAGTGTGTGTAGAATCAATATGGTTTATTGTGTAAATAGATGGTAGAATTCATCAATCAGTTGGTTTCTCCTTTGTCAAAAACTTTTAAATTTAAATTATGAATTCAATGTCTTCAGTAAAGGGCCATTTAAGTCAGTATGCATTCGTGGTTTGTATCTTTCAAGAAACTTATCAATTTCACATAGGATGTTGAATCTACAGATACAAAGTGTTTCCTAATATTCCCCCATTTTCCTTTTAGTATCTGTAGGATATGTAGTGATGACTCTTCTTTAAGTCCTATTGTTTTGTTTTTGTTTTTTTACTGATTCATCTACCTAGTGTTTTCTCAATTTTATTGATCCTTTAAAGAACCAAAGTTTAACTGCAATTGTTTACCTGCTCTCTATTTTATTAATGTCTGCTCCATTTTATTTCCTTGATTTTTGCTCATTTTGGATTTCAGTTACTTTTGTTTTTCTAATTTCTTCAAGTAAAACTGAACTCATTGATTTTAGTCTATTATTTTTCTTTAGTTTCCCTTGCAGAACTGGGGATGGAACCCACGGTCTCACACCATGAGAGGCAACAGCTCTGCCACGGAGCTACATCCTTAGTCCAAGACTTTTTGTTTTTCTCTCTGATAACAAACAGCAAAGTCATAAATTTTCCCTAATCCTTTTTTTTTTTTTGCTATTGGGAATTGAACTCAGGGGCACTTTACCATTGAGCGACATCCCCAACCCTATTTTGTATTTTATTTTTAGATACAAGGTCTCACTGTGTTGCTTAGCACCTTGCTTTTGCTGAGGCTGGCTTTGAACTCGCTGTCCTTCTGCCTCAGCCTCCAGAGCCGCTGGGATTACAGGTGTATGACACCACGCCCAGCCTCCCCAATCCTTTTTGAGTTATAACCCACACATTTTGATGTTTTCTTTTTATTTAGTTCATATTATGTTTCCATGTTATGATATTTTATTTTTCCTCCTGTGATTTCTTCTTTGATGCATGAGTTATTTAGAAATGCATTGTTTGATTTTCAAATGTTTGTGGATTTTTTTAGATATCTTATAGTTGATTTCTACTTTACTTCCATGGTGGTCAAACAACATATTTTCCATGATTTCCATTATTTTAAGCTTATTAAAACTCATTTTATGTCCAAGAATATAGGCTATCTTGTTGAATGACCCATATAGACTTGAGAAAAAATGTGTTTCTATTGTTTCAAGGGATTCTCTAATTGTCACTAAATGCCATTTATTATTGACTGATTGATAATAGTATCCTGGTGAATGGTTATCAGGAGAGAAAAAGCATTTGTAGCATTTTATGACTTGGTGGTATAAATACTCTTGTCATGCCAATTTTAAGCTACTAGTGTGATGTCACTGGGTGTTGCATGGAGAAGAGAGGAATACAACTTGCCATCACAGATCTCTGCAAATTGGCTCTAGCACACTGAGAATGTGGCACTCAAATCTTTTACATCTTTACTGATTTTTTGTCTTCACATTATTGGACTCACTGAGAGATGAGTGTCTTTAAAAATAATTGTTAATTTTTATTTCCCTCCCTTCCTTCCTTTCTTTCTTTCTTTCTTTCTTTCTTTCTTTCTTTCTTTCTTTCTTTCTTTCTTTCCTTCTTTCTTCTTTCTTTCACTCTACTTTAAGACTTTAGCATTACTATTTGTGTTTCTGGGAGTCAAACCCAGAGCGCTGCACCACCTCACCACATCCCCAGTCCTAAGCTTTATTATTAGATATGGGTAGGCTTATGGCTTTAGGAATGCTTTGTGGTCTTGGCAAATCAATTCTTTTATGTCATTATGAAATGTACCTCTTTATCACTAGCAATGTTCCTTTTGAGGGACAACATTTTAACCCCAAAGGCATGCCCTCAATGACCCACCTCCTCCAGCCACACCTTACCTGCCTATAGTTATTACCCAGTAAATTCACACCATTGGGTAAATCCACTGATTGATTAGGTTAAGGTTCTCACACATCTCACCTCTAAACTTTCTTGTTTTGTCTCACATGTGAGCTTTGGGGGGGGACACCTCACATCTTAACCATTTTAACACGGCCTAATGTTAAAATTTTATACAACTATTGTGCATTTGTTAAAATTAAGAAGTTAATAATGGCGCATCATAAGTGATTGTAGACTCTATTTGGATTTCCCCAGGTTTTCCACTAATGCCATTTTCTGTTTCAAGAGTTGACATTTGTATTTAGTTGTCGTGTCTCCTCAGCCTCCTTTTTTTTCTGTGATACTGTCTCCGTATTTTTGTTTGTCATCACCTTGTACATTTGAAGAATACTAGTTAAGTAGTTTGTGGAATGCTCCTCCATTTATGTTTGTCTGACATCCTCTCATAATTCTATTGAGGTTATAGAAGGTGCAGAGCACATCATAAAAGGAACAAATGATAAAAAGTGTCATGAACTGGTGATATTAACTTTGATTACTTGTTTAATTGTCTGGTTTCTCTGCTGTAAAGTCATTGTTTTTCCCCTTTCCAAATTCTATTTATTAGAAGCATGTCACCAAGTTCTTACTTCGATGGAGGAAATTAATTTCCACTTCATAAGTGAGGGAGGAAGTATTTATCGATCTCATATAACTATTATGTAAAACAGTCTATACAATTATTATAACATTTGCTGCCTCTTCTCATCCGCTGTCCTTTTTTGTAACTTCTTTCTCTAATAGAAATTTCACTTTTATTATTTGTAAATTACTGCCTTGTTTGTTCAACTGTTATATATGTTTATATATGTTAAGCAGTTTCAGGCTTTTAACTTGTTCTGTGAGACACAAGCTCATCACCTAGAGTGAAGTATTTTTATACAGGTTTTCTTGTTTTTGTTTTTGTTTTTTTTTTTTTGTGTGTGTGTGTGTGTATGGTGCTGGGGATTGAACCCAGGGCCTTGTGCATGTGAGGCAAGCACTCTACCAACTGAGCTATATCCCCAGCACTATATACAGTAAATTTTGTTTTTACTTAGATCAGCCCTTTTTCTTTACCCAATGGAGACATGCCACCCACTTGTAATAGGGTTAGAATAATTGGTAATGGCTTGCATTCCAGCTTGAATTCTTTCAACATCCAGTTAATTTTAAAAATGCAAAGTATAAGTTTGTTCCTTGTAGTGTACACTTATGTGGATTTCAAAAAAAAAAAAATCAAAGTCATGTACTCACCACCCTAGTGCCTTGCAGAACAATTTCATCTATGCCCTGTGTATCCCTTTGTAGTTGAATATTCCCCACTTTCTAATTCCTGGCAATTACAGATCTGTTTGATTATTTATAGTTTTAACTTTTCTCTAATGTCATATAAACTGAATCATGTAATACGTAGCCATTTGGTTTATTTTCTTTCATTTAGAAAAAAATTGCATTAAAGATTTTTTTCGTATTGTATACATTGATGGGTTGTTCCTTTTTAGTGCTCAGCAGGGTTATTTCATTTTATAGTTATACCAGTTTGTCTTTCTATTATTTCTGAAGAACACTTGCTATCTCATTTTTACCTTCTTTATTCTCTATTTTTAAAGAGCACACTTTTTCAGTCAATCTATAGATGGGCTTTATTTTTATACCTGATATGACATTCTTTTTTTTTTTTTTTAGTAAAAATGTTTAGACCATTTACATTTAGTGCAATTTTCAAAATGGTTGAGTTTATTATCTTGCTACTTTTTAAATTTGTCTCCTCTGCTTTTTGTTCTTCTTCCCTATCTTCTTTTGGATTAACTTTATTTTTTAGAGTTCCATTTTACCTCCACTCTATTTTCTTTTTCAAGTGGTTATTCTATGGTTTTCAACATACATCTGTTCTTCGTTGTCATTGTCTGTAAAATTATCTGTAACATGCCATTGTCTGCAATATAACAGGTGCGATAAAGACATAAATGAAGTAAAGCATGATCTACATGCCCCACCAGAACCAGCATACATCATGTCAGGTTAAAGAGTCTCTCTTGTATGTCAAACACCAAAAAAGGTTCTCAGGGATGTAAAGCTGAAAGTGAACAGTTTCCAGCTCTGAGTCCACCCTGATGCTGGCTCCTCATGATCTGATTCTCAATGATAGTAGGCAAGAACACTGAATGCTAAAAGGAACCCTGGTGCCAATCAGAAGGAGCTGACCTGTATCAACTCCAACAGGAAGAACTGATTATTTTCCAAGAAGGAAAGTAAATTGAAAATCAGTTCTACTTCATGTGAACTCTCTAAATCACAAGGACTCGATTGCTAATAAAACTTGCTTCTGTAAACCCCAGCTGTTAAGCTTAGGGATCTGTAGACCCTACCTAGGATGCAGGCTGGAGAAGGGCAGGTTTGGGGCCACCTGACTGGTCCTACCTCTTGGCCCTGCTAGCTGCTTCCTCTTCCTTTCAGTTGTTAATTTTGTTTTTGAGGGATGGATGGGCTAGTATGACTGTGAGAAGGCGACCCATAGGCGACCCACCCCTGGGTGTGAATCATGACTGTGACTCCAAGGAAGTCATTTATGTTCATTAGCCCTGCTTTTCCTGATCCATGAAATGGAAGCAAAAAATGAAACTATCTTATGGTATTGCTTTGAACAACTAAATTACATGTAGTCATCACTTGTTATCCAGGGGAACTTGGTTCCAGAACCCCAGTGGACATAAAAATCTGCAGAAGCTCAAATAACTTACATAAGACAGCATAGTATTTGCATATTACGTACTTCCTCCTGTATAGCTTAAATCACCTCTGGGTTACTTATCTCATACAATGTAAATGCTATGTAAATAGGTGTTACTCTCTATTGTTTAGGGAATAATGACAAGAAAAAAATGTCTGTAGGTATTCAGTATAGATACAGTTAAAAAAAAAAAGCATAAATTTGGTTGAATCTGTGGCTGCAGAAGTTGCAGATGTGGAGGTGGATTCTAATGTCTAAGGACAGTCGCAAGATAGTATCGTAAATATTAACTGATGTCTTTCCCCCACTCCCTCAACCCACCCCACTTTCATTGTTCAGGCTCAGGGCTGAAATACAGCAACGGAGAGTCTTTCCCCAACTTTAAACTCCCAGAAACCCAAGCTCCAGGGCAGGGCGAGATTCATGAGTACAGTTTCGTGGAGCGAGAGAGTGCGCTGCCCCATGGAAAACATTCAAGGCATGAGGGAAAGGGAGGCAGAAGTGTGAGGACCCATAGGCTTCCTAAGAAACAAGCCTGTTTCCAGCCCAAGACCCAAAGAGGCTGCACCGCCCCCAGTTAATCTCGTGGGATCCACCAATGACTGGGGATGGGGTGGAAGGAGACACAGGGATCCGCTACCTGTGATAGCCTCAGGGTTACCCTGGATGATGGTGTCTCCAAGAAGACATGCCTGTGAGGGGGCAGGACCAACAGAAGAGTGGACTCCACATGCCTGACTGTTTAGAGTGCCACGGCTGATGGGGTTTGGTGACAGGTTACACAGAGGTAACCACAGGGACAGTCCTCCTGGGACAAGGCATGGGTTCCCAACAAGGGCAAGGGGGGTAGAATCTGTCTTTTCTGTCTTTTCCCCTGTACCTGCCTTTGGCTGAACGTGTGCGGGTTAAACAAACTTATGATTTCACAACATGCCCCCACTGTAATAATGAAACTGTGACTCGCCCTTGAGGCCCCAGGTTTGTGCAGGGAGTCAAAGTGTCCAGAGCGCTGTTGTGCTCAGGGCTGCCTTTCCTCCTCCCACCAACCCTCCAGCACGCAGGACTGGCTGTCAAAAAGGGAGCACGACCTGCTGTGGTGAAGCACGGCTTGGTGCAGTGGCTCACGCCTGTAATCCCAGCAGCTTGGGAGGCTGAGGCAAGAGGATCTCAAGTTCGAAGCCAGCCTAGCAAAAGCAAGGTGCTAAGCCACTCAGTGAGACCCTGTCTCTAAAAATAAAATACAAAATAGGGCTGGGGATGAGCCTCGGTGGTTGAGTGCCCCTGAGTACCTAGTACCAAAAAAAAAGGGAGCTCACACAAATCGGAGCATCTTTCCTCCACCCAACATCTTTATAAGACAGAGTGGAAAGAAGAAATTAACTTTCAAAAAAAAAAATAGTCGTATCCATGTACCAGCATTTATAGAGCCCCTTCTGGATAGCAGGACTTGGGGCAGGTGAACAAGGCAGGGAGAAACCCTTGCCCTCATGCAGCTGAGCACCACTTGAGCTGAACATTAATAATAGTTAAAGGCAGAAGCATCTACAGGATCACCAGATTCCAGTAAGTGAGTAGAGACGTAGGCTCTGGACTTACTTGAGGAAGGCTGGCTGCTTCTTCCTGCTCTTGTGACTGTTTGCCATCAGTCAATTCAGAGCTCTTCATTGAGCACAGCGCAGTTACTCTGGCCAAAGTGATCCCTGTGGGAGATGCCGACACGGGGCGGTGCGGGGGGCCCATCCAGGTGCTATAATTGGTATGAGGGCAGGTGGCAAACAAGAGCCTGCCAGCAGGCCTGGTGATATCTGCTATTTTGACTGCTGCTATTGCAGGAACATCATTAATTCAAGCAGCCCCTGCCTCAGAGGAGGCTGCAGCCTGATTGGAAAACAGAACCTGCACTATGCAAGGATCGGGGTGTCTGCAGAGAGCAGCAAGCCCAAGACAGAGCAGCCTGCAGTATCATAAACAGGAAAACCATCATTTGACAAACAGAGGGGACAATAGTCAAATAATACAATGACAAAACAGTATTTGGAAAAAAATGTAGCTGGGTTCAGCTCTCTGCCCAAGCTCTGAGTCTGGGGAGTGTCCCACCTGACACGGAGCCTAGGACTGAATGAGGAATGTAAAGGAAACCGTGTTTTATGGTGGAAGTTGATGTCTCTGGCTAGCTTGCACCTCCACACCTAGTCTCTGGCCTGCCTTTTGTTCTTGCGTGCAGGCTGCCCCACCAACCCCAACTAGGTTGCACCCCACATCCCTGCTTCCTGCCTCTGCGTTCCTCCTGAGCTTTTAGATCAGCTTTTCCCCCATTGCCAACCCCTTTCTCCAGCCCCCGGAATCCCCTGCACACAAGCCCTGGTCTTAGGCTCTGCTATCAGCAAAAGCCAATCATGATGTCTCTGTGGCACCTACAGCCACGGGTGCACCCCCAAAGGCATGCGTCCTACCACTCTGGCCTCGTTATCTATTAACTGTGCAACCTGGAGCAGGTCAAGGAGCCTCTCTGGGACTGTCTTCTCATGTGAAATGGCAATGACTGTGCTTATCCTACGGGGCTGGTAGGGAGATCAATGAGCCATTGGCATGGAGTCACTAGTTTAAGGATAAGGAAGTGGTTGCCACTGGTTTGCACCCACATAGTCAACGGGGTAGCCTGGAGACCCGTCTGGCCTGTAGGCCACGGCAGGACAGGGCAGGGTAAGTGTGACAGCTGCTGACGGGCGAGATTCCACCTGCATTGCCAACCAAACAGGAATATAGGGCACTGTCGGCCCTCGGCCAGTGCCCACCTGACTGCCTCAGGGTGCTGGCCCAAGTGCGTGTTCTGTGAGAGATGCTCAAGTCACCAGTGTCTGAGGGGAAGGCCTCGGCCTGGGCGATCACTAGCCAGATGTGTTCTGTCCGATGAGCGCTCCTTGGGGCTCCCCGACTGGCCATTCCTGCAGCCGCTGGCAGTGGAAGCTACTAGCTCACCTCAGACGGGTGAGCTCTAACGTGAGTCCTTCTGCGTTCTATGACCACTCTCTTCTGGCCACTCTCCTGCCTCCATGTGCCTGCAGCTGGTGGCCCCGCCACACTCACAGCTGGTCTGGCTCCCAGGCTTTCAAGACCACACTGGGAGGAGCCGTTCCCACACTCGGCTCCTCTGCAAATACTTCCTCTTCCTTCCAGAGCCTTGAGAACCTCCTGTAGTTGACGTTTCCTCATGCCCTGTGGGTGTGTTTGTCCTGCAGAGACCTCACAGTACATGCTGGTAGCCCTTGTGTTCCCCTCCTTCTCGAAGACGGTAGATTCCTACAGGACTGAACCCAGTTTTTGTCAACTCCCCAGGTCCAGGGGTTGGCTATGTGTGTGACTACCTCTTTGGCTCCCCTAATAGCCCACACAACACTCTGCTTTGCGGGTGGCTTGAGGGGCATGAGGTTTGGCCTCACGTGAGTAAAGCGTGTTTACCTCTGGATACACAGGACGGATTTCTGTCCCCAAGTCACGTCAGACTCAGGCTGCCTCAGGGACCTGGCCCTTTGCTGCTCACTCTGTGGGGAATGCGCTTCTCTGGAATCCCCATTTTACTCTCAGCTCATGATCCACCTCTTTACAGATGACCACTCCAAACACCCACTCCAGTGTTCCTGTCCCTCCATCTGCAATTGCCTAAGATATTTTTTCCCTTAATAGTGCATCCCCTATCTCCACTCCAAATGTTAGCTGTGTGAGGATAAGGACCACGCCCAGGATGCCCCTCTCCTTACCCCCCAGTGCTGGCACAGAGCCTGGCCAACCAGAGGTATCTATATGCATGTGTTGAATGAATGAATGAGTGAGTGAAAGAATGGGGATCTCAGTGAGAAACCCAAGCAACAGTCTCATATCCTGCAGTAGCTCCCAGACTCCCAGGCATGTTGACCTCTAGTATCAGATCCTCCTGGTCATGAGCTGCTTCCCTGACACTTCACACCCAAAGCAAATCTCCGCTGGGCATCTGGAGGTGGCATCTTCTCCCCATCACTGCCATTGCTCCTGCGGAGACCGTGCGGGCCTCCCTCGTGGGCTCGTAATTCAGCATTCGGTCCATCTCTGATCCAGTCCCCTGTGCGGACTCCCTTTCCTTTGGAGGCACCAGCTCTCCTGCTGCACAATCCCAGGCAGCAGCACCAAGTCAGGAACCAGGATGAATGAGCTCAGACTCCACACGCGTGGTCCAGACTGCTGCACGTTGAAGCCTTCCATCGGGGCGCTGGAACTTATCAGGAAGAAAGCAGGCCATTATTTCAGATTTTTTTCCCCCTATTTCTCCTTTTTTCAAGATGTGGCCGTGGGGTGCTTCTGGGAAAATGGCAGACGTTACTACAAAACAAACTTGGTAGAAAAATGCCAAATGAACCAAGATAATATCTTCAGAGCGATTACTTTTAGGAAAGAATTTATTCAAGGATTGATAAAACATTCTAGCTTATGATTATAAGAGTTTTATTTATTTTATTTTTTTTGAGGGGGTGAGTTATTGTAAATTGCTTTGTATTTATTGAAAGTAGTACCAAAGATCGTATTATAATTAAATAGCAATTTGAAGTTGCACTGAAGTATATTCTGTGTACTAGGAAGTGTACATAGGGATTACGTTCAATTTGATGAGCTTAAACAGAAACCAACACCTGTGATACCATCACCTTCATTCAAGTACTAGGCGGTGTTCATCAGCTTTCCATTACTGTGACAAAATACCAGAGATGATCAACTTACCAGAAGGAAAGGTTGATTTTGGTTCATGGTTTCAGTCCATAGCTGCTTGGCCCTGTCATGGCAAGTTACATCTTGTCGGGAACCTGTGGTACAAGCAGCTGCTCACCTTGTAGCAGCCAGGAGTCAAAAAGAGAGAGGAAAGGGTTGGGGTACCAAAATCTCCTTCAAGGGCACCCCCTGATAACCTAACTTCCTTCTACTAGGCCCCAATATCCTGAAGGCTCTAGCACCTCCCAGGCTGGCAGTTAAGTCTCCAGCACATGAGTCCTTGGGGACATTCGAGATCCCACCCATGGTGTCGATACGTCCAACACCTACAAGAGTTTCTTTGGTTCCCCACTACCCTGAACTTTTTTTTAAAGTGAAGACACTTAACATAAGACCCATCCCCTTAACAAATTTCACGTGCACAGTGCCTCATTAACTATGGGAACTATGTCATATGCAGATCTCTAGAACTATTCATCCAGCACAACTCAATGTTTATACCCATTGCTTTTTTAAAACCAATTCAATGAATAGACACCTATTTCCATCTTACTCTCTATCCAGAGCTTCTCCTTTGGAATTCTTGGCTTTGACATTGAACCTGACCTCCCATCCATGATGGGTTGCACAAAAGTTTCTTTCTGTGGTTGCCAAGGCTAAGAAAACCACTTCTAGGGCGTACCAGGTTTTCTCAGCAATCTCCTTTCCTGGATGTGGCAAGAGAATTACCTCCGGAGGGAGAGAGACTGGGTTTTGGTGGACAATACAGTAAATGTGCAGGTGTTAGGCAGGTCACACCAGTGGGCAGCTGGCACCCCAGCTCTGACATTCAGTTAGAGTTAAACTGTGTTCTTTCCATTACTCTGAAGCTGAAAAATATAGGTGTCCTATTATCTTAAAAAATTAGAGAGCAGGACCTGGCTTTCCATCATTCTCCAACTGAGTGGTGTTCTCCTGGCCGACGGCTCCTGGGTCCTGTGGCTCTGGTCCCCACCTGCCCTCTTTGCCCCATAGGCATCTGCCTCTCTGACTCTGGTCAACAAAATCCATGCTTCCCAAATTTTCTCCTTGCAGTACATCAGACCAGAGGTCACACCTCCACAATCAAGCAACTTTGGGATGGTGGTTCCTGCATAAGTAGATTTCTATTCTACCTTAAAAAAAAAAAGTGTTTTCCATTTTACTATATATCGTAGTCTTCCGGTTTCACAGTTTCCAACAAAACTCATGCTGAAATTGAATCTGCTTTGTGTGATATGAAAGGAAGGACCAGGTAGCACAGGGTGGGACCAGGTGGACCCTTTAAGATGATTTGGATGTGAGTACTCTGCCCTCATGAGTGGATGAATCCCTTCTGGGTTAAGGGATTAATGGTCATCTAGACAGTGAGTCTGTCATAAAAGGCAATGTGGCTCTTTTTTTTAAAATTTTATATATATATATATATATATATATATATATATATATTGTTTTTAGTTTTCGGCGGATACAACATCTTTGTATGTGGTGCTGAGGATCGAACCCGGGCCGCACGCATGCCAGGCAAGCGCGCTACCGCTTGAACCACATCCCCAGCCCCAATGTGGCTCTTTTGAATGTGTCTTCGTCTCCCTGGAGTGTGCCCTGCATCACTCAGGGCTCGGTAGAATCCCCACCAGTGAGAAGGACGTCACCAGATGCACCCATCTGATCGTGAACTTCCCAGTCTCTAGAATGCAGGGCCAAAATAAACCTCTTTTCCTAATAAATTATCCATCTCAAGGAATTTGATATAGCAACTAAAAAGGGACTAAGACACATGCTCATGTGTGTTTTGAGTAAAATATTTTTTTTTCTTCCTAGAGCTTGGAATCCATATGCCCTCCCCCAACCCCGGGAAGATGTGCTTAGCTGTCCCAAGGGCCTTGAGTAACCCTGGTGGCATTATCCCGGGGTACATTCTCTTCAGTTTGGGAGACCCAGGGCTCTCTCAGTCTTGTTATTCGCCATATTTTTAGTTCTTTTTCTGAATCTTCCAGAAAATTAACTTACGGCCATATCTAGTAATCAGAAATAAAATGCTCTACTTTCAAACACTCTTAACATCGAGTGAGGGGTTGGTCTGGTGTTGGTTGTTACAAGCCCCTTTGGGTACACCATCGCATTTGTGTGGGGAAGGGGCCGTGCCCTACGCCCACATGTGGCCTGGCTGGTCCATCCCAGGAGTTCCTGGGCATCCAGACCTGGCTTCTGCAGCCCTGCCCTCGGAAACTTCCGTGGGTTATGGCTTATGAAGGGTTCCGGAGAGTTCAGACGCAAATCGATACCATGCATTACAAGGAGAGCGTGAGCTAACAAAGGTGCTGGTGGGTCATGCATCTTAAAACAGCTTCTTGGGGACTTTAATTGTCGGGATGTTCAGGAGAAGAATATGACCTTACGGGGCATTTTCCAGAATAGAATAGTCTATATATTAAAAGGCAGCAAATGATTCATAACTGGTTAGCGGCTGGGCCTATGGGTCCGTGTTTCCCATGTGGATTTTTTTTTCTGCATTGCAAACTCTTACATTAAATTGTGATAAATGAAGAGTGGGGGCCACTCATACAAATCAATGACTCCAGTGTGTGTGTCATTAGCCTGAGAGATGCAGGCAGCGGTCAGTCCCATAAATCATGTGATGATCTGCTGTCTGCAACACGATGCAAGCAAGCAGGCGCATTAGGGAGGTTAAGGAATGAAATTAATCTGTGCATTTTCCTCTCCCCCCTTCCTCCTTCCCCATCACCTGGTCATACGGAAAGAATTAAAATCACATGATCCGAACTAAACCGGCTCCAGAACAGTAAATTGGTTAAGTTTGACTTCACCTTTCAACTTCGAGTTAATTATGTATTAGGGGATTAATTTATTCACAGGCACTGGGAAGGGAAATGGAGAAGAGGAGGAACCTGCCAGGCCTCTCATCCAGGTGCCAAGGTTATTAATTGCTCTGCCTGTGCCACAGGCTACCTGGGCAGAACCTGGGGTGGGGGACTGAGGGGTTGTCCACACATGCATTTGGTTCTGTCCTGCTCTGAGGATGAGCTGGTCCGAGGAAGGTGCTGCTGCTTGTTTGTGCTGCAGGGACCCTCATCCGTGATGCACAGGATGCCTGGGAAGCTACTTTGCTGGAGCCTCCTGAAGCCCAGATTGGAAGGGGCCTTTGCACAGGGCATGTGGTCAGGTCCCACTTCAGATGACTGATGCCTCTGTCGGAGCCGCTGGCCTTGGCTCCAACACCTGCGATGCCAGGAAGCTCTCCATGTGCAAGCTTGCCCATTTCGCAGGCCCAGTTCCGATTTGCATAATGCATGAGGCCTGTGCTCACCCCCTGCCACCCTCACCCTGCAGACACCTGAGAACAGGGATCCTCTTTTTTCAAGTGTCTCCTGAGCAAGTTCATTTGCAGGCCTCCCGCTCACCGAGACAGTTTCCTACTTCAGAGGTCCCTGGTCCCTTGGCTGTGATGTGGCCCCAGCTAGGAGAAACAGCTGTAGGTGAAGCAGGTCCCAATGGGGCTTCTAGGGGTGAGAACTGAGGCGGAGAGGCGAGCTCCTTTCTCAATGCAGCTGCCTGGTGATGGATAAGCACAAGCACATGCAAAAATTCAGGGCCCTCATATAAAAAGAGAATTTCAGATTCTCTTGAACACCTGGAATCTGGCCATGGGGCTGACATTCCACTGCGGAAATGTTGGACCAGGGATGAGAAAAGGTTCCCACTCGGAGGGGCACGAGCTCTCCCTGGCCAAAGTGCAACATCGAAACGGGGGCCCAAGGACTATCTCACTCTTGCTGCCCAATGACCTTCCTCTGACCTCCCCCTTAACCCAGCTTCCTGCTGCTCTCTCTTCCTGGGAGGCCCCCCCATCCCTGCCATGTGCACACTTTCTTCCCCCCTGTCTAAGTCCTTCCTGGCCTTCATATCGAGTTCAGATTGGCTCTTCAGCTGGTTTATGAGCAGCTCTTCTCCGTGGGCTTATGACCTCTTCCCTCTCGAACTCAAACAGGATTCCTCCGCAGGATGTCACACAGCAGGCTGGGGCAGGTAAGAATGCCAGAGATGGACATCCCTGACCATATCTGAACCCTACTTGCCTAAGTGCAATTAAAGGCCCAAAGCTCCTTGACCTTCTGTGTCACCAACCGCATGTGCAGGCCTCCTCCTGGCTCCAGGAGGCCTCCCTGGTTACGTTGTTCTCTGAATGCTCTTCTCACTTGCTCCTCGTTTTTTATTCTTTTGGGAAAGAAATTATACAAAAAAGTACAAAGAAGAACCAAATATTTACTTCTCCAAAATTCAGAATTAAGAAATATTAGCTGGGCACTGTGGCGCCTGCCTGTAATCCCAGCGGCTTGGGAGGCTGAGGCAGGAGGATCGTTCAAAACCAGCCTCAGCAAAAGCGAGGCGCTAAGCAACTCAGTGAGACCCTGTCTCTAAATAAAATTCAACATAGGACTGGGGATGTGGCTCAGTGGTTAAGAGACCTTGAGTTCAATCCCTAGTATCCCCTTAAACCCCAAGAAAAGAGAATACTTATCATATTTGACTCAGATATTTTAAATAAAATTGAGTCCCATGCCCCCTCTGGGGAGCAGGCTCAGTTATACATCTTCGGTCTCCACACCACCTCCTGGTTCCCTTCATTCTCTCTTTCCAGAGGTGGACATCATTGTGATTTTATCACATAGCTTTCCAATCCATGCTCTCACATGCAGGCACCCTTAAATTATATGTTTTACGTTTACATGAATGTGGTTAAGCCTCTTTCCCAGCAGCATTGCAGTTTTGAGGGCTTTCTGTACCTACACCTGTAACTCCAGATCAGTCAAATGGTGTTCTCTGAGGGGTCACTGTGCCTTTGATGGGCTTTCTGATTTCCATCATCCCCAACAAGGAAGCCCAGTCAACATTGTGCATCTCTTCCAGGGCACATGAATAAGGTCTGCCTTAGTGTTTTATTTGTTCTCCAGACACAGAGGGACTGAGACCCTCTGGGGGCTTGTAAGGATCATGTGTGACAGATTCTCTGCAGACTTCAGCCTGTCCCTCCATCGTTTTTCCCTGGAATGTGCAATTGTATCTTTCCATCAATTCCCCTAAGAGACTGTCATGGGGTGGGCACAGGAACCCCCTCTAGCTGCCTATGTCCCCACATGGAAGCCCCAGGGAGCCCCAGCCCACGGCCTGCTTATCTCAGGCCCATTAAACCTCTCACTTTGTATTTCCTAATTCCTTTAAGAAATCCCAAACCTGTCTCCTTAGATAGAAATAAAATAAATGTAATATCTATTGCTATCGCTTAAACACAAATTATAGTATTTTTTATTAAATACTCTGTTGTCAAATGCTTGACATTCCTCATAATAGATAAAAAAGCAACTAAAACTAGTTATTTTCTGTTACCTTAGAGGCTTGCAAGGTAGTTTGTATTGTATTTACTTGTTATGTTCTGCTTGTCGCATTTCATTATAAGCCTGTGAATTATTTTCCCTATTAAATTAAAAGGCAATCTCCCCTCCCCCAGCTACCCTTGAGCTTTTATAAAAGGTGAAGGTCTAGAGATGGGGCGCCTGCAGAAGCCATCTGGTGATCAGAGTTACAGACCCTCCTTCAGGGCATCAGCCCTGCCCTGGCATAGGCCAGCCCAGCCTCCCCCCGCCAGCTTGGAGATGGGGTCAGAGTAACCTCCCCCAGAGAACTGTGCCTATAGAGAAAGACTACTTGCATCATTTAGCATGGATTTTTCTCCTGTCATCTTTACAGCAACCCTGTAAGGTATCAGGTTGGGTCTGTTGTACCCATTTTTCAGATGAGGAATCGGTTCCCAGAGAAAGAGTTTCTGAGTTGTGCTCGGGACGGGGTGAGAATTCTGCATGCCCCCCAACCCCACCTCTCTACCACCACCATCACCCACACTCCTGTTGAGGACAGGCTGCTGTGTGCTGGGAGGTTGTCTGATCATTTCGTGCACAATGCCTTGTTTAATCCTCATGACAGTTCTTTGAGATAGCAGTATTGTGACCCTTCTTTTGCAGTTTTTATGAAGCTTCCCTTAGTTGTGTAGCCCAAAGTTGCAAGAGCAGGGGTTCAGCCCCAAGCTGTCTCACTTTAGAGCCCTATTTAGGAGCAGCGAGAGGTGTGCTAGTCAGCTGACCGAAACACCTGACACAAACAACTTGCTGGAGAAAAGATTCCTTTTTTTTTTCTTTTTTTCTTTTATGTACCAGGGATTGAACCTAGGGACACTTAACCACTGAGCCACATCCCCAGCCCTTTTTAATTTTTTTTTTTAATTTTGAGACAGGATCTTGCTAAGTTGCTGAGGCTGGCCTCAAACTTGCAGTCCTCCTGCCTCAGCCTCTAAAGTTGCTGGGATTACAGGCACACACCACTGTACCCCACGAGGAGGAAAGATTTCTTTTCACTCATAATTTCAAAGCTTTCTGTCCATGGTCAACAGGCAGCAAGGCAGAAACATGGTGGAAAGGTGTGGTGGAAGAAAGCTGCTCCGTTCATGGCAGACAGGAAGCAGAGAGAGACAGAGAGGGGAAGGGCCAGACACAACAAAATATCCTTCCAGGGAACCCCAGTGACCTATTTCCTCCAAATAGGCCCTAATTCCTAAAATTTCCCCCACCTCTTATAATTCCGTTAAATTAATAATACATCAGTGGATTAATCCAGTGATGAGGTCAGAGCCCTTATGAACCAATTACTTCCCCAAAGGCCCACCTCTGACCATTTCTACACTGGGGACAAAGTCTCTGGGGCACACCTCATATCTAAACCATAGCAAGGAGCTTCTGACGCTCTGGGGTCACAGTCTTCTTTGAGACCCAAATCCCTGGAATCCACAACCCTCGTCCCAGGGAGCATACATTTCCCATGTGAACAATTTATCTATCACTTTATGGGCTTCCCAGACTGTTGGAAGCCCATCTACGGATCCATACAGATCCCTGTGTTCCAGGTCAGAGACCTCCCACTTGGGAGTTTGGAATGAGCTCCTTTTGTTGTTTATCCAGCCTAAATTGAAACCTGACCAAATGCTGTCTCTCCGGCCCCTGCCTTTCTTTCCTAAATCCTTTCAGGCAGCTGAGACTGAGCAGACAGAATTTGAAATGGGTCCAAGTGAAACTGAAGAGAGTGGCTTCTTTCAGTGTTGAGCCAAGACCTGATTTACTCTGAGTTCTTTAGGGTTTGGGGGGTAATAGGTCTGTTCTCCCCTCGGATACTTCAGCACTCTCTCTCTCTCCTGTCATGACATTTCTTTGGAAGAAGCTCTAACACTTTCAAGGTCACCTTCAAGGCTCAAAGTTGTCCTGCCAAGAGCCCAGACAGGTTTGGTGTTTGGCAGAAGGGCAGGAAGGCTCAGTTTGCTCATCCGTAGAATGCAAAGAACTCTTTCCAGGTACTGCCATCTAAACGAAAGGGCTGCGACTCCTTTATATCAAAGGACCTCATACGTTTCTATTTCCCTTCTCCCTACGCATTTTGCTTGTGGGTCCCTGGTGTGACCTATTCTTGCTGTTTAATCTTACATAGAACATTCTCCGGATTCCTGCTATCTTGATATGTCTTTCAGCACCAGCCACTCCATCATCTGAAAGCTTTGTAGTAGTACAGCAACTCTCATCTGGGGCTGGCTTCCCTAACACAAATGCTTCCCAGAGCTGTGCTGATAACACGCGGCAGTGCGGGGAGAGAGGGAGCTGATAAGGCCACATGCACATCAGAAAATTATGCTTCCTAAACACAGCAGCCACCTGACTCTGGAGCCAAAGCAAAGTGCTAGAAAAAGTCTAACAGGTACCTACGGAGGGGGAGGATCAAAGAAATCCAACTTGAAATTTGGAGGATGGAGAAGAGGAGGCCAAACAAGAAGTATATGGTCCTCAGAATGGACTTTGTCAGGGTCCCCAATTGCCACCAAGGCTGCTGTGATGAATGTATTTTTTCTCCCCGGCCAATAGATATAAGGGCAAGGAAAGTTGTGAATGGGAAAGAGGAGGCCTCTGCTCCCTCCTCACGTGGGAAGCCCTAGTTGGCAGTGAAGTTCCCCCCCCAATGGGGAGAGGGCTCTGCAGAGCCCCGGAAAGTGAAAGAGGTAGTAGCCCTGAAGGAGGCCTCTTCTCCCCAAGGTCAGCACAGTAGCACAGTGGTCCCCTGGGATGTGGCACTCTCTTGGAGAACATCTTGATGCAGATGAAGGGCGCTCTATGAATCAATAAATCATAAGTCTGTTGGACAGCACTTAGATAGGTAAATGCATGTATGTTATTCACTCAGCGAACCTTCCTAAAAAAGATAATACACTCAATATCTCACCGTGCTGACATATTTCAATTCAATTGATAATGGGTCAGGATTGAGCAAAGCTTAGAGAGTGAATTACCTTTTAGCCATCCCTTCAAGTTTAGGGTTGCAGTCACCAACAAAATCAATGTCGAAGGATTCTTGTCTCCGGCAATACCTACAGTGACTCCTAATGAAATAAACCATTCAAGCCTTTTAATCAGACCACCTGCCTAAAAGGAAGAAGCCATCCAGGAGGAGGCTGGGGACTCGAGGGATCTATTTTCCTCTCACCGGTCAACGCATGAGTGATTCTTTAATTGTAGTAATGATGCGCTTACCCTGGACCCAGACACTCGGGCAGCAGGAGGCAGCAGTCCTCTGGGGCAGAGGGTTGGCGTGACCTCAGCTGGGCTGCACAGGTCTCTGAGCAGGGCTGCACCATCAGGAGCTGTGAGAGTGCCTCCAGGTTAGGGGCCTGTTTCGCTCCCAGACGTGTGATAAATCTCTATTGAAAGAAAGCCCTGCACTCAATGAGGCCCCGTTCTCTATCAGAATTCCAGGGTCAGCACTGCAGACCCAGGAGCTGGCTGCACATGCGACACTAATGGGCCCCACTCCTCTACCTCTGTGCTCTTCCCTCCTCCCCTGCTGCATTCCCTCTACAAAAAACTAGTTAGTATCCCTTTAAATATATTCAGATGTTGGGATATTACCAGGAAGTCTGGTAATATCCAGATTAGCCTAGAAGCTCTCTGCAAAGTCCCCCTTTTGGGTCCACTTATCCCTTGAGGGATGCTTATGTGGTTTAGGTTGCCTTTGGGGACCGTCCTCTGATTTTTCTTTGGGAAAATCTCCCTCTCAGCCTTGAGCCTGAGTGTGCTCTTTCCCTTGGACGTACAGGGGACATAGGATCCAGCTCATTCCCTAACCAAACTCATCTTGCCAACCAGATTGACACCCAGGACTCTTGGGGTGACTAACAGAGACAAGGCATACTTCTCTCTTTTCAATAAAAAAAAAATGTGAACCTGCAGAATGTGCCTCTGGTTGTCCATCAGCAGAGCAAGAGCCCGTGTGAAGGTGACCTAGGAAGCTGAGCCAAGAGGCTGGCGCAGAGATCTCAAGCCCCATGATCATGAGAGGGGCTCCTGTGTCCAGTCACACTCAAGCAGACCTTTGAACTCTTCTGTTTGGAGCCCCAAATTTCCCTATTCACTTTGCCCAGTTACATTGGGTTTTCCCTCCCTCCCCCTCCCTCCCTTCCTCCTTCTCTCCCTTTCTTCTTTCCTTCCTTCTTTTCTTCTCACTGGTGATCACAGCATCCTAGTGAATTTCTCCCTCCCAGAAGGAAAAAGCCATGAACGTCAGGAAGTAAGGCTTCCCATGAATGCACTGCAAAAGAGCTCGGATAGCCATAGCATCAATCCATGAGGTTCTGATTTCTGAGTATGTAAAAAAAAAAAAAAATCTATATTTTTTTTTTTTACAAAAGCCTTTAAATAATCACCAGGGAAGAGCAAAATGCACAGATGGGAAAAGGTACTTCTCTTCTTAGAAAGCAAAATTGAAAAGGAGCCACCTGTGTAAGCTGGTCACACTGTGTGGCTCCTGATCCCTGGAGTCCCGCTTTTCCCATGGATCATGACCATGGAACCAGGTAGGAGTTCCTGCTGTCGATAACTTTGATGAAGTGCCAATGTGCCTAGAATGGCCAAGGATGAGCTTCTCAGTAGCCACCTCTCTCCACCTCTGCCCTCAAGAGACCTCTGAGGTCTCTGGAGTAGATCTGTTCATATTCTGGATAATTGGATCCACAGAGATGTCATAGAAAGAACCAGACAATAAAGAACGTTAGAAAAAAAAAGAAGGTCAAGTCAATAATGTCCAAATTCTCCTCTCCCTGGGATCTATATGGAGGCTGCCTTGATGTCTAAGCACTCAGACCCTAGCAACTGCCCCCGACGCCCTGCCCTCTGTTTGGGGTGTGGGGGTGGGGCATCAGTGCCGAACAGGGCTGTTGAGAGCCACAGAGACACAGCCCCAGACCACATGCTTTCTGCAGGATCTCCGAGTAGGAAGCTGGTGGGGTGCCCACCGCCCTTTGTCTACCACGGTGATGAATGGTTGTTGACATGACTAAACAAAGGTATTATTAGTAGATTACATCTGAGAGCCTGGTCTCCTGTAGAAAGAGGGCAACAAGGAGCCGTGGGCCTTGCTCGACTCCCAATTACTCCACAAAAGCCTAAACCACCAGGTCAGGGATAAAAGTGAATAAATGTTTCTAAATTCTTATCTTAAACACACTTAAGCTTAAAGCTATTTAACTGGGGCTTTAAAAGCATGTGAGCTTCGCGGAGCCCAGCTACCTGCCTCCTTCTCTTGCTCTTATTTTTGCTTTTATCCTTTTAGTCTTGAAGAAGCCTAATTAGAAGCTTGAACAGGGCTCTCTCTCCCTGCCCTTAAATCAGTAATTGGCTTCAGTGCAGAGACTGTCAGGAAATTAACACATCACAACATGACAGCTGTTAATTTTTTCTCCTTATTTGTCATATGAATCACCGCTGATTTGCCGGAGTGCATAACAAATTAGTGGGCTGTAATCAGCGGCCTCTCTTCTGTGAGCTGCACCTTCTCTCTCTCTCTCTCTCTCTCTCCTCTCTCTCTGTCTCTCTCCTTTCCCCCCTCTCTCTTTTTTCTCTCTCTCCCCCTAAAGTCCATTACTTCACTGCTTCAGCCGAGATGACTGTTCCTAGGTGTGTCAATGTCAATAAATCAAAATAAGCAAATGCTAAAAGCACAAGAAGCTCTTTAAACTTTGATGAAGGCTTTTAGTTACATTTTTAAACTTACACTCATAACTGGAATCTTTTTTTTTTTTTTTAAATTGTCACTCCCTGGTAGTGATAGACTGTCAGGTTTCCAGTCATTTCCTCATCCGACGTGCCAGGGAAGGTGGAACTTCAAGTGTCATTTGCACAAGTTCTGGCTGAGAGGAGGTGGAGGAGGTGTGAAGGGAGGCGAGGGGAGGGGTGGTCAGACGAAAGGTCTTTCTTTGCCACGTGAGAGAGAGGCGAAGGGAGCAATAGGAAGGAAACAGACAGGACAGGAAGAAGCGTCGTAGAATCTGGGACTCCATCATCTCCAATACGCAAACTTGACCCGTCATCCACTGCGTATGGATCATCTAGGAAAAAAAAGGTGTGAGCCTTTGTTCCTAATTCTTTGTAATGGCAGCTGGGGCCACCCGGGACAGTTGTGGATTCTGGGACTTTTTTCCAAACTCAGCCGAGCAGACATGCCATTGGTGGGTCCTGCACCTGACACTGTGGCCTCTGGGAGGGAGGGGGTTCAGAAAGGCGGGAGGAGCGGAGGGGTTGGCTTCGCAGTGTGCATTTCTGTTATGGATTCTGAGATTTGATGATCGAGTCTATGTTCTCTGCATTTTTACTGTGAACGTGAAAGAGAGAGGGAACTTTTTTTTTTTTTTTCCTTCTCAGTCTGGATCTTTCTGGGCTGTGAAGTCCTTACCTTTCAATCTGGGTCCAGCGAGCAGTTGGTAGCAGCTTCAATAGAAGCACAGCCTCTCAGGGCTTTGTTGCCATGTTCTCATGGATATTATAGACGGATGTCAAAGATCAAGGTGAGAATATTTCAGGGGCAGATGTCTCCTGTCATTTCTTGTCTCCTCTACCTACTCACTCATCTATCTACCCATTCACCCATCTACCCATCCATTCATTCATCCACCCATCGGCCCATTCACCCGTCTTTCTATCCATCCATCCACCCATCCACTCATCCATCCTTCACCCACCCACCCACCCACCCATCCATCCATCAACCATTTGTTCATCCATCCATTTGTCCATCCATTCATCTATCCATCTACTCATTCATCTTCAGTGAGCCTTGCATGTAGCAGCAGGTCATGTGTCCAGCACATGGACAAAAGGGACAGAGAAAAGGAGAAGAGGATGGGTGTGGGAAAAGCTAAGCTGTTTTAAGACAGGACACATGAAAGAAATCACAGCACTGGACTAATAGTCCTTAGACCCAGCCCCTCTCCTGCCACCCGGGGATGGCCCCCTGGGAAAATATAGAGGAAGAATGCCAAGGTTTTGCTTTTTTGGGCACAGCCATCAACAGATGATGGTCATACTGTCCACCATACTGGCCTTCAGGTACCTTTACACTAAGAATGTCTCTAATGTCTCTCTCCTGCTGGATTTTAATTTGGTCCCTTGAAAACCGAGTTTAGTTCCGATTACCCAGCCCATTGCCATGTGTTAAGACACTATTTAGAACTTCAATTCAATAAATTAGGGCCCCGGCCCTTCAAAAGTATGCACTGCTTAGAAAAACTGGTCCTTTTAAAAGTGTCTTTTTTAAAAGAAAAACTTTCAACACTCAGTACAGGGAATACAGACTCTGCCAGCTATTCTTTCCCTTTCCTGAGAACTGAAATGCCCCATTCTAAGAGTCACAAAACTACGATTCTAGTGTCAGCCATTTGCCCGTGTGTAGGCCACCAACATCTTTTGGAAATAAAATAACTGTATTTTCTTCTTTTCATTTAAGATAATTCACACATGTTCTGCTAATGCAGTTTAATATGCTGTTTTATATAAATCTCTGTTGAGAAAGTTTCTCTTTCATACCATTTTTTTGTCAACTCAAAAAGGACTTTGGAGCCAAACAACAATTTTATAATTACTCTGCCAAATCCTTATTTAAGAAAAACGTCATTTACCCATTACATGAAGCGGAACAAGTTTCCTGGTAGAGATTTAGCTTGACCACGGAGTAGCATAAGCTTCATGGGTGCAGAGGTTGTGCAAGTTTTGAAATTCTGCAAATTCTGCAGGAGTTTTGAAACTGTACCATCGGCTGGGCCCACTGGGTCGGGAACACCTGGTTGGTCTAGGTGGGCCCCTATGGAAGTGGGGCCCGCCCATTCCCATGGCATCCTCACTTCCTGACCACGCCATGGGCTGAGCAGCTTCCCTCTGCCACACCCTTCTGCCATGACGTCCTGCCTCATCTTGGGCCCAGAGCTGTGGAGTTGGATTTCTATAACCATAAACTCCAGATAAGCTTCTCCTTTTCTACACGGTTCTTGTCAGGTAGTTTGGATCCAAGCTGACTAACACAGTACGAATCCAGGGGACCAGTGAATCCTACAGCCCACTGGCTGGCTTTGCAGGACAAGCCCACACCACTAGCACCTCTAGGGCGTCTGCTGACCTCACTGTTCCCCGACTCCTGCTGTCCCTGACCTCCAGTCACCTAGCCTCCAGGTGCTGTCATTCCTGTGTGTGCTGGGCCCACCTTTCCAGGACCACTTGATTCCCTTTTGTTCCTCTCCCCTCCAAATTGCTAGATGGAAGCCCTGTCCCTGATGAACAGGTCTCCTCAAATCTACCTTCTCTATCCAATGTCCTTGTGCAGCTGTAGCTGAAGTCCAGGTCTTGGTGGTACACTTTAGGAACAAGCTTCCCCTGTCATGTTCTAGGATGGCATATCAGGATCAGGAGATCGTGTCTTCTCTGCTTCCTTTTTGAAGTCTACCACTGACTCCTGCAACCCCCTGGCTAGGCGGACCTTTCTCTTGTGATTTCTGGCATTTGGCCATTACCCAGACACTTTCCTCCCTCGTCAGATGCCAGTATCTCCCCCTACGTGCCACCAGACACACTGTCGTCACAGGGGGCTTCTTCATACCTAGTTACCTACCACTTACTGCTGAGGTCACACAGGTGACCGGCCCACCTGCTCATCTCATCTCCACAACCTGTACCTCACCCTACTTTGGCCGGCCAAGTTCCCGGAACCCCCAGTTGAATTGTCCCTTCCTCCAGAAACAACTCTCAGATGCTGAACGGTAGAAGCATCACATTCTCTGACCCAGCGTCCTGTCCTAGATGTCTTCAAAGATTTCCCCATTTAAACTCTTCCTTCTGTTTTCCTGGGATCTCCGGGTCCTGGGTGTCAATATGATCTCTTTTCCTAGCAATGTCTCCACCTTTGTTTCTCCTCCAGGTCTCCATATGCTTCGACCCTTCTAAATGGCACTAGTTCTTTCATTGTTCATTTCCTACTGTGCCCCACCCCCAGACCTGAGTAAATCTGTCCTTCTTCCTCCTTTCCTTCCACTTGGGGTCAGTGAGGATCAATGGAGACACATCACATTCTTCTGCAAACTGGAGACCCTACAAACACAAGGTATCATCAGGCTGAAGTGAGCGCTCAGTACTGATTGCTGTTTTTCTGAGTTTTCCTTAGAAGTAGGTCTTCTCGCCTTGACTCAGATTTAGCCTCCTTCCACTCCCGTTCCCTGAGGGCCATGGCTGGAGGGATTCTCTCTTTCTCTCCTATATTGTGACTTTCTCTGCTCCTTCCTTTCAACAATTAACAATCAAATATACTTAAATATCTTCCAAATAAATAAATAAATAAATAACTCTCCTTTTTTCCTATAACCATCTAAGTTTCTGACCTAGTTTTCTCTTCTTTCTGTCTCCACTTCCTCCCTCTCCATTTATTCTAACTCAACTATGGTTGGACTTCTGAGTCCTTCATCCCTGGGAAAATCCCCTCACCAACATGGTCAGTACGCTGACACCCTAAGATCCTGTCCAATTCTTAGATAACCTGATTTTTTTGCATAAGCACAAGGTTATAACAACCTGAAAGTTTGACTTAGCAGACACCGAGACACCATATCCTCCTGGGATTGGTGTGTGGTGTGTGTGTGTGTGTGAGAGAGAGAGAGAGAGAGAGAGAGAGAGACAGAGAGAGAGAGACAGAGAGACCATCCCTTTTTGGTCTCCTTCATAGACTTCTTACTATCCCTCTCTCCACAAAATAAGATTTGCTTAGGATTTTACTGCTTCCTATCTATTTTCTGTAGGCAAGCTTGACCTGACCTCTTTGCTTCAAATATGACCTCAAATCTAAACTTTCTGGGCATCCAATCTTAGGAGCATCCCCAAGGTTAACCCTATATGTCTCCATATCCTCATCTTCATTGGGTTCTTCATGTAAGGATCACCCAGAGTTCTCCCTGGGTTCCTTCTTCTCTAGTACAGCCAGATCTGTCCACTCTTGCCATCACTACCGCCATGGCCCACAATCCCCACTCTCCTTTCTCTCACTTAACCAACACAACAGCTTTCTCTTTGCTAGCCTCCATACATCTCCCACAATGAAGACAGCATCCTCTTTCTCTAAGCAGATTCAACCTCATGGTGCGCATGCACAGGCACGGCTCTGTAGGGCCTTCGTCCTTGACAGGGCTTTCAAGGACTTTCATTATGGGACTCACTTGCCTCACTAGGGGTGGGCCATCATTTTCCACCCGTTATACTGTGAAACACACGTTATACTGTGAAACACTGAGCTCATTTAGTCCCTTGAAAGTGCTAATTTTTCTCTTCTGCCTGGGACTTTGTTCCCTCTGCCTAAGATAACTTTGCCTACCCACTGACCCCTCAGCCTAAAGCTTCAGTGTTACTCCCTCTGTGCAACCCTCCATGATATATGCCCGCACTCTTCCAAACCCACGACCCAGAGCCTGGGGCCTCAGTTCCTTTCCTGTGTTAGCACAGCAACCAGAAATGGCAGCTTACACCACGCCACTCTGCTATGTACACTGGTCCCCACCCCAGGGGTACAGCACTCTGTGTCATTGCAGAAGTTATATCATACTCATGCCTAGAGTTCTGGTGTGAAGCACCATGCCTGGCCCAAGTTCCCTGGATGGGTTGGGTCAGGTCGGCCAAATGCCTCAGTAATTAGCTTCCACAGTGACAGACGTGGGCAGTCACTGAAAGTGAATCTCTATCTTGGGCTCTATTGTTTGGATTTAAGTGTGGAACCTGAACATTTTTCAGTTTTTATTTTATTTAATTTTCTGGGACAGCTGGGTATGGGAAAGTACCTCTATATCCCCCGCCCCCAATATAAACTTATAAGTACCTAGGGTTTTATTTCTCTCTGCATGCAGCTAACTAGCTGGTAATTTCAATCTCTCAACAGATGTTTGGCCCTGCAATTGACCCAGCTGGGCTGTGCCCCAGGGCAACCAACCCTCACACATTTCTAAACCCACCCCTGGGATTCTGGAGAAGGCCTCTCAGTTAGGATTCTTTTCAGTTCATCTGTTCCCGAAACCCTGGAGCCTACAGAGGGAAAATCTGAGAAATGATTTCCAGACTGGAGCAGAGGGAAGTGAGGTTGGATGGAAGGAGGGAGAAAGTCAGTTATTGGGCAACATCAAAAGTCAGTCCGTGCTGTTGGCAGAAATAAACAAAAGACACACAAAAGTCAAACAAGCAAACATGCTCTGGGCAGACCCAGACCACCCACTTGCTGAATGGAAGATTCACTCCACCATGACCCCACCCTTCTCTGCTTCCCCACCCCCCCCAGACACAGAAGGCATGAGGCACCACCCCTCCCCTAAGCTGCCCAGAGAGGGGCACTGGCAGCCAATCCAGCAAGAGGTCAGGGGTTGGGAAGTTCCCCGTCTAGTTGCCTCAGTTTCCCCTTAGGTAGAGCACAGCTTTTTCCCTTCACTTATTTACCCCTCTGATTCTCAAAACAGGTCGCAGCAGATCTGTGTCTGTGGGGAAGGGCAACGTTCTTGGAAGAGGTGTCTTATCTCTTTTAGAATTAAAAACAAATGATTATCTTCCTATTCAACTTGAGACAAAGTTAAGTCCAATTAAGGCATCTGGCCTCCTTAGGGAGCACAGAGATGGAGTCCTCATTAGCTCCTGCAGCCACTCTTGGGGGAAGGAGAGAAGGGGTGGGTGATTTCACTTTATGTACTCGTTCTTATTTTTTTCTATCTCACTCCATCAGAATGCAGGGGTAGAGACTTGCACATTTTGTTTATCCCTGTATCTCCAAAGCCTAGGAATGGACCTGGCACATGCAGCGTAGCTCTCAGGTGAACTGATAGATAAAAGAGAAGATGAGCGATGAATGAGTGAATGAAGGAAAGCCCCACAGGACTGGGAACTGTGATTAGAGCATCCTTGCATCTCCAGTGCCTGAGACACAACAGAGGGTCACGAATATTTATTATGCAGTGTTTATCAAAACAAACATAAATGAAAAGAAAAAAGAATTTTGATCGAGCTTTTGTAGATCAAGGGTCATGTTTCTCAATTGAGACCCAAGGCCCAGGGCAGGAGGGAGAGATGCAGTTTCTGAGCTAGTGAGCTGCAAGGATATGGCCAAGGTAAGATCACTGAGCCCCAGATAAAGGCTCTACCAGTGTCTCTCACCGGTATCTGTTTCAGAAGGGTGACACCCTGTGCCCACCGAGGTGGCCTGTCTGGAGTTCAGGCACTAAGATGGGTCCTTCAGAGCCTCCCAGCAGGAGGGCAGAGACGTTTCCTCTTAATATTGCAACCTCATTGCTCCCCTTTATTCTGAGCACCTGGTCCCAAATGCTCACTTGCTGCCATATGTCTGGATTGTGGACAAAATGAAGCCTGTATAGGTGTCACATGAAGGTCAAGGTACAAGCATAAGAAGTGTTGCTCCCTTGCCCAGAGAGGCTCTCACGACCTAGCTTTGGCTCATAGCACTTGGAGGAGTCATGGAGACTTTTGACAACTCAGAATGATGGGTGAACTCTCACCCCTACTTTGTAAGGTGCAGCCCTCTTCTGCATCTGCAGACACTTCCCATTGCCATCTGGCTCTGTGTGCTTTAGCACAAGTACAATGCTTCTGATGTCCTTGAACTTGCTGTGTCCAATACAGTGCCTGGAAATATTTGGGGCAAGTGAACAAGGCCCTCTGCATCTTTAGGAAAAGGGAATCAGAAAGAAACCAAAGATGCTGCATGAGAGGTTCAGGGGCCATAGGGCCAAAGGTAAGTGAAGGAATAGGACAAGGCCCTGGGTGACAAGTGGGAGATCCAGGTGTCCCCTTTCTTGGCCTCAGAACCATGAGGCCACTGGACACAGTGAGGCTGACTCCTCATGTCTTCCCTGTTGTCCAATCTCCCTGTTTAGGTCACTTTCCATATTGCATAAAAAGAGCTAAAGGAGAGATTTAAACCCAATAACAATCAGCTATCCAATCAAGCACTTGGTACACCCAGTAGCACCAATCAGCCTGGCCCATCTGAACCTAGGCTGAGACCCTGAGCTAGCTCTCAGGAGGCCAACCTTGTGGGATGCAGACCCAGAAAGAGGCTCCTCCATCTGTCCTCGGTGTGAGCCTTCCTTCACCCTTTTCCTTCCCTACCCTCTTTCCTCCTCCTTGTAGGCTAGTTGTCAGATGCCCATGTTGGGATTTTCGAGAAGCGGCCTCTTGAGAAGGGAATTCGCATGGAGGCGTTTGCTAGCCAGTGCTCACGGCAGCTTCAACTATGGCAGAAGAGGAAGGGAAGAAGCAGGATTGAGCCAAGGTGGAAGTCGGGCTGCCAGCCCACCTCCAGGGAAGGTCCCAGCTAACCCTGCAGAGAGTCCTGAAGTTGGGATGACCCTCAGGACTGGCCAGCTCTGGGAGAGGGTGCTGGCAGACTTTCACACGCTGCATGCCGTTGCCTGGGACAGTAGTGGGCCTCGGGCAAGTCTGTGGTCTTCAGCCAAGGCACTACTTAAGGGAGCTGACGGCTGTCTTCTGGGGGCTCTCCCAGCAGCTGGGTGTGTAAGTCCTCTCCTCCCCAAGAAAGAGCATCTGGACAGCTTGTCCCAGCATCCTCCACATGGGGGCTGAGTGGTGTGATCAGAGTGGGTATCCTGAGGTGCCAGGAGAGATACTGGACTCGATATGAAGAAATGAAAAGGAATAAAAATGGAATTAACCAATGTTAATTCTTCTCCTACTTATCCCTTTTCTGAACTCTAACACACTCATCATTCCTGGCTGAGTGAGGGGAGGAAATCAAGTGTCAAATTTAAGACTATTCTATTTCAATGTCCACACTCAGACTTCCAGTCCAGAAGCCCTTCCTCCTCATTGTTCAGAATGGAGTCGAGGCCCGGCGAGGGGAAGGCAATGGCCGACGGCCACATCGCAAGTCAGTGTGGCACCAGGAGCAGAACTAGCATCTTTAGGACAAAGGAATCAGAAAGAACCCAAAGATGCTGTATAAGAGGCTCAGGGGCCATGGGGAGAAAAGTAGCTCCTGGGAGCCCTGGAATATGACTTCCAGGGAGACAACAAAACCTGGACAAGCTAACGCCATTCCAGATACATTAACTCGTAATCCCCAGGAAGCGCACACTGCCCATGAAGGAAGAGGACGCTCCCCTCTCCACCAGCACTAATAACCATGGTTAATCCTCATCCCCATAAAAGGCTCTCGCTCATGCGTCTGGAGAAGATTCACCAATGTCAGCACAAGGGCCCAACTTACCTAGTTTCTGGCAGAGGGACTCGGCTCTGATTTGGAGCATTGACCATTTCCTACCAGACCAGGGTGGAGCAAAACCATCTTTTTAGCCTAAGCCTTGTAGATGATGACCTCTGTCCACTCCCAACACTCTACACCTAACCCTGTGATGTTCTTGCACTTTCACAAAACACAATTCAAGTCAATGAGCCTTTCATGATCTCAGACTGAATGCTCAGGATTGTTCTCAGGCAACGGGGAAGTAAGAGAAGGAAAAGTCAAGGTTGTTGCCTTTGGCCCAAGGGTCAAGAAACACAGCCAGCAAGCGATGGGAGAGACTCACCAAGAGGCCAATAAGATACCCCGAGAATATATTCCCACACCCAGGGTCAAGTCCAAGCCATTCAGGGTGGGTCAGGAGGGAGCCTGCGGGTAAGGCTTAGGAATGGGATATTGTCCTCACAGTAGTGTAAGGGTCTCAAGACAGAGGGACAAGGACATCTACTGGGAAAGGTGACCCAGACCCTTCGGCTCCTCACTTCTCAGCAGAGATCAAGTAGACAGGTAAGTCACATTGAGGAAGTCATAATTTGGACTAACATTGCTTAAAAGAACCCCTCCTCAGCCTGGGAAAAAGTTTCTCTCTTTGGAGTCCAATTATGAGTGGTCACTCCAGAGGACAGATTCCTTAATGCCCCCCTAGCACCCGGAGGTTTTCAGAGGACATGCAGAGGGAGGCGTGTAGTTCATGAGGACACCACCCACTCTGGGCAGGTCAGGGCTGTAGAAAAAGACATCAGGGAAAGAGAAGAAAAATCATCCAGGAGGGGTGTCCACACGGTAAACATCATAGTGGTTGCAGCCCTGAGGGAATCAAGGCCACCAAGGATGAGAGTCAATGATAGCATTTGTTCTCTGAAACTTCTGGGTCATCCCTGGATTCTCCATGGCGGTAGGAACATCTAGTGTCTATGTTGTCAGGGCCACCAATGAGGAAAATGCCTTCTCTGGGCTGCCACGTGTGGACAGCATTGCATGCCCACAGGCACGGCACAGGCCAGGAGTAGCCCAGGAGGCATGCCCAAGCCTTGCTCTTCTTCATGAGATCACCAATAGTTGCAATCTCAGGGCTCCCTCCTAGCTTTTGTGGCCAGGACAAAGCAACAAGTATGGTTTCTATAACACAGTAGCAAAGAAACCCAATGGCCAGGTGAACCTTGTTGGGAGATGGAGAGGAGCAATGTTTCTCACTAGGTGAACAATGGAACATAGGGGCCATGGCTGATGGAAAACCAGTGGCTATTGCTGGATCCCTGGGCTCTCCCTTTACCAGCATATGCCCTTCATGGTGTCATTGGTGCTAGCAACAAATATTTTGGAGACTAGGCGAGAATATGTGACTTGCTTTGTGACCGAAATGCGACAGAAGTTTCTTATGTTACTCCCAGGTGAAAGTTTTTAAAAGATAGTTTGTACATGTCCTTCTTGATGCCCTGGGACCCAGCAACTCTCCTTTTTATGAACTGCATTATCAACTTGAGACTGCTATGAGCATGATGAGGAACAGATGCCCCCAGCATTGACAGTATTTGAAGCCTGAGGGAGAGAGAGTTTTAAGTTCTTGAATTTTTAGTGTTGTTTGTTATGGCGGCACGATCTCTCCTATCCTGACCAATATACCACATCTCTGCTTAAAGATCTTTAGTGGTTTCTGTCACAGCCATAATGCAATCTCAAATCCTTGCCATGATCTACAAGATTTGGCCTGCCTTCCAAACTCATCTTCCCTGGTCCTGCCTTGCTCACTTTTTTTTCCAGCCACACGGTCTTTCTGTTCTTCAAATATAACAAGCTCATTCCTGTCCCAAAGTCTGGCAATTGCTATTATCTCTTTCTGGAATAATTTCCTTTCTGACACTCAATCACAAGTGGCTCCAGATGCACATAGATGCTAGTTTCTTCAGAGGGACCTTTGCTAACTATGTGTAAAGTGGCACAGCCACTCTCTATTCTATAAACCTCTTGTTTTTTTGTTTTTCCTTATGATCCTTTATAACTTTTTGGGATCCCTTAGCCTTTGGTTAATGTCTGTTTTCTTCTCTAGAATATAAGAAAGAAAAGTTATCTGTTTCCAGCACCTAGAATGGGGCTTGCCTATTGCAAGAATTCAGAAGATATTTCATAAGTGAATGGCTACATATGCAAATGAGTGGAATTTGTTGCCTCGTGGACAAGATCCAAAGGAGAAGCTAAAAGAATGGCATTCATTTTTCCAAACAGAAAAACTCGTCCCCAAATCCAGCAATGCTAAACTTACCTAGTTCCTGGCAGAGGGACTCGGCTTTGATTTGGAGCCTTGACCATTTCCTCCCAGAGTTAGGCAGTAGACTCACTGTGATAAATGGCCCCAGCTCCTTGCTGCATTTAATGGCAAACCCTGATCCAAGTAGAACTGCAGCCAGGTGGCTCCTGGGAGCCCTTGGAATATGACTTCCAGGGAGACAACAAAACCTGGACAAGCTAACGCCATTCCAGATACATTAACTCGTAATCCCCAGGAAGCGCACACTGCCCATGAAGGAAGAGGACGCTCCCCTCTCCACCAGCACTAATAACCATGGTTAATCCTCATCCCCATAAAAGGCTCTCGCTCATGCGTCTGGAGAAGCTTCATCAGTGTCAGCACAGGGGCCCAACGCAGACACAGACAACGGCAGCCAGCCTTGGTGGTTTATGCAAAACTTTTGTTGGGGGCTCAGAGCATCCCCAAGCAGCCACCCAACCCAGCTCACCTGCCTGCTCTCCATGTCCAAAGAAAGACAACTGTCACTGCAGCCAGGATTTCAGCAGCATGCCTTTATTCCCAGTAGGGATGCAGGAGGCTGGGTCTCTGCGTTCTACAGTGAGGAGGACAGGGGCTCCCGTGATTCTGAATCATGTTGACAGCCCAAGATCCCATACAGCCAACTGGGCTGGACTAACCTTCCAAGCCCTCTTGGCTGAAGCTCCTCCTGCTGCCCCACCCCTCCTTTGTCTCCTGCTCTGTTCTCTCCTCAGGCTTCTGATGGAGAGGTCTCTAGGTCTCAGGACTCAGCCTTCTGCTGTTTGCCCCTGACCTTTCATGATGGTGCTGGGTTAGGGAGCTCCTCCCTGCTCCCTGATCTACCATCCCTCCTTTTGTGATGACTTCTAAATTCCACCCCCTTTCCTCTCAACTCCTTTGGGAGGTTTTTCAAACCAATGTTTTTCAAATAGTAATCCATGGACCAGCATCCATTTGTGGTATAAGAAAAAAATTAAGTTTTTTTTTAAATAAAGGTAATTATGTTCACTGTAAAAGATTATCTATTATGAGATGTGTCCTTTATTTGGTAGTTTTTTTTTTTTTTTGTCCTCCCAGAGCCAAAATAGAGATGGTACCTATTTCTTTTTTTCCATGTACTCCCCTAGCCAAATGAAACGTTGGCAACCCCAAATTGGAAACAAAGTTGGTCCCAATTTTCATAATGTTTTTCCTCCATAATGTCCAGAAACCTGAGAAGCTCAGGCTGTAGAATCTTCCCATCTGCCTGTCCTTTTTTTGCCTGATGCACATCATGCGGAAACCCTCATTGTCACCCTCCCTGGGTGCCTCATCCCACAGGCAAGCTCTCTCCTCTCCTCTGTCCTCACCCAATGCACCACTACCCTCCTGACTGTGGGATCTCCAGCTGGAACCATCCGGGACCCTGCCCTCCTTCAACGGACTGCATTCATTTGTTCCCCCACCCACCTCTTTGGGCTTCCAGGAGTCAGGGCCTGTCACCTTACCCTAAAACCGGAGCGAAGCCTTCAGCTGCAGGAGCTGGTGTGTTTCCTCGCCCACTCTAATCCACCACCCACAAGCCAACGTGCTAGTCTTGTTCACACAACTTTAGGGTAGAAGTTACAAACTAGGGACCTCAGGGCTGGGTCTGACAAGGAAACACATTATATACACAGGGTCCCAGGGCTTTTTCTCCTCTTTTTTTTTGTCCAGGCAATATTACATAGGTAAATACTAGAAGGTGCTGTGGTGTGGATTAGTGCCTAGTGGCCCATGTATTAAGAGCCTGGTCACCAGTCCCTGCTGATATTGGGAGGTGGTGGAACCTGCTATTGGGAGGTGGAATCAGTGGGAAGAAGTGAGGGTGCTAGGGGCAGGCCCTTGAAGTGGGTATTTGGACCCCAGCCTCTTCTTCTCCTCTCATTTTTTTTGCTTCCTGGCCACCATAAAATGAGCAGCTTCCTCCACCACATGCTCCCAATGATGTGTTGATTCACCACAGGTCCAAAGCAACGGGGCCAACTGACCATGGAGTGAAACTTCCAAAACTAAGAGCCAAAATAAACCTTACCTCTTTTAACTTGATTACCTCAGGTATTTTGTTGCAGCATTGGAAAGCTGACTAATAGAAATGTTGGGTGGGCATTCTTACATATCCATCTGGAGCCAGGATCCCCCTTGTCAATGGTTGGCCCTCCCCAGTTGGCTCAGATCCTCCTTCTCCCTGTTATCTTACACTTGACCTGCTCCATTCAGTAGGATTCCCTACATACCTGAAGCCCACAGCTGAGCATCCTCTGTGGTTTGTGACTCAGTAATGGACCTGTGCAATGGGCATGTGATCTTTGTTTCTGGAAGGCAAAGAGATAAAATAAGAAGCAGGCATTTTTTTTTTTTTAATGCGTGGAGCTCCTTAGAGAGCAGGTAACATAAGAATTCAAGGTGTTATTATTAGAGAGTAAGAAATTTTGTTCTATGCTAATTAAACTCACACCTTACCTCTTACACACAGGGAAGAAGCAGCCTGACAGCCTGACATGTTACAGAGCAGGAAGAGTTCTGCATGCGAGCACGAGACAAGCCGCCTCTGCCGCCGCTCGGGGTCGTGATGTGTGTGTAAATCTGCCTTCCTGCCCGCTCCTACCTCTCCTGCAACCGGGGACTCCGACATTTGCAAGAGAGGCAGCGGATGGAGCCCTGGGCTCTGCACAGAACATTGACTGTTCTCGACGCGTGTTAAAAAGTTGTCAGGCTGAGGTCAGGCAGGTGAAGATTTAGTAAGGCAGCCCACAAAGTTTCCCCACCGCTGGGTTGCCACCACTTACGGAAACGCCTGCAGGACGCACGCGGAAAAACAGATATTTCTCTTGCCATGGCTTTAGCACCCCTGCGGGAATGCGAGCATTAAGTCTTCCTCCGCTTTCAGGAGGCTGTTGTCAGGGCGGGCTCCCAAAGACTGGGTCGGGGGCCCAAGGAGGCAGAGTGGGCGCCGGCTCTACTGATCTGGTGGCACTATGGTAAGGGACAATTGTGGGAGAAAGCATCATTTTTTTTAAAATTCTCCTTTTTATTCTAGGGCCAAAGAAGAGACTATCCATGGAAGGTAATGGAGCTGTCACTGAGGAGAGAGAAGTGGAAATTCACGGTTCTCTTGTGAGGCAAAGACATCTGTGTTATTGCACCCTAAGCCAATAGTTTTTAAAACAAAGTCATAAAACAAGCTACTGTATATAAGAGAGGTGGAAGCTAGGCAGGGCTCCCCTCTATTCTGTGGGGGGTTTCTGAAAAAGAAATACACCTTAAAAAAAATGAGTAGCAGAATAAGGAGGCCACAGATCTCAGGGGATGGTGGTGGGAGCAGAAAGGGGGCAGAGCACTTGGGCCTGGCTTCTGCCTTCCAAAAAGAAGGACCCCCCTTAGTACTATAGGATAGAAGGTTCACAGGGACGTGGAGAGTGAGGAACAGGACAGGGGTCAGGCTCTGGGCCTCCTTCAGCACAAGTCCCAGAGAGAGTCAGTGCAGTGATCACCGTGAAAATGTGCGCACACACACACACACACCCCTCTGTAAGCACACTCAGCTTTCACAAACATCCACCCTTTCCACTCCCAGAACCCCCTGGGAGACAGGTCAGATGTAATCATTGCCCTCATTTTCCAGACAAGGAATATGACAGTGTGAAGGGACCCTGTCATTAGCCAATGTCACAGAGCAGATCTTCTGATCTCAAATTCAGTGACCATCCCACCCTTTTATAGCACATTCTTTCTCTTTCTTTTCTCTTAATATAGATATGTCTGTCCATCTCGACTCAACCCCTCACCAGGGCATGGCTGTTTGTACCAATCCATGGAAAACCTGGGGACACTGTAGACCTTGAGGACCTCCTAAGAGCATATATACAGCTTTTGGGGTGACCTTCCCAGAAGGCTGGACTTCAGCAATAGAACACTGTCCAGAGGTGAGCTCCTGTCCTCTTTGCTTGCTTTCCCGAGGTATAGTTTGGGTCTCAGAATCATGGAGTTTAGAGTGAGAAGGGGCCTTGCTCCAACCTCCATCAGCATGAGGATCTGTTCCCAGCCTCTCTGAAAAGTGACCATAGGAATCTGTGCCCCAGAGGGTATAGACCTCGTCTTATTCACAGACAGCACAGAAAGGGAATGGTCACCATTTTGTATCCTGTGTCCCTGCCATACTTCATGAGTCAGAATGGCACCCAAGTGCAGCCGTCCATAGACTTCAGAGTGACCTCTGACCCAACATCAAAAGTGAGCTGAGGGAGCCTCCTTCCAGGAGCAGAAGCTAAGGAAAACGCTGGAGGGCAGAGTTCCCATGGGCAGGCCAGTTTTAGGTCTGGTTGGAGCCAGAGCCATAATGATAAGCCAAAACTCAATGCAAGCTGAAGTTTTAAGGAGGAGATGCTTCGAGGAGAAAGTGCAAGTAGTTGACTTCAGGGCAGAACGCAGGAGACCAGTGGATTGTGGTTGAGTCCTGCCAACAGTGAGTCTCTAAGGTCACTAGAGTGGTCTGACCCCAGCTTGAGTCAGCATAAGAAGGAAGAGGGCCACTAAATATTGCTGCAAAGACTGCACTGCAGAGACTATGGTGTGGGCACCTGTGTGGGCGGGGAAATTTGGGGGCGCTTTTGCCTCCAGGACCCTGGGCCTCTCATCGGAGGGTTATGTTTGAGCCCAGCTCTATTTCTGGTGGAACAGCTTTTGGTAGGTACTGTCTCTTTTAGGGTTCAGTACTCCCCTTCTGTAAAATAAGATAGCAACACCAGCCCTTATATCCTCTCAGGGTGGTCAGGAAGAAAAGAGGAGATTGTGATGAGATGGGACATTAAAAACAAGCCCTATAAGTTAGTATTGTTTATTTTTTAAAAATTTATCTGTTATTTGACCACTAAAGGTGGATGCAGCAATTAAGACAGGCACTCAATGATGGGCACAGATCATAAGAAGCAAGGTTTATCTCTTGTATCAGAACAAGTAGACACTGTGCTCCCCCACTTGGATGTCACTGGGTGCTCTACCTCCATTCCCCAGGTGCAGTGGGTGAGGGTTCCTCTTCTGTGCAGCAGTACCTCTGCCAGTGGGAGCTGCTACCGTGGATAGCTAGTCCCCTGTACACCCTCCTAAGGTAGCACGTAGTCAGTGGCCCACTGGTACAAAAGGCTGGCACTTACTGTTTTAGTTAACGCCGTGTTTCTGTGACCAAAACATTCAACAAGAACAACTTAAAGGAGGAAAAGTCTATCTTGACTTATGGTTTCAGAAGTCTTAGTCCACAGATGGTCAACTTCCGTACTCTGGGCCCAAGATGAGGCACCTTGGTGGCATCATGGTGGAAGGATGTGGCAGAGGAGAGCAGTTCAAGACAAGGCAATCACGAAGCAGAAAGAGCTTTGGTTACCAGGGACAAAATATAAGCCACAGAGCACAACTCCAGTGGCCTACCTCCTTCAGCCACAGCCTACCTGCTTACAGTTACTGCCCAATTCATCGATATCAGCGAATCAATTAGTTTACAGCTTTCACACTCTAAGCATTTCACCTCATATCCAAACCATAACACTTGTGTTCAGTTGTAGTCCATGCTCCAGAATGCATTCCCCAGGGATCCAAAGCTAGATTGTACCTGAGTGAGCATCCTGCTGGGCTCTTCTCCAGACACCATACCTCGTAGTCTCCATCACCCACAAGCTTTGTCTCAGAACACACCTTGAAGAGTCAAGGACTCTTGAGTCAAGAGTCACAGGACTCCCTGGGGCAGGCTCTGCTTCTAAGGAAATCCCAACTTATGGCAGCAGGGGGCAAAGGACTGAGAGTGTGGATCCTCACCTGGCAGTGTCCTCCTTACAACTCAGCCACTTCTCCAGGGGACAGGGTAGAGGAACTTGGAAATAGACTGCCCTAGATTTGCAAGCCCACATCTTATTGAGGAGCTAAGGAGTGCCCTTGGCATTAGCACATAATGAAGGAAGGAAAGCCGGATGAGCAGAGAGGGAGGTAGAATTGGGATGTAGTCAAGCTCATGGGGATCTCTGGAGGTGTACTACAGGTCAAATGTGTCCTCCTACAACATGGTGGTATTCAGAGTTGGAGCCTTTGGGATGTAAATACATCTAGAGGGTGGAGCTTTCATAAGGAAAGGGTGTCCTTATGAAAGGGGCCCCAGAGAGTTCCCTCCAGCCTTCAACCATGTTGGGATACAGTGAGAAGACAGTCACCTATAAATCAGGATAACGGTTCTTGACGGGCATGGAATCTGCCAGAGTCTTGGACTTCCCAATATCCAGAACCGTGAAAAATACATTCCTGTTGCTTGCAAGCCCACCCCCGGTCTACGTATCTGTGTTATGACAACTCAAACTGATTCAGACTAACGGGTATGGACCTGTGGAATTGTCCTGCCTTGGTACTTCCATTGTAGCAGGAAGTGCAGGTGGGCTGCCCCTGGGGAGGGGTCCGAGTTTGGGGAGGCAGCTCTTGGGGTGATCCCCAAGAGGAATTCAGCTGACAGCTGTGTGCTGCCAGTCTTCCCTGAAGTTGCAGGAATGTGTCTCTTGGTCCTAGAGAGGTCCCCTGCATACCATATCCTTCCATTCTGGGCAAAGCAGAGCTTGCCTTCAGAGTCAAGTCCCCTCAAGTACAGAAGATTCAGAGTTTGTTTGTTTTTTAAACAATGTTTCCAGGGCATTGCTTGGCACCCAGACCCATGCAGGTTTGGCCTTTTCTCATGGGGAGAGCTTCATGTGCATGGAGAGGGCTCATTCCTGGCCACACTGACTGTAAGTCTGCAGGGGTATCCAGACCATTCTGCCCACCTGCTTCGAAGCCATGAGCACTCATTTACATGCGCTGAAGGGATTCCAGGAGGCAGGTGACCAGCGGTCCCCAGCTCCAGGGCTGCAGATGTTTTTCTAGTAGTTTTTCTCATTTCCTACATGAGGGGGCTTCTCCTGTACCTTTTTAAGCAGGTGGATATTCTGAACAGTGTGAAGAAAAGAAAAAAAAAAAAGAAGAGGATTTCAATGTATATTAGTAACATTTAATTGGCCTTGGATTACTTATTAAGTGACGATTATCCCTATTATGTCTGTCACAGATGAGCGACTACATACTGTCTATGGTTTATGGGCCTAAAGTTCTCCACCGAGTGTCACAAATTCCCATTATGTCCCCAGCGCTGGGCTTTGCATTTGGAGTCTGAATAGAGGCAAATGGTCCCCTCCGCATGGCCAGATGTTTCCCCACTGACGTGGCAATGAGGCAGTGTTGGGTCAGCCTTCCTTCTGGTAAGTGCAGAGAACTCATTAGCAGACACACTCTGGGTGGGTGTTCAGACCGGTGGGAGGGAATCGAGCCATCAAAACTGGGCGGTTCCCCTTCTGGGATGTCATCCTTGGGAAGGACTACAGTCAACCTGGGTCTTATGGACATGGCACTGGAGGTCAGTCTTCATACCCTTCATTTGGTCATTGGGAAAGGGGACTTCCAGAGAGGAAATGTGGTGTGCCCACAGACCACAGCTACAGCCCTGAACTTTGATGCTACATGGGAGGATGCCCAAGGTGCAGAAGGCTGGACATCCACGCTACGAAGAAATCCTTCTCAGCCAAATAGCTCAGAGTCCTCTTTCCCTTCCATGTACCCTCTCCAATGATGCCCTTTTCATAGATGCTGGAGATCCCAGGAATATACTGCCAGACCCCTGTGGTCCCTTCTCATCCCCACCCCAAAGGTCAATGTGATACACGGACTGATGGACACTCAAGCCCTACAATCTCATCTTTACATTTTTTTAAATGTGGAATTCATCATGGTCTTTTAAATATGTATGATATCTTCAACACAAGTCACTGATTATAGCACAAATGAGTTTTCTAATGGGACCATAAGTTGGGGGAAGAGTGGGACCCAAAGGGAAACCAGAGAAGTCCCAGCCCGAGAGAAATAACTGGCCAAGGAAGGAGGTTTGCAGGTCCACCTAGGAGGGAAGAGGGTGGGCAAGGAGTGCTTGGAAAGTGAGCATCCTCAGGGGACTCCTGCCACCTGTGGGGTGACGGGGGGGGGGGGAAACGGAGGCCACTGAAGCATCCCAGGCCCCTTCTACCCACCTAGTGTCTTGTAGAACTGAAACTCAGAGCTTTGGGACAGGAGCAACCCAAACAGATCTGCAAATTGAGGGTAAACAAAACTGTAAGACAATTCAATTTAAATAACAAATATTAAAAACCAACACAGTTTAAATAACACTATTGATTCAGCAAGATTGATTTGTCCCATTCTAAAGTAAAAGGCCATTGTCAGTGTTGGAGTGGCAGGAAGTGCCACTGAGCATGCCTGATCGTGGGCCCTGGGACCATCCGTCCTCCCCTAACACAGAGAGGCATTCACCCACAGGGCCCACTGTGCGCCAGGCAGCCCATCCTTGGAAGGAACACCTGCCTACTCAGTCTGTCAGTTCTTCCCCTTAGTCCACAACAACTACAACTGGATTATTTTGCCAAATGGACCAAATCATAAAATGAAACCTGGACCCTGACATCACATAGTGGCACTCAGAGGGTCTCATCTACTTTGTGTAAACAAAACCGATTACACAATTCACCAATAGTAAACACTTATGATCTCACGGTGAAAAGCTGAGACATAAAGATCAATCCAAAGTTCCCTTTGATCGCTGTTATTAACCTCAGTGCATCCTAGTACCAGGTCATCAGAACAAGAGCACGTGGTACAGGATTATATGCACGGATTTCCAGAGCCCATGGCCTGGGGTTGTGGTCTGGGGTTGTGTGTTTCTGCCTCTTTTTGCTGTGTGAACTTGGGCGAGTGACGTGACCTCTCTATGCTTTAATTTCCTCCTCTGTAAAATGAAGATCAGGTGGTAACTTCCCCCATAAGATTATGGTGAGCATCACAGACATATTAATATATACAAAGTATTTAGAACAGTGACTAGCACAATGTGGCTCGTTCTAGATCATTTGTGTGCATTTACTAACATGTAAATATATTCAGTATTTTTTGTTGGTTTTAAAAAACATTAAGGTAAACTATGCTTCCAGGAATCATCCTGCATCTAGCCTTTACTCTAAGTACCCCATGATCTTCAGCATTTCCTCCCCAGCATACTCCTAAACACAGGCCAACCAGATCTTAAGCCGCATTTATAGACACATAGAATGGACAGAAAAGGTCATGCTGACTTGTTCCACTAATCAGTCGGTCCACTGGTCAGTTGGTCCACTTCAGAGCACAATGTTGCAAAAGTCCCATATGCTGTCCCTGTTCTCCTAAAGACAGCAGGTGCCTATGAAATCACAAAATAGCTCCAATACTACAGGCATTGAACTTTCCTTAGCCGAATCTCATTTCAGACGCACTAAGGTACAGAAAAATGAGGAGCGAATTTAGCCCATTACTGTGTGTGTGTGTGTGTGTGTATGTGCGCATGTTCACGTGCACTGTGTCACATTGCAGTTGCTCTAGCTCATGCATTAGGACACGTGTACATTGCACTGTGGGGGAAGAGCCACCTACGGTGGTGGCTGCTCCTTGTTCTCATGTCTAAAAATTCCTGGGTTATTGGCAAATAGCCACCATCTCCACCACTGGAAGCCTGCTGCCCTGAGTGCCGCACCTTACCCGACTGGATGATGTACCCAAGGACACACGTTTGGAGAATGGCAGGGACAAAACAGGGCACAGATACAGCAGCCGAGCAGCAGCTCAGCTTTCCTCCGGAGAAGATGGAGCAGGAAGGACAGTACAGGCATTTAACTCTGCACTTAGCTGCTTCTCATTAAGGAGCTTCTCTAGTGTAAGCCTTCCCAGCAGCTCTCCGGCTCCCAGGGCTGTGTCATCCCACCCACAGCAACCTCTGTTAGTCAATAATAACAGCTTATTTAAAAATAGCAGCCTCAACTTGTTTGCTCTGTTATTATCGGTGCCTGGCTTCTATCCCTGGAAGACTCGGGAAAGGTGTGCGACCTTCTTCTTCTGGAGCTTCTCTTACTGAACCTGTTTCCAGATCCGGGGGAAAGACAGGCCCATCTTTAGCAAACACTCACAATGTAATTGCCAAGCAGTTATGGTCCGCGACAGTAAAATACAGCAGTTGGCGGCACGGTAGGTTCATTAGTCAATAAAGCATTGCCACGCGTTTTATTGAATTGTAACCCTATTTTGCCCTGATGGGGACCTTGTGGAGCTTCCACCTCCATATAAATCTGAGTGATTCATTTAGCATTCAAAGTCGGGTAAAAAGAGGATTTGGTCCAATTCCAATGCAACCCTGCTCCATTAGCTATCTCTGATTATCTGCCTTTGCCCCCCCCCTTGTCAGTGGGGACATTTTGATAAAAGCTCACATCAGAAATAAATCAGGGAATGAATGGCAGGACGTGCAAGAAACAGCTATCCTATCTGCCTCTGGGCCCATTTATGTATAAACTGACTCTCTTCCCAGAATGCCTGGGAAGGGCTCCCGCCTGGTGGGGACACCAAGTGGCCACCTCTAAGCTGCCCCGCATCCAGCCAGCCAGCCCATTCTAGGTGCCACTGGCAAACGTAGAAAGCTTCTTCTCATGTTTCTAACCTCTGACTTGAAATAAACTTGACACGATCTAATTAATGTTAGAACACTGAAACATGTTTCTTCATTTAAGTCATTCATTTGAGGGCTGAAATGTCACCCTGCTACTAAATTCGCCCCTCGAAAGTCAGCAGAATAGTAAAAGCAACAATAATAATAGGGTGTCAGTCAATGTTATCCATTCCATGTCTGTGGAAGTATCACAAATAATTCATTACTTAAAACATCGTATCCTATTTGTAAACAGTCTTCTCATAGGGTTGTGTCTCAGATAATCTGGGCAAGGAAGATGGGTTAAAAAATGCTAAGGGATGAAAATAGAAGATCCATAAATTATTATGAAAACATGGTGAAAACCATCCCTTTAGCTTTTGGGAAATGTTAAAGGACAGGAAATGTAAAATTTATTAGTAGGATCTTGGGCCTATGACCTAATATTTTTTAATAAGCCAGCAGGAAATATGAGGAAAGTACTAAAAAATCAAGGTGAAGTCAAAACAGGAGACAGGAAGAATGAGGAATGTCACCGACTTAACATCAAGTGTACACTCTGACCTGCCTGGCCAAGAAGAAGTAAATCGAGCACTATCTTTTTACCCGTTGCTTGTCCGGTAGCCCCAGAGTATTCAGTTATCTCTAGGACTTGGACATGGTACCCCCTAATCCCATTTTGAGGTGCTGCTTGGCTTTTTAATTCTAGTGATTGTATGTTTGCTCCTTGAGAGCAGCCTCCGAAGCCAGTGTTCCCATTCACCTCCACATCCTCCACAGAGGCTGCAAGGAGGGCAGCAGGCAGCGAAGCATCGGCTACAGAAGCCACAGCTGCACGGGTTCTTTCAGATGGTACTCCCGGTCTCCAGATAGCTGACAGTTCCACAAAGTGAATTAGCAGCACACATGAGCAAAGAGCAGAAGAGCCTTTTTTTACCCCCTTTCCCTGTCCCATGTACATCCTAAGAAAATTTGTTGCAGTAGCAGCTCAGAGCCCTGGCTTGGAGCAGGTGACAGGCACCCTCCCTCCCAGACCAGGCCCAGGATGGGGCTGTGGTTTTAAGAGGGACATGCAACGTGAGCATGACAGGGGAGACTCAAAGCAGTGGGACTCAGTGAGCTATGTGACCTTCACCAGATTTCAGGGTGTCCGTTTCCCAAAAGGGGTGCCCATTGCCCTGCCTGCTGGACTCTGGGAAGCAAACCCTGTTTGCAGGCAGCTGGGGCGAGAGCAGCTCCTTTCTCTCTTTCTTCTCTCTTCTTCTGCCACATGCAGCCCTGATGCCCATAACTAAAAATCAAGTTCATAATTTAATTTGGGGGGAGGGAGATCAGTTGGCAAATGCTCATTAAACAATTGGGTCTTTGGAAACGCTATCTTTAGATTTTTTTTTTTAATTGACCTATTATTTTGCTTTCTCTGGCTGCCAGAACCCCCACCGCAAACAAGGAGATGCTCACTACCTGGACTTTCTTTGATGAATAGTTTTAATTAAAAAATTCTGTACCATAAGTATTTTAATGTTACCAACATACCAAAGGTATGCGGTCATAAATTTAAAAACACATTTAAATTAATCTATAAATATGCTGTAGAATTGACAGGATATATTTAAGCAGGGGGATGTGGCATAGATAGCTAATGATGACAATTAAGAATCGTGTAAAATAAATGAAAATCAATACTTAGAACGGTTTGGCAAAAGGGAAAAAAGAGAGGAATTGAAACAACATGTAGTTTGTCTATTAGGGGAAAAATTAGTAGCTGCTTGTAGTCCTGAAATATCTGCTATGTGAAGTAAGGGCTGCTTGGTAGCGTTGCTTTCTCATTTTCATGGCTCGTAAAAAGTCCCCTGGAATCCTTCTGGGGTGACAAGACAGACCTACTTGGGCTAGGTGGTTGGGAGGACTGTGTATAGATGCATGACCCGTGGATATTTGGCACTGAATGATCTTTTTTTTTTTTTTTTGCATGTTGAGCACTATGACACATTGTTGGCATGCCCTTGGTCCAAGAGGTGGAGTTTGGGGGAGCCGAGACAGTTATCTACCTGTACTATAGGCACTAGGTACTCTCCACTCAAAAGGGCTGGAGGATGCTCAGGGCGCTTCTCTGCATCCCCTTGCAAAAAGCACCATCTGTGAGGAGATGTGTGTGTGTCGCTCCCACTAATTCGCAGAGCACTTTGCTAAGCTGAACCAGGAGATCTGCGCTAACCTTCATTACTACATTCATATTAAAAGACAACTTTGCGTCTTTCAATCATGTATTTCCCTCTAATTAAGGCATATTCACTTTTTTCCCCTAATTAGGTATTCTTTGTTGCATAATGTTTGCTCTAATCTTTCGGAATCTTTCTCAATATCCAGTCATTACAGGCTCCCCTCGAATTCAACCAAAGCATGTTATTTTTTCTGCTAATTATATCCTCATTTACAGATTGGCGCCTCTTCTGATTGGCTCTGTGCACCAGTTGCTATGACTTCATTAGTTGTGTCTCCTGACCCTGTTATTTCTTGTGACAGGACTTGCTCCTTGTGTCCTGTGGCTCCGGATCCCTGGGTCACTTCTCACCAGGGTTGAAAGAGTGTCAACCACAGGGGGGTTTAGGGTGCAGGCATCACGGCTGCAGCGGCTAATTACTACACACAGCGATGCTACAAGTTACCCCTGCTGCCTGGGCCTTTCTTTCCTCTTTTTTTTTTAAATGAATGTTTTAAAGGTGTCATTAACAGGTTAGTTTCATTTTTTTAAAAATGTGTCTGATTAAAAAAAAAAAAAAAAGCTAAATGTGTCTCTCTGCCACAGCTCCCAAAGAAAGCATCTTTCAAGTTCAAAACCTCAAAACCTTTAGTTTGAATGGGGCTGTCTCTGTGTGAGGAGAGAATTCCAGCTTCAGCTTAGTCATCGCCAATATCAAAAGAAAAAAAAGAGAGGTTGGATTTTAAAAATCAAACGGTGTAGATATCATTTTCTAGTTCAAGGCATATACAAATAAAATAAAACCACATTTTTTAAAAAAAAGTCATATAAAACTAACACACGTCAACAACACAAATTGTGATTGTTAAAAAATGACAAGATGAAAATGTCTGGGCAACCAAATTAAAAAAAGAGAGAGAGAGAATTTAGCCGATTAGATAAGATATGTATATTAAAAGATAATTAAAATGAATGAATTACATTTGAGTACCGATGCTATCTTTTTAATAAGCAGAAGGAGGTAACCAGACATGAAAATTGGGGGTACCCAGGGCAAAGAGCGTGTTGTGATCCCTACCTTTGGATTCTAGGCCATGGGAATAACCCAGTTTCCTGAAATAAGAGACCGGGAAGAATCAAGCCTGCAGAGTTTAAATGCAAGTTAGTTAATATGAAAAATGCTGTATCTAGTTGTTTGCAAAATTACTTTTGTTGATTAAAAGGCTCTTCAGAACTTCCGGCTGGTGAAAGGGTTTTAAATTGTCTAATGCTGATTGTGATTGCTATGCAGAAAAAAGGCAGCGCAAAGCAAACCATTATATCACTGAATCTTTGTTAAGCAGGCCTTGAAAGTGTCTGACAGCATAATTAATCTTGTGATATGAACAAAGAAACCAACTCAATAGTATTGAAGATGCTTATTAAAAATACTAAATACCTTTTTCCACTTAAAAACCTTTTGAAACAGTGTGGGAAGTGGCATTACCTTTTTGTTTTTGCAGCGTTTTCAACTAAAATTGATACTGGGGTCTACAGCAAAGCCATAGAACTGTGGACAACAATAAGAATTCGTTAAGGGGGAAAAAAAAAACAACGTGATCCCAACCAAGAACGGCGGCTAGGCTCTCTGACCTGGCAGCTGCAGGCTCTGCCAACACCCTTTGTGGCAATCCTACTTGACAAAGTTTAGGTGGAAAAAACTATGCAATCTAGGGCCTTCCTAAAAATTGCCCTCTCTATTGGGAGACTGCAAGTGAGATCTGCACCTACAACCTTTTATGATTCCAAAGAGCTTCCTGGGCTCAGGACGTTTTTGAATTATCTAGGGTTCTTGTTTGTTAGGGTAGGGTTTAAAGTCCAGCTCTCCAAGGTCTCCTGGTTCCCCTGGGGACAATAACTGAGGCCCCCAGTGAGCTTCAGCACTATTTCTAACCTGTGCTCAAAGTGGTGAGTGGGACAATGATGAGTCCGCTGTCCTCCAGGCTGTCATTGGGGGGAGGAGGAGCAGACTTGAGAACACAAGTCTTTCCCTTTATTGGTTAGAATTTTTATCTGGGATGGTGACAAAAGAGAGTCTTGGTATGTGACACATTTGCAGTCGGCAACTGTCGAGTAACTAAAAGCCATATCATGCAGCCACCCCAGTGTATGCAGCCATTTCTTTAGTTCACATATCTGTGGGTTGATGTGGGGATTGGCTGATCTTGGCTGGGTGGGTCCCTGCATCTGCAAATCAGCTGGACCCAAAGTCTGGGCTGGACTGCACTGGGGTAGCTCATCACTGATCCTCGCCTCCATAGGCATGTTCTTCTTCTCACCATGATGGCAGAAACACAAGAAAGCAAGTGAAAACACAGGAGGGCTCCTAAGGCCTTGGCTCAAACTGGGGGTCAGTGTCACAGGAGTGAGGAAAAATAGTCGTTGAAACAGAACTATCTGGGAAGCAGGTCACAGAAAGGACCAAAAGACACAATAGGCACATGTATGTCTCACATCCTGCACTCTTTGGTCAAGAAAAGTTCTGACAGTTACAATTCACACTCTTTGGTAAACTAAGAATAACAGGCAATTTTTGTTTTTACCTTGGTATTGAGGAAAGAAAATTAGAATGCAGCATGTGCTGTCCCTAAAGCCAGCAATGGTCAAAAAAGAAGGTGAAGTGCCAGGCGATCATTAGCAGGTGAAATGATAATGTACCACACAAACATACTAGCAGAAAATCCCAAATCTTCAGAAGAATCATTTTAACCAACAAGAAAGAATGTTATTCATCAATTATATCCCAATAAGATGGTGGGAGGAGCTCTGCAAGGTGGCTGGATAGAAGCCTGGTGTGGTGGTGCATGCTTGTAATCTCACTGGTTCCGGAGGCTGAAACAGCAGGATCGCAAGTTCAAAGCCAACTTCAGCAACTTAGAGAGATTCTGAGCAACTTAGTGAGAGCCTGTCCTTAAATAAAATATAAAAAGGCTGGGAGTGTGGCTCAGTGGTTAAGCTTCTCTGGGCTCAATTTCTAGTACCAAAAAAAAAAAAAAATGGCTGAATGATGCATGAAACAAAAAACCAATAATGTTTCTTTTTTACCAACTAGGAGAAATAACTTTAAAAATATGACACCTTTCACAACAGCAATAATATGTAAAGCATAAAGAAATAATACTTTGAAAACTCTGATGGCATAACTTAACATGGTAAGCATGGCAGCTCTCCTCTACTTACTCCAAAAATTCAATCCAAATGGAAAGTCCAGCTGGAATTTTTAGAAAATTGAAAAATTTACTCTAAAATTTAAATTTCCTTTAAAATTGTTCTAAAATTAGGTGAAGTCAATATATATATATAAATCACCAGTTTGATACTAAAAAAGGAGATTAAAGAGGGAAGAATCGCTGTACCAAATATAAAGTCATATTACAAACTCACAGTGATATAAATGGTGTGGTACTGGCAAAGGAAAGATAAATCAGTAGACACACAGAAATGCAAGACTAAGGAGAAAGGCCAAATGTGTTTTGGGAGAAAACTGGATCACTCATCACTCTTTGGAGGAATATAAAACAAAATCTCCGCTTAATGGCACATTCAAAGTGGATGCTTACAGGGTTCAAATATGAAAACTCTGAATGGTTAAAATATGCAATTTTTAGAAGAAAATGGAATATCTTTGTGACTTTGAGAGCAGGGAGTACTTTCTAAATAGAACTTCAGAAACTCAAATGGTGGGCAAAACCAATCTGACAGATTCAATCACCTGAAAATTAAGTCTTTTGGTTCAGTGAAGGACACCTTGGATAAAGATAATGAGCCCAAACTGAAGAGGGCTAATACCTAGACAGTAACCCCAAAAGGAAAATGACCAAATGATGTTTATAAGCCATTTAGGAGAGAAAACTCCAAAAGGTCATAAATGTAAAGAAAGAGACTAAAAAATAATAATTAGCCACCAGAGAAATGAAAATTAAAACAAAAAAAGACACCATTTCATACCCAATACATTTGCAAAATTAAAAATAAAAATGGGCTTCTAGAAAATTCCTAGAGTTTTCAGGGATGAGGAATTAGTGGACACTTTTGCTGTGCTTGGCGTCGTATTGTTGGTGCATCCACTCTGGAGAGACATCAACACTACTGAGTCAAACCAAAGGCACAGCGCATCTACAACTCAGGATGGTTCCCTAGAAAACAGTTACTCAGAGTAAGCAGTACATCAGAAAGTGGACTGAGGGGTGTGCTCACAATCAACATTCGGAAGAGTGAAATCTATAGACATTGGGCTGGAATATAATCTCCACAAGGACCTCAGGTATTACACACCCCCTACAGGGAGCCTGGGATCTTGGGTGGCCCTTCAGAACCATCCACTTGGCCCACCAGACACAGGGGCAGGGGGCTTGAGCAAGGCAGCTCTCTTCACCCCCCATACAGACAACTTTCCCAGTAACTGGGCTCCCTTAGTTTGAAAGAGGATATCTGAGTGTCCCACTATCTCATCCATCACACTCTGTGATCCAGAACATCTCTTGAAGATATTCTCACAGACACATGGATATTGGTCTAACAGTAATTATAGAGGAAGGAGTTTGGGGCTTGTATGTCCACGGAAGATAAATAAAATGTGGAGCTGGGCGCAGTGGCGCACACCTGTAATTGCAGCAGCTCAAGAGGCTGAGGCAGGAGGATCGCAAGTTCAAAGCCAGCCTCAGCATCTTAGGGAAGCCCTAAGCACCTTAGCAAGACCCTGTCTCAAAATACAAATCAAAAAGGGTTGGGAGTATGGCTCAGTGATTAAGCATCCCTGGGTTTAATCCCTGATATAAAAAAAATATGTGGAAACATACACCATTCAAAGCAATGAAGTATATGTTTATGACATTTATATAAACTAAAATGCATGCACACTAACAGTATGTACTTGTCAAGAACACATACTAATGTTCAGATAGCAGTAAGCCATGGAACTGTTCTTCTATGGGGGAAAGAGAACCAGATTAAAAGAGAATAAATTGACAAATCAAAAGAGGGGTCTTGCAGAGATTGGTGGTTATAAGAGCCAATAAGCTAGGATTACAATTGACTTCACCCTCTGTATTTGAGTCTCAGAAAAAAAAAAAAGAAAAAAAAAAAACCAGAAGTCACAGCAGTGTCCAAAATTGCTAACCATTATTTAGGTCAGCCTCGGATCATCCCACATACCATGTTTCTTTTTCTTTTTTTTCACATCTAAAACCCTCATGGAGCTGCAGCCCAGCTGGTATATCTATCTTCCAGGGAAGCAGGACCAGGGTTTCTTTTCCAGATGTTTTGGACTTTGATTTTCGTATTTGAATCTAATTAAGGGTTTGTAAAGGGCACAAGGAACAAGTTTCTCTTCTTTCTTCACACTCTGTATTTGGTTGAGAGGGAAGAAATCCAACCATGGAGTTTGAAGATACGTTGCCAATGGAAAGTAGGCAGGGAGAAAAATCAGGGATTAAGAGAGGGAGGAAGAGAGAGAGGTGCATGGCCCCAGCAGGGTGGATGCATTCCTGGAAGAAGCAGCAGGGAAAAAGTGAAGTTTTACAATGAGGAGGAGAAACAAAGTTAAAGAGATACTCAAGTATTTTTAAAAACTGTGAAACTGCCAAAGAGAATTTGAGGCAGAAAGTACACAGTCCACATGGGGAAAGGTTTTTTATAGAAAAATCCAGTTTCTAGGATATTCTTATCACAGGGCTGGGAAAGCAGAGAACAGATTCAGAACAATGGCTTTGGAGGACTCTTCATGCCAAGAGATTCCAGCACCGCACCCCCCCCCCCAAAGTCTGGACTTTGGAAAGTAAGAAAATATGTGCATGAAGATGCATTAATAGACAGTCTGGTTCTAGTACTGACAGCCACAGCCACGTTCTGAAGCCTCAGGCAAGCCCTGCCCTTCTTTCAGAGGAGGCTTGCCCATCTATAAAACAAAAAAAAAGGTCAACATTTTGGGTTTTTGGTTTTTTTTTTTCCCCCTTTGAAATTCTAGAAGTTGATGCAAGAGGGTGATGTAAGAAAGTGTTGATAAAAATGTCTGCCCCAGCTGCCAGGGAGCGCCACAGGAAAACAGCTGAGTCACATCCTACAAGCATGGGATTCTCTGCTTAACAGGGGGAAGAGGGGACGGAGGAGAGAAAGAGATTGTACAGGAGGAGAAAGAAAAATAATAGTTTCAATAGTGTGACTGTAGTTTTTACCATCCTCTAAGTTGGCTGTAGTGTAAGCGTCCACCACCCTTGCGTAAACTTAGGGTTTAAATACATACTATGTCTTTAGACACACACGTATATATCATGTTATATGGCCTCTTAACATAAGCCAGCTGTATCATCTGCTACCCACCTGAAGTATCAACAGTTTATTCCAACCTTGGAGGAAAAAAAAATAAGAAAAACTGGCTCTGATGGACTACTGAACATTGACTTCTCTATACATGGGCATATAACCAGACTCTTGTTTTAGTCAGTTTTTGGATTGCTGTGACCAAACAACCAAAAAAAAAAAAAAAAATTAAAGGAGGAGGAGGTTTATTTTGGTTTACGGTTTCAGAGGTTCAGTTCATGGTCAGCCAACTCCATTGCTCTGGGCCTTCGGTGAGGCAGAACATGCTGGAAGGTAGCTCAGGACATGGCAGAGAGAGCTCTGCTCTCCAGGGACAAAATACATACCTCAAAGGTACATGCCCAGTGATGAACTTCTTCCAGCTACACCCTACCTGCCTTCAGCTACCATGCAGTTAATTCACATTAGTGGATGAATCCACTAATTAGGTTAAGGTTGTCATAGCCCAATCATTTCATCACTGAACATTCTTGCGTTGTCTTGCACATGAGCTTTTGGAAGACAGCTCGTATCTAAACCAGAACAACTGTTTAAGGGATTTTTTTTTCTAATGGTCATTTTGATCAGACATGATATTTTTTCACCTATAGGTGTTACTAGGCACATGTCATTACAATTGCCCAAGCATCTGGTTCCCCTTCCTATATATGAGCTCTTCTCCATTTCATAAGACAAAACCCATGTGACACCATAGAAGTCAAAATTATCAGGTACTTTCCATCTTCCCTTGCAAATAGGGCACAGGGGCATGCATCTTTGAATTAAACCTTAATGAAGCCATAAAGGGGAGGTAGCACGGGCTCCATTCTGCAGAACATAGTAGCGGCAATACTCCCATATCTTATTTCCTGTGGCACCAATAGCATAATGACAACATGGGTGATGGAATGTAAGATCTAGGATGTTGGTAGTATAGGCTATGATATCTGGGCTTCACTGTTGTGACCACGTACGTCTGTGGTACAATTGGGGCAGGATTTCCAATCACACCACTTCCAAATCTGGCTCTATACTCTTTTTGGTTATAAAAGTTATTCAAAATCCTTTTAGTAACTTTTCTTGTTCTTAAATTTTTCTTCTTCTGATTTGGTTTCTGATGCTTGAAGCTAGGAGTCCACACAGCATTTAGAACTTAACTTCTTATGTAAGGTGCAATTCTACTTCTTTGATGGTTAGTTTAATTCACCTTTAAAATGTCATCTGTGAAGCCATCTGGATTCATTGTAAGAAGTTGTTTAATTACTTATTGTTGTTGTTCATAACCAGAGCTATTAAAATTTCTATTTCATTTACAACTTTGCCATGTTTTTTTGTCTCTTCAAAGTTGTTGAAATTATGTATATTAAGCTCATATTATTCCTTTATTATCTTTGAAATGTCTGTAAGACCTGTGTCAGATTCTCCCTTTTGTTCCTATCATTGTTCATTTGTGTTTTCTCTTTTATCTTGATCAGTCAATCTAAGGGATAATTGATTTTATTCAAGTTAAACAACTTTTGGTTTCATTGATTTGTTTCTACAGTTTGTATGTTTCTATTTCTATTGATTTCTGCTCATTCTTATGTCTTTTCTTTTAATTTGGGTTTAATTTGATCTTCTAGCTTCTGAAGGTGTAAATTTATATTTTTTCAGACAATTTTTTTTTCAAAAATAAACACTTATTATACATTTTCCTCTAAAGAATTGTTTTAACTTCATTTGATGAATTTATTATGCTGTGTTTATATATTCATACAAATTAAACTTTTTTGAATTGTTTCTTGTGGTTTCCTTTTGACCCATGAGATTCCCAGAAACATTTTTCCCCAAATATCTGGGTATTTTTAAAATGTCTTTGTGATCATTGATTTCCAAGATATTAGAAATATACCCTTTATGATTTCAATTCTTTAAATGCAATCACTCTTCTAATGGTTCAGTATATTGTCTACCATGGTAAGTGTTCTATATGTATGGCAAAGAAAATATATTTTGTTGATTGCTGTGATTTGGATCTGCTGGGTCTCCCAAAGTCTCATGTACTCCGAGGTAGTGTTTGGGGGAAGTGATTAAATCATGAGGGCCCTGACCTTATCCTTTAATAGCTGGATGGACTACTGGGAGGTAGGGCCTAGGTGGAGGCAGAGGGTCACTGGGAGTGCCCTGGAAGGGTTTACTTTCCCCTGACCCTTTTCTCTCTGGCTCTCTGCTTCTAGGCTAGCATGAGCAGAGCGACTTTCCTCCGCCATGATGTTCTATCTCACTTCAGCCCCAGATCGATGCAGTTGGGCAAGTGTAAATTGAGAAACCACAAGCCAAAAATACATTTTTTCCTCCTCTACATTGTTCTTGCTAGTTATTTTGGTTACCAAAATGCAAAACTAATTAACATACTGATTTGGGGTGTAATGTTCAACAAATGTCAATTAAGTTCCATTGATTGAATCAGGATTTATGCATCCTTATAGATTTTGTATTTCTTCTATCAATTACTAAGAGGAAAGAGTTGAAATCTTCAACTAGTTTTTGTCTTCTTCCCCTTTTAATTTTACCATATTTTATTTACAAACTTTGAAGATTTATTTTGGGTGCATACATGTTTAAATTTTTGTTTTTCTTTTTTAAAATTTGAGCATTATATATCCTTATGAAACAACTCTTTTTATCTCTGGTAATAGCCCTGTACTGATGTCTACTTTTCATAGTGACAACAGTCTTCTCATAATTAGTTCTTACATAAAAAATTTTTTCTTTGCTTTTCTCTTAAGATACTTGTGTATTTATTTTTAAAGTAGGTTTCTTATAGTTGAGTGTTCATCTTTGGTATTCTGGACATCATCATCATCATCATCATCACCATCATCATCATAATAGAATGCCAAGGATAATATTGGAATTTCTTAACATTATTATGTATTTTTATAACATTTTCTTGCTAAAGCATATAATTATACACAGATATTTTCCCATGGCATATAGAAATTATCTCTGCCTGACATAGATATTTGACTGTAAAACATATTTTTTAAAAGGAATATTTCACCATGGGCCTTTCTCTAGTTTAGATTTTAGACCAGTTTCTCACCTAAGAGTATTCCACAAGCACATATTTACAACATGGCAACAGCTAGGATTAAGACTAAGTGATTAGATTTATGGTTGCTTCTCCCCAATCTGCTCCTTCCTTGGTTCCTATAAATGTTTATCTTAACCTTAGACTCTGCATGTTCACATTTCCTGCTCTTACTTTTCAGCTAACATCAGTAGATTCCTTAAAACCAGTAATGTCCCTGTATTTATTGTCAAACTTTAATTTGCACCCATGATTTGTACTTTTCCTATTTTCCTAATTTTTTATCTGAAATATATATGTTTTCCAAAACATAGGAAAGGAATTTCCACATGAAAATATTACTAAGTGTTTGGGTCTTCCTTCTTCATCAAGTCTGATAATCATTACCTTTAAATTGATATGTTAGACTATCAACATTTAATATAATTATTAATATGGTCTTATTATTTATCTTATATTTCTCACATTAGTTCCTTCATTTTTTACCCTCTTTCCTGTTTTCTTTTGAATCAAATAACTATTTTTTACTATTTACTATTTTATTTCTACCTTGAGCTTATTGGGTGTACTGTTTTATTTCTCTTTTGGTGATTGCTTATAGTTTACCATGTGTTTTTACCTTCTTATAGGATGATATCAAGGACTATTATGCCCCTTCATGTGTAATATGAGAATCTTAGAATAATAGCTTCCATTTTCCCCTTTGTATAATTGCTCAGACATTTAAATTCTATAGATACTTTGAACTACACAACTATCTACATCTAAGTCTATATATCTACAAATATATCTTTATATTTAAAAAGTTCTCACATATGCAAAATTTTTAAAAATTTTATGATTATTCACTTATTTACCATTTCTGGTTCTATATCACTTATTGTATCTGAGCTTCAATTTGGTCTACCTAAAATACTTTGCACATACTGTTGCTTCTGCTGAAAGGCTCTTCTCAGCTACCTGGAGGGCTAGTTCCCTCTCTATATCTTTTGCTCAGATGTCAGTCTATATGAGGTCCTTTAACCTTGTGTTTAATATAACTGTCCCTGTGACACTCTCTGTAACTCCTCATTGATTTAATTTTCTTGTAGCACTTTACACATTCTTACCTGTCTGGTAGGTTTTTATCTGACTCCTTACAGATTGAATGTAAACTCCGTGAGAGCAGGTAATTTTGTTAACTGATGTGTCTACGTGCTTGTGTGAGCACGTTCATCACTAGTGCCTGTGGCAGGGCCCTGTGCTTGGTAGATGACCAGTGGTGGTCCAATGAATGGATGAAGCTTCTCTCATGTTCTATGAAGAACAGAGATGTTGTTCTCAACCTCTTAGTCTGAATCTACTGTCAATTGTATAATAAACTCTCACTAATCAACTCATTCTAATCAAGTAGTTAACTAGGGGTTAGTCCAGTCCAATGATCTGATCCAGGAATTAACCAGGGCTGAATGTGTTCCTTCAGCTCAACCTCACATTTTCTGAAAACCATCTCAGAACCAGTTAGGCACTGGGAATACAGAAAGAAGAGAATGACATCCTGTTCGAGGATGCTCAGTGTTCGTTAGAAGTCCAAAAATTTTACCCAAAAGGTATACAAAGGTCACTGAAGTGGGATTCATGTAGAAATGACCATCAGAGTTGTTAGGGTGTTTTACAAAAGATGTGACAGGGGGTTGACGAGAAAAAAAAATACATTAGGATCTTATCTGCATGAATATGTATCTAACGTGGGATTATTTGACAGTTCAAAGAAAACTGTGCAGCTGAGGTTTATGCCTACTGGCCACAGCCCAGTTCCAAGTCTTCCAACCACTTTCCACAACCACTATAGACACTTTCCCATGCTCAGCTGACAAAAGAGTGCTTATTCAAAATAAGTTTCTGCAGCTTCACAAGCATGGGTCCTGGCTCTACAGGTGGCATGAGAAGACCTAGGGAGGAAAGCACATCTTCATGGGTGAAAGAAGTTCTCCTGGATCCTACCGAGGGTGAGCAGGACCGAGCAAGCACAATAAACTCCCTTAGACAACATCTGGTTTCCAACAGCTGTCTAACTTCCCAGGCTTTGCCTCTCCACTCAGCCATTGCCAAAATGACATCCTCTGGGTTGAAGGTTAGGTACTGGAGAGGCTTCTGCCAGAAACTCTTGATGTAATCAAGACAGCCGTGGACTTGCACAACTTTAGGATGTGGGATAAAAAGCCTCCTTACTCAGCGCCATTTGTGGGCTGTCGTTCACATGATGAAACAGTCCCATACTTGACTTTGAAGCCAGATTCTTGGGTCAGTTCCCACCTTTGTGGGTACCAAACAACTCCGTGGATATTTCCCTCCTCCCCCTCTTCCTTACAGACATGTATCCTAATGTCCTTAACTTGTCCCTAATCCAGTAAACAAGGTTTCAGTAACATATAAACATGATTTATGAAAACAAATCTGCTTAGAGAAGCCGTGTCACATAGCTGTAAGCAAAGATGAAAGACCGTGATTAACAGGACCCACATCTGCAGGAGGGAGGATGCAACTGGAGTCCCCACCAGTCTCTACCTCAAAGAGAGCATGCACTAGATTGATAATGAGACTACGTCCAGTCTTCACTTCATCCTTCCTGCATTCTAAGCACTGTGCTAAGTGCTTCCTGTCCACTTGAACCACGCCATCATCTAAAGAGGTGGGCCCTGTTTTCACTTGCAAGTTACAGGTGAGGAGACTTCGGCTAAGAAAGGATGAGTAGCTTATCCAAGGTCACAGAGCTGGTGCATGAAAGAACTGGGACATTTCCAGTAGGAGTGGTTAGAAAAACAACGATAGATTTCTAGGATCCACATAGGTGGACAAACCACATAGATGAAAATTAACAAGACAAAAAACAACCCTGAGCCTGATATAACTGATTGGAGTGTCTCCATTGATCCAGTTACTTGGGTTATTGTTAATTCTCTACTATGGTTTCTCTACTGAGGCACCACCTGTCTACCACCCAAGGAGGTGGGACCTGAGTTCTACCACACTAGATCCATAGGAGCAATAATCAGGAAGCATTTGAAGGTAGGGTGGGAGGAAGAGGAGGATGCAGCCTCCTAGTCAATCCAAATAGGAGAGAATGTTCTCTGTGCTCCAACCTCCTCAAAGGCAGAATCCGTATGTCATTTGGGGAAGTTCTGAGATAATAATCAGAGTCCTTCCCTTCTGGGTCCTCAAACAAATGAGAGGTAGACCCAGGAATCAGGGAGGAATTAAAGTATCAGCCAGCATGGTGGTTCACAAAGCTGCACTGGATTTAGAGTCAACACAAGGTCCCTATCCTCCTCTGTCTAGTCCCAGGCCACTTACCCAGCCAGGGGCAGAGGCAGCTCTGTACCCCTAGGTGCTGAAGGTGGAGGCAGATACCAGAGCTGCTCTGGGAGGCCTTCCTGCCACACAGAACCAGGAGCCAAGAGAAGTCTTGCCCCAGGCTGCCAAAGAGAAACCTACAGAAGACCACAGGGCACAGCAAACCTCCCATAATGTCACCCGCACGTGGACATCAGACCATCCGAAACATTCCCAGCAGTTAGATCTTCCCTTAGCAAAGAGGGACTGAAGAAGAGTGGGAAACTTTCCTCTAGTACTTCCAGAACTGAAATCTCCCTTTGCTGGGGTCTAAATGTTTGCATTCCCTTAAAATCCACATGTTGAAATCCCCACCCCACCCCACAGGGTGATGATATTAGGAGGAGGGATCTTTGTGGGGTGATTAGTTTGTGGGGGACACAGCCTTCACAGATGGGACTAGAGACCTTAAAAAGAGGCCCCAGGAAGACCATTCACCCCTTCCACCATGCAAGGTCACAGCAAGGAAGTACCTTCTATGAACCAGAAGACAGGTCTACCACTAGACAACACCTTGATCTTGTACTCCCACTCTCCGGAACCGTGAGAGCTAGATTTCTGTTGATTACATTCTGCTCAGTTTATGGTATTCTGTTACAGCAATCAAAATGGACTAAATCACCATTCCTTGGTCCATCGATGGCATGATGAACGTGAAATAATGATTTCCCGCAGCAGGTTTATCCATTGGTCTACATCAGACCTTGCTATATCCACACTCCTGCTGTGGCCTCTTCATGGGTGGGGACAATTTCCCTGAGATTGGCTGAATGATTCACTTTTAGCCAATGATATGTGGATGGAAATGACAGTGTGCCATCTTTGAGATGAGGTCTTCAGTGACACACACATTTCAACAGATCTTCTTGAGTCTCTGAGGAGAACATGGCCAGTTACCTCTCTGGTTCAAAAAGAATGAGAGACAGGCCATGCTAGCCACCCTAAAAACCCCAGCTTGAAGCAGGGCTGCCTTACATGCCTGTTCTGGATCAATCCGACCCCGACCACACTTACAGATGCACAGGGGATAATATGTGAATGTTCTTTTAAGTCCTGAGGTTTGGAGTTGTCTTTTATTCAGCAACAGCTAACTAGTTGATGTACCTTCCAGACTCATTTGTAGACTCCAGGGACTAGTATATCCCCTGGAATAGCTCCGGTCTCCCTTCAGTATCTGTTGTTTGAATTAATGAATGAAGAGCCTTAGTTTTTAACCAACCCATCATTTTAACCAACTCATCATACTAGCTCATCAAGAGTTGTCCAACATCGCGATATCCATCCTTGCCATTTTGGAGGAACAAAAATAAACAATGAGACAAGACCGGACCTTCCCTTGATGTGGTCATTCAGCATCTAAAGTCCTGGGAGTCCGAGCCTGGGATCACATGGCCAGTTTGGCATCACGTGGGGGCAGCTGACACATCACACAGCGCCAGCCCTTGCGCCTCCCACTGGATTCTTAATGGAATGAAATGCGCCAATATGGTCAGGTCCTTATTGGGACTCCACACCGACTCCGAATGCAGGGCCACCTCTACCGAGATGTAAGGGTCCAGCCAGAGGCTGCCCGTGGAAGACAGATCCAGCCTTTCCTCCTATTTTTTCAGAAGGAAATTCTCCAACACGACTGAGGGAACGCACGCCTTCCCCGGCTGACTCGATGCTGTTTCCCAAGAGCAGCGTTCTGGAAGGTGGACCATCAGGTGGAAGAAGTATTCTCCAGAAAGCTGCCTTCCCAAGGGACTGGTGACAGCTTGAGCGTGACGGGGAGTCCTGTTGCATTCCGAGGTGTGAAGGGAAGGCATGAACTGTGCATATGCTGTACCATACAGTTTTGCCTACAAATGCTTGTAGCTTCATTGTAGCTGTGAATGCTCTGTTCCTCTCCTCTTCACCCTTGAAGATTCGCGAACATACAGGATTTGAGCTGTGTGAGGCATAGCGTTCCCCACATGGTGGGCACAGGAGGATGCAGGTCTGATGGCTTCACCCACGAGGGCAGATGGGCAGGTGTGAGGGAATCTCAGAGCTTGTGGCTAAAGAGTCCAGCCTTCTATGGACATCCTTTGTACCATGGCACTGTCCAAAATTCGGGGTTTCATGAAGGTTTTTATTGCTAAAGACTACAAAAACCAAATGCATTCTAAAGGAAGCAGACAAACATGATGTGTATCATTAAGAGGCTACATAAACCGTGGGACCATCATCTGAACAAAAGGAAACACAAGATTGATGGACCCTCTATATACCATAGGTTTTTACGTTTATATTAGTGATAGTTATATATAATCTTGGGGTTCACAGTTTTAAGGCTGTGCTTACGTAGGCTTAAAGATACCAGCCTGAAAACCCGAATGTGTTCCTGTTTTTGCCAGCTAGGACAAGAGAGCCTTGGAGCCTGATTGCAGACTGTGAGAGAAAGAGAGGAAAACACAGGAGGAGGGAGGGAGGGAGGGAGGGAGAGAGAGAGAGAGAGAGAGAGAGAGAGAGAGAGAGAGAGAGAGAGAGAGAGAGGAGGAAAGGAGGGAGAGTAGGGAGAAGAAGAGAAAATCTTGTCAAAATCTTTTTAGTGCCTAAAACTAATTCTGTTCATCTTGGATTTGGTGAGCTGGATAATATTCTATGCACGGCTCCTAAATGAATTATTAAATGTCAACTCAAGATGGCTTAACTAAAATATCCAATTTAATAACCAAAAGTATCTAAGGTAACAATAACAATTTTATAGGTGCATGTAGAGTTGTCAAGTCAAACCATTATAGACAAGCTTTGGGGGTTTTCACATAATCTCCCTCCACATCTCATCTGTGTCACTAAATATCCACTCTGGAGAGCATGTTCCATTTCAATAAAGATCACGCCTTCCGTGCGAGCTTCACTATTCAGATCAAGCCAGCAAACCCCCCCCCCTTTTTTTTTTCTAAAATATAAAGCTAAACAAGATCTCAGTCACAACCACCAAATCTTTATTAATGCATTCCTTGTGCTACTTCTGAATATTAATAAAAATTAATAATTAATTTTGCCTTTGGCATTGCAAGATATACTAGTTTTAATTAGTGTACTGTACTCCTATACAATTAAAAAATAATTGATGTCCACGCTTATTGGCGGTGTCTGTGATCTTCTTTTCTGTTGTTGTCAACAAATGCCTTAAAAAACAAGTTCAAGAATGTTGCGCTGTCCACTTGATTTACACACCCAAAGTAACAGGCAAATCTTTTATGATGAAACAGAACAGTTTTCTGTTTAAATTATACACAAGTATATTAACTAGAAAGAGAAAATTAAAAGCTGATGGCTACAAGGAATAATGGAAAGTCTATAAAAATGTTTTATCTATCAACAAATTTGCCTGGAAAATATCAATGGCTGGCACCATCTCTCCGCTGAAACATGGAGAGGCCATCTTGGATTTGTTATGTCAATTCCATCAAGCATTTAATTCTGATGTCCTCCTTAATCAGCTTTAGTTATTTAAATTCAGCATATCATGTTACTGTTCTACTACATCATTTTAATTGTGCCATGAACTACTTTATTATAGAATGCTAAAGTATCTCCCTGTGTCTCCCTCTTCCTCCTTCTCTCTTAACAATGCAGACGGTAGAACTCAAGAGGAAAACACCTCTCGTTCAAGGGGGGGAACTAGCTTTCTTTGAAAATCTTTGTATCAAGAATCTGGAGAGGGTGGTGGTTGTCTTAGATGGAAATGATTCAAATCCCACAGCGCATGTGTTTCTGGGTTTTATGTTTTAGAACCAGGATTCTTATTTTTAAGAAATCTCCCTCCACCGACCGCAAATATATCTGTAATACCAAGAGGCGATGTACTAAGAGGAAATAGAGTTAGTAACAACAAAGGGCAAAGAAGAAAGGGTCCATACATGATCTGGATTTTATGATTTACCCCCCGTCTCATTGGTTAGTAAACATTTTTAAGGCAAAAACTCAAACTGATGCAAATGATTCTTTTTCAGATAAATAATTTAATAGAAATTTTAATTAAAAATAGACTATACCAAAGTATCTGTCCTAATAAGGTAATCTCTGGGGCTGTGCGTGTAGCTCAGTGGCAGAGTGCTTGCCTAGCATGCATGAAGCCGTGGGTTCAATTCCCCACACTGCAAAGATTTTTTTTTTACAAGTATAATCTTTGGTGCATTTTTCATAAGAGTAGTGCCTTCATGAACTTATCACAGTCTAAAATTATTTTGGTCATGGGTCTGCTCACTTGTTCATAATCCACATCTCCTACACGTCTCCTGCAATTGCAATGAGACCAGGTACACCAATGGTTTAATCACAATGGCACTTTCGATGCACCACATAACGTCCACCATAAAACCGACATTCAATTGACAGCATGGAATGAATTTGTCAATTCTGGCTCAAAGCCCATTTTTTTTTTCCTTTCTTGAATCTTTTAAATTTCCTTTTTCCATGCCCATCAAAATGTGAGTGGACAAACAAGCTGTGGTATAACCATACCATAGCCTATGACTCAGTGATAAAAACATAAATTAATGAATTACTCATGTACACCATACCATGAATGAATCTCAAAAGTATAAGTTGAGCCTAATAAACTAATATCAAAAGAGTATGCACTGCATAATTTATTGTGCATGGGTTGCAGAGCAGGGACTGCTAAGCCATTGTGAAAGGAAGCAGAACTTCTATTCTGATTTCTGTGGCTTCTGGAGGGCATTCCCTGGAAAGAGGTATGTGAGAATGCTCTGGAGCACGGAAATGTCCTAGATTTTAATGGGGCTGGTGGTTAGATGAATGTACATATTTGTCAAACTTCATCACACTGTATATTTAAGAGCTGTGCATTGATGGTATGTAAATTATGCCCTAACTTAAAAAAAATTTTGTAATACGCATTTTCTTTTTCTAGTCCATTGGCAAGTGAAAGAGGAAACTCAGAAAATGTATACAGTTGAGAGGCTTTGGAATTCCTCTTCCCACGTCACCACCTCCCTCGCCAGGTCCCTGTACAGTGCTAACAGGCAGCAGCGTTGACAAACGTTACAACCTCCCGCCTGGTGTATTATCCTACCTGGCTTCCCCTTGACCCCGGGGTGGTGCTGTGTCTCTCTGGCCTCATGCAGGTGATGAAGGCCGGGGTTTCGTCATCACAAGCATGCCATTTTGGATGCAGAGAAGTGCCTAGCTCCTCCGCCAGAAGCTGTGAATAACACTCTTAACAGTCCATGCAAATGCTGTGGTCCGTGTCTGCATGCCCAGCTGGTCTGCTGATCAATTTTTACTTCTCAAATTGGGTCAGTGAAAAAGGATGGAGCTTTCTGTTCTTGCGATCTACATTGTCAAGGCGATCTCAATTCTATTAACACTGGGAGACCTGGAAATTCCATCCAAGGCAAGCCTTTGGCTTCCCTGGGACCACCTTTCAGAAAGGTCCATTGACCTATTTTCTTTTCCGACTTTCTTTCTTTTTAATTAAAAGGCCCAAATTTCCTGGGTGTTAATCGAGGATTAGCTTGAGAATTAAAATGCTGGGCATCCCTCAGAGAACAACCAGGTCTAGGAGTGAAACACTCCTAATCAGTACTTAATCACCTCTGAAGGGTCTCCTCACCCACGGAATCACTGTGCAGCTCCCTCATCTCTGTAAGAAGAACCGAGATGAGCAAGAGGGTTTCCTTAGACTGTGTCCTGGTAGGGGCCAGGCTGTGGATCTGAGCAGCCTTTGCGAATTTGCTATTGGCTTTGTTTAAGGGTTGGATCTTTCCTTTATATTGTACCTGAGAGGTGTGCATTCTCTCATCTTGATTTTGCTTTCCTAATTCCTTTCGTCATGACTGATAAGTGCCTATTTAACTAATGGGGCTACAAGTCACAGCTAGCTTACTTTGTGCTTCCTACTATACTGATGTTGGTTGGCCCTTAGGGTACCTAGAGCCTTGTGGGTGTCTTGAGTGATCCACACTCTCAAAAGTGAACTCTACACTTGGCCTGAAAGTTTTAGCTTGCCCAGAGCCATGTTGGTGTTCCCCATGTTCACTTAGGACAGCCTAGGTTATATCCAAAGGTGTTGAAGGTCAAACAGCACAATCCCCTGGGTGGTGGGGTGACTGCTCACGCAGTGTACAGCCCATGGGATGTACCAAAGGAGGAGGCAAAGTGCTGGGTGGAGCCAGAGAGCTGGCATGACCAGAGACGGCATCTTGCAGGGATGAACCTCAGGGTGCATCTTCAAGGAGAGGGCAATGGCAGGTGGACATGTTCCAGGCTCAGTAAGCAAAGGAATGTTGTTTGGGAAGAGAATGAGAAATGTTTGGTCAAAATAATGTTTACCCCCTGATATTCAGGTACTCCTATCCTAGCTTCACATGTTTTCCCACCTCACATACCCCTACACACATAGGACCACCTAAAATCTTGCTGTAGGTAGGGCAGATGTAAAGGACAAGTCAGTGCTACGGGCAGCAATGACCATGGTATGGATCAGGGAAGTGCATCCAGGGACTCTTCTGGTTTCTGAATCCTGGGTCTTTTCCAGTTGCACCCTGTCTTTGAGCCCCGGTTGTAAATGGGGTTCATATAAACTCAGGGGATGGCCACTCAGGTGAATGGGGCACTTTGTACCCACTTCCTGACTGGTTGTAAAGGCTCAATCAATAGCAGCTATTATTATTTTTCTAGGTTAGAGACAAAAGAAAAAAATATATATTTACCCCCCAAAAAGAAATTTTCTGATGCATAAGATACAACTAAAAATCACAGAATAATGCAACCCGGCTACTCAAGTCCTCGCCTACCTCTTCACTGGCCATCTCTGCCTCCAGCAGGCCGTGGCTCCCAGCTGAGGCCTTATTCTGACCCCTTAGCTTCCTTTTCCATTTCTCAGGGGTCAGTGGCCTCTGCTGAGCTGGTTCCAGCAGAAGCCATCTTTAAGGAAGCTCATCTTTCAAAGTGGCCGCTGAGACAGATGTCCAGTACGATGGCGCTCCCAAAGGCAGCGCTGAGTGGAGACCTGCACGTGGGGGAGGAGGGAGCATTTCCATTTCTGTGTCCAAAGCACCCACACCCTTCCTAGGTCTCTGCCTATCTCTACTCTGTGGGCTCCCACATCATCTGGGGCCTAGAGGGCTGGCTGGTGTCTTCAGATACCTCTGTGTGCCTACAGGAAGAGGCTTATCCAGGGATGGCACTGGGAGCTCTAAGGAGCTCAGGTCCCAGAGATGGCTGAACTGCAATCCTTCCACACTGCACTGGGTGCCCTTGTGACTCCCTCTGAGGTGGAGTCTGTTATTCATGGGACAGTTTTCTTAATTGCACCCCACCCCTGCATAAGACGATAAATTCTAATGGGAGGTCTAGGCCTAGGTTGGCCTTGGTCCTTACTACATCTTCGGCCATAGCACAGTGCTTGGTGTACAGCTAGTGTCCAATTAAATAGTAAATAGAAAAAGAAATAGTCAAATTCAATAGGTAGTAATGGGTGACCACGCACAGAGCAGGCCCAGCGGCCTGCTGAGTGGCAGAGCCGCCCCCCACCCCCCGCGCCTGCCAGGTAGGGGAACTGTGACCACGGACAGAAAAGGCCCAGCGGCCCTCGGCGGGACAGAGCTTCCAATCACTCCTGCAAGGTAGGCGGGCCTGCGACCCACCGGCAGAGGAGGAGCAGCGACCTGCTGAGAGGCAGAGTCACCCCCTCCCCCTGCGCCGGCAAAGTAGAGGGAACTGTGACCACGCACAGAGCAGGCCCAGCGGCCTGCTGAGGGGCAGAGCCGCCCCCCACCCCTCGCGCCTGCCAGGTAGGGGAACTGTGACCACGGACAGAGCAGGCCCAGCGGCCTGCTGAGGGGCAGAGCCACCCCCCACCCCCCGCGCCTGCCAGGTAGGTGGAACTGTAACCACGGACAGAAAAGGCCCAGTGGCCCGTGGCGGGACAGAGCTTCCAATCACTCCTGCAAGGTAGGCGGGCCTGCGACCCACCTGCAGAAGAGGAGCAACGGCCTGCTGAGAGGCAGAGCCGCCCCCTCCCCCTGCACCGGCAAGGTAGAGGGAACTGTGACCACGCACAGAGCAGGCCCAGGGGCCTGCTGGGGGGCAGAGCCGCCCCCCACCCCCCGCGCCTGCCAGGTAGGTGGAACTGTGACCACCATCAGAACAGGCCAGACCTGCAACCGAGAGACAGAACAGGCCCAGTGGCCTGAGGAAGGGTAGAGCCGCCCCCCCCCCCGCACCTGCAAGGTAGGCGGACCTGCGACCCACTGGCAGTACAGCCCCAGAGGCCTGCAGAGGGGCAGTGCCGCTGCCTGCACCTGCAAAGTAGACAGAACTGTGACCACCCACAGAACAAGCCTAGCGGCCCGCAGAGGGACAGAGCCGCCGCCCGCGCCTGCGAGGGAGACTTTGCAACTATACAAGACCAATATAAATATATAGGGGGAAAATTCAATAGCACAACAGTTTCACTAAGTAGAAAGGAACGCGAACAGTATGAAGAGACAAGGAAAGAAAGGACCACAAGCAATGCAGGTCAACTCAACGTTAGAAGAGGTAATAGCTGCAGCAGATGGAATGTCAGATAAAGAATTCAGGATATACATGCTTCAGATGATCTGGAGTCTCAAGGAAGACATCAGACAGCAAAATCAGACAATGAAAGATCACTTCAACAATGAATTACATAAACAAATCCAAGAAGCAAAAGATCAACTACACAGGGAAATAGAGGTTATAAAAAACAAACAAACAGAAATCCTAGAAATGCAGGAAGCAATAAGCCAACTTAAAAACTCAATTGAGAATACTACCAGCAGAGTAGAACACTTAGAAGACAGAACATCAGACAATGAAGATAAAGTATTTCAACTTGAAAAGAACATAGACAGCTCAGCAAGACTGTTAAGAAACCATGAGCAGAACATCCAAGAAATATGGGATAACATCAAGAGACCAAATTTAAGAGTCATTGGGATACAGGAAGGGACAGAGTTTCAAACCAAAGGATTGAGCAATCTATTCAACGAAATAATACGAGAAAACTTCCCAGACTTGAAGAATGAGACAGAACCCCAAATCCTAGAAGCCTACAGGACGCCGAATGTGCAAAATCATAAGAGACCCACACCTAGACACATTATAATGAAGATGCCCAACATACAGAATAAGGAGAGAATTTTAAAAGCTACAAGAGAAAGGAAGCAGATCACATTTAGGGGTAAGCCAATCAGGATAACAGCTGATCTTTCAACACAGACTCTGAAAGCTAGAAGATCCTGGAATAACATATTTCAAACACTGAAAGAAAATGGGTTCCAACCAAGAATTGTGTTTCCAGCGAAATTAAGCTTCAGGATGGAAGATGAAATTAAAACCTTCCACGATAAACAAAAGTTAAAAGAATTTGCAGCTAGAAAACCATCTCTTCAAAACATCCTTGGCAAAACATTACAGGAAGAGGAAATGGAAAATAACAATGAAAACCAACAGTGGGAGGTAGGACACTAAAGGGGGGAAAATAATCAAAGAGGAAAACAAACCATGTTTAGTAACATAAATAAACAAATATGGCTGGAAGAACAACCCATATCTCAATAATAACCCTAAATGTTAATGGCTTAAACTCACCAATCAAGAGACACAGGCTAGTAGAATGGGTCACAAAACAAGACCCAACAATATGCTGCCTACAGGAGACGCATTTGATAGGAAAAGACATACATAGGCTGAAGGTGAAAGGTTGGGAAAAATCATATCACTCATATGGACTTCGGAAACAAGCAGGAGTATCCATACTCATATCAAATAAAATAGATTTCAAGCCAAAGTTAATCAAAAGGGATAAAGAGGGATACTACATACTGCTCAAGGGAACCATACACCAACAAGACATAACAATCATAAATATATATGCCCCAAACAATGGTGCAGCTATGTTCATCAAACAAACTCTTCTCAAGTTCAAGAGTCTAATAGACCACCATACAATAATCATGGGAGACTTCAACACACCTCTATCACCACTGGACAGATCTTCCAAACAAAAGTTGAATAAGGAAACTATAGAACTCAATAACACAATTAATAACCTAGACTTAATTGACATATATAGAGTATACCACCCAACATCAAGCAGTTACACTTTTTTCTCAGCAGCACATGGATCCTTCTCAAAAATAGATCATATATTATGTCACAGGGAAACTCTTAGACAATACAAAGGAGTAGAGATAATACCATGCATCCTATCTGATCATAATGGAATGGAACTGAAAATCAACGATAAAAGAAGGAAGGAAAAAGAATACATCACTTGGAGAATGAACAATAGGTTACTGAATGATCAATGGGTTATAGAAGACATCAAGGAGGAAATTAAAAAAATTCTTAGAGATTAATGAAAACACTGACACAACATATCGGAATCTATGGGACACATTGAAAGCAGTTCTAAGAGGAAAATTCATTGCTTGGAGTTCATTCCTTAAAAAAATAAAAAACCAAGAAATAAATGATCTCATACTTCATCTCAAAATCCTAGAAAAAGAAGAGCAAAACAACAGCAAAAGAAGTAGAAGGCAAGAAATAATTAAAATCAGAGCTGAAATTAATGAAATCGAAACAAAAGAAACAATTGAAAAAATTGACAAAACTAAAAGTTGGTTCTTTGAAAAAATAAACAAAATCGACAGACCCTTAGCCATGCTAGCGAAGAGAAGAAGAGAGAGAACTCAAATTACTAACATACGGGATGAAAGAGGCAATATCACAACAGACACTTCAGAAATACAGAAGATAATCAAAAATTATTTTGAATCCTTATACTCCAATAAATTAGAAGATAGTGAAGGCATAGATAAATTTCTTAAGTCATATGATCTGCCCAGATTGAGTCAGGAGGATATAGACAACCTAAACAGACCAATATCAATTGAGGAAATAGAAGAAACCATCAAAAGACTACCAACTAAGAAAAGCCCAGGACCAGATGGGTATACAGCAGAGTTTTACAAAACCTTTAAAGAGGAACTAATACCAATACTTTTCAAGCTACTTCGGGAAATAGAAAAAGAGGGAGAACTTCCAAATTCATTCTATGAGGCCAACATCACCCTGATACCTAAACCAGACAAAGACACTTCAAAGAAAGAAAACTACAGACCAATATCTCTAATGAACCTAGATGCAAAAATCCTCAATAAAATTCTGGCCACTCGGATACAAAAACTTATCAAAAAAATTGTGCACCATGATCAAGTAGGATTCATCCCTGGGATGCAAGGCTGGTTCAATATACGGAAATCAATAAATGTTATTCACCACATCAATAGACTTAAAAATAAGAATCATATGATCATCTCGACAGATGCGGAAAAAGCATTTGACAAAGTATAGCATCCCTTTATGTTCAAAACTCTAGAAAAACTAGGGATAACAGGAACATACCTCAATATTGTAAAGGCAATCTATGCTAAGCCTCAGGCTAGCATCATTCTGAATGGAGAAAAATTGAAGGCATTCCCTCTAAAATCTGGAACAAGACAGGGATGCCCTCTCTCTCCACTTCTGTTCAACATAGTTCTCGAAACACTGGCCAGAGCAATTAGACAGACAAAAGAAATTAAAGGCATCAAAATAGGAAAAGAAGAACTTAAATTATCACTATTTGCAGATGACATGATTCTATACCTAGAAGACCCAAAAGGGTCTACAAAGAAACTATTAGAGCTAATAAATGAATTCAGCAAAGTGGCAGGATATAAAATCAACACGTATAAATCAAAGGCATTCCTGTATATCAGCGACAAATCCTCTGAAATGGAAATGAGGACAACCACTCCATTCACAATATCTTCAAAAAAAATAAAATACTTGGGAATCAACCTAACAAAAGAGGTGAAAGACTTATACAATGAAAACTACAGAACCCTAAAGAGAGAAATAGAAGAAGATCTTAGAAGATGGAAAAATATACCCTGTTCATGGATAGGCAGAACTAACATCATCAAAATGGCGATATTACCAAAAGTTCTCTACAGGTTTAATGCAATGCCAATCAAAATCCCAACGGCATTTCTTGTAGAAATAGAGAAAGCAATCATGAAATTCATATGGAAAAACAAAAGACCCAGAATAGCAAAAACAATGCTAAGCAGGAAGGGTGAATCAGGCAGTATAGCGATACCAGACTTCAAACTATACTACAGAGCAATAGTAACAAAAACAGCATGGTACTGGTACCAAAACAGACGGGTGGACCAATGGTACAGAATAGAGGACACAGAAACCAATCCACAAAACTACAACTACCTTATATTTGATAAAGGGGCTAAAAGCATGCAATGGAGGAAGGATAGCATCTTCAACAAATGGTGCTGGGAAAACTGGAAATCCATATGCAACAAAATGAAACTGAATCCCTTTCTCTCGCCATGCACAAAAGTTAATTCAAAATGGATCAAGGAGCTTGATATCAAATCAGAGACACGCCGTCTGATAGAAGAAAAAGTTGGCTACGATCTACATACTGTGGGGTTGGGCTCCAAATTCCTCAATAGGACACCCATAGCACAAAAGTTAATAACTAGAATCAACAAATGGGACTTACTCAAACTAAAAAGTTTTTTCTCAGCAAAAGATACAATAAGAGAGGTAAATAGAGAGCCTACATCCTGGGAACAAATCTTTACTCCTCACACTTCAGATAGAGCCCTAATATCCAGAGTATACAAAGAACTCAAAAAATTAGACAATAAGAGAACAAACAACCCAATCAACAAATGGGCCAAGGACCTGAACAGACACTTCTCAGAGGAGGACATACAATCAATCAACAAGTACATGAAAAAATGCTCACCATCTCTAGCTGTCAGAGAAATGCAAATCAAAACCACCCTAAGATACCATCTCACTCCAGTTAGATTGGCAGCCATTATGAAGTCAAACAACAACAAGTGCTGGCGAGGATGTGGGGAAAAGGGTACACTTGTACATTGCTGGTGGGACTGCAAATTGGTGCAGCCAATTTGGAAAGCAGTATGGAGATTTCTTGGAAAGCTGGGAATGGAGCCACCATTTGACCCAGCTATTCCCCTTCTCGGTCTATTCCCTAAAGACCTAAAAAGAGCATGCTACAGGGACACTGCTACATCGATGTTCATAGCAGCACAATTCACAATAGCTAGACTGTGGAACCAACCTAGATGCCCTTCAATGGATGAATGGATAAAAAAAATGTGGCATTTATACACAATGGAGTATTACTCTGCATTAAAAAATGACAAAATCATAGAATTTACAGGGAAATGGATGGCATTAGAGCAGATTATGCTAAGTGAAGCTAGCCAATCCCTAAAAAACAAATGCCAAATGTCTTCTTTGATATAAGGAGAGTAACTAAGAACAGAGTAGGGTCGAAGAGCAGGAGAAGAAGATTAACATTAAACAGGGATGAGAGGTGGGAGGGAAAGGGAGAGAGAAGGGAAAATGCATGGAAATGGAAGGAGACCCTCAGAGTTATACAAAAGTACATACAAGAGGAAGTGAGGGGAAGGGGAAAAATAATATAAGGGGGACAAACGAATGTCAGTAGAGGGAGCAGAGAGAGAAGAGGGGAGGGGAGGGGAGGGGAGGGGAGGGGAGGGGAGGGGAGGGGAGGGGAGGGGGGATAGTAGAGGATAGGAAAGGCAGCAGAATACAACAGACACTAGTATGGCAATATGTAAATCAATGGATGTGTAACTGATGTGATTCTGCAATCTGTATATTGGGTAAAAATGGGAGCTCATAACCCACTTGAATCAAATTGTGAAATATGATATATCAAGAACTATGTAATGTTTTGAACAGCCAACAATAAAAAATTAAAAAAAAAAAATAGGTAGGAATGTTCAGTCCTCCCCCCAGTCCAAACACCAAAGTACCATTTTCACAGCCCAGGTTGCCAAAGTCTTCTTTAATTTCCTGCCCTTGAAATTCTCCCAACATGGCTAAGATTCTTCCTTCTGCGTCCTGACATTCTCTTGTGCTGTCACACGGCCCAGATGGAACTGTATTTGTTCATCAACAAATCTACCTCCTAAGATAGATTTGGGCCTCTGTTTCTCTGAACCCCTTCACTGAGTGACACTAACTGTCACTCAGTGAGTTTTTGGGTTAAGATGGGTTTTATCATTTTCCACCCCCACCTGCTCCCAGAGGTGACCTGCAAGTGGGCTTTAATCCTGATTTGCTACCAGGATCACAAGGGACGTTGTGAATGATATTTGCCAAACTGTTTCCTAATGGTGCCCTTTGAGAAGACCAGCAGAGATCCATCATTCCCAAGGGCTTCATTCTGTCAACGCTACAGAGAACATCCTCAGGTGTGGGGATGCAGGCTTCTTGGAGTCTTGTCATTGTTTCGTTCTCCAATGGAGCCTATTTCAAGTCTCGCCCATCCTAGACCTCTCTTCGCCTTACACAGACAGACATCGGGTTGACAGCAGGCCGCACTGGCCCTGAATGGGGTTGAATGCTGCGTGTACTTGACTTTTTTTTGTGTAACAGGCTAACGTGACATGTCTAACTGTACAAATGGAAGTTTTATGATGATAAGATCAGTAGTTACTGAGATATTTATGTGACAAGCTGACAGATATAAAACTACAAAGCTTGCTTTTATGCCTCCCATCCTTTCAGAGAGAAAAAAATAAATACCGAGATGATGGGTCACTTTGAAGAGAATTTATGATCTAAATTACCTAATACCTGGTGAACTTCTAATATGCAAGATGAAGTCTCTCTATGCTATTAAAAAGATAAACTTCATTTCTAAGATTGTGGCAAATGGATTTGTCCTGAAGAGGAATCCAGAGATCTTGTCTTCCCCTGCCTCTGATGGAAATCTCAAGGCCCTGCCCAGGAGGAAGAGGCAGCCATCTGCTTGCACTGCACAAGTACCACCCCAGCTGGGGTTGGGACGACCCCACCTTATCGTGAAATGTTGGTCCGTCCCACAGAGGAAAACCTAAACCCTAAAGTGAGTGTTAAGAACCCCAGATGTAAAACAGAGCATTTCCTTGACACTAAAAAAAACGCATGTCTACCTGGAAACATAGAGCAAAGGATGCTTCAGGACAAGTCCTGGGTAGTTGGACTATGGCCACTGCCAGAACCTTTCCTGCAGTCCAGGTGACAAGTGAGAACGTGTCACCTTACCTGGGAATCTGGGGTCAGCCTTTCTCACCACACTGGGCTGGTACCATTTTTCCTGCTCAGATGGGTTTGGAAGTTAGTTCCACACTGAGGCTCGTGCTGCCTGGGATTAGACACTGGCAGCCGGACAACTTGACCTTCCTTGTTGGCTCTGGTGCCCCTGTGGCCTACTTCCAGGGAGCATGGCTAATCCCCAGGGCCACAAGCCTAACTCTTATGGGCTAAGCTGTGGCCAGACACCCACAGGCCTGGCTTCCTTTCTCATCCCCAACTGTTCTCTAGGTGGAGACATTGCTGTCCCCATCTCTCAGGGATAAAAGCTCAGGGGGAGGTGAGTAGGCTCAGCAGCCTGCCCTACCTGTGGGTGGCTCAGAAGACTGAATGAAACCACATGTCAGGGGTCATGACACTTGGGTTCTATGCCCTTTGTTCAAACTTGCATCGTTGTATGTGTAGGATGTGGGGGGCTGATGTCTAAACCCAGCTTCCCTGTGTCCATAACCTCAAACCCTGGTTTTCTGGGGAATAAGAATAGATTAGGGATGGAGAAGAAAGTAAGAGTTTATTTTTCTATTTATGACTGTTCCCCATGTGTTGGTCAGCTTTGAATCACTGTGACCTCAATGCCTGACACAAACAACTTAGTGCAGGAAAAGATTATTTTGGCTCACGTTTTCAGAGGTGCAGTCCCTGGCCCACTGTCTCCATTGCAGTGGGCCCGAGGTGAAGGAGAACATCATGGCGGAAGGGCATGGTGGAGGGAAGCTGTTCAGCTCAAGGCACGAGGGAAGCAGAGAAACAGAGACACTCAGAACAAAATAGAAACCCTGAAGGCAATCTCCAGGGACATACTTCCTCCAGCCACACCCTACCTGCCTACAGTTATCATCTAGTACAGCTGTGCTCTCAAACTATGAATCCATCAAATGGATTAATCCACTAATGAGGTCAGATCCCCCCTTGTTCCCGTGATTTCATCTGTGAACGTTGCAGCATTGCCTAACACATGAGTTTGGGGAGGATATTTTAGATCCAAACCGTGACACCTTCTGATATCATCTCCACCACCCTATGGAGGAAGAGTGAGTGGGCTTATTTCTAGATGCAGAAATAGAATTCTATAGAAGAGAAGACTTTCTCCAGGGCCCCTGGGGCAAGCCCTTCACAGAGGAGGGACTAAAGCCTAGTCCAACTTTCCACCAGGCCTCCTCCGCCTTCTCTCCAGCTTGTATTGAACTTCTGTGGCGTCATGCCTCTTCTCAGCATATTGTCACAGTTTGGCTATTTTAGGGATGCTGGCAGGACACTGACCTTTCTCTACAGTGTGTCTGTGTCTCAGGGGAAAGCAGTGAGGCTAGGTTTAAATGCATGTGTGTGTGTGTGTGTGTGTGTGTACACGCGCTCGTGCACGTTGCATATCAAACTCAAATTAAACTCTTTTACTGTATTTTATCAGATAGATCTTCAGTGTACTCCTCAGCGTTGTCTCATTTAAATAAAACTTCCATTTGTAACAATCCTATAAATAGAAAGTCGTATTGATCAGGGCCCCACCGGCAAGCTGCACTTTGGTTATCACTGAAGCCTGACCAGTTAATGCAAGGACTACAATTTATTACGTGGCAAGATACAATGCGAGGCCATGCCATTTGGATCTCTCCACAGAAGTGTTGCTTAGCTCCAGCAAGCACGTTCAGCAAGGCTGTCCTCAGGATCACCGTCCACCCGAGGTTTGCCATTTCACCACCTGAGACGCTCAGTGAACTTGGCCTTGATGGAGACATCCTTAGGGAGGACAAGTCAGTCCTTCCCATAGCAATGAAGTCAGAAGCCCAGGAGGGTTACGAGAGCTAGTTTATCCTGTACCCATAGGTCCTTCGGGGGAAATGGGAGTGGGACCAACGATTGTGTCTTGTCCACCAAGGATGTTGAATTAACCACCCTGGAGCAACATCATGATCTGTAAGAGAAATTGTTTTCCATCAGAAACGGAAGACTTAGCCCCTGTACCCTGATATGTTTATTAAGCCACTGACCATTATTTTTATTGTTCTGCTGATAATGTGAACCTCTCTTCTCCAAGAGTTTATGATCAAATGTTTCCCTCCCAAATTCATGGAAATAGCAAGCGGGATGCTGTTTTAAGGTCACGTTTGTACCTACGCACAGAAAAATGTGGTTCTTGGCTCTCTCTGCTTCACTGGAAGAAAACCTTTTTGCTTCTGGGGGCTCCGTTTCCCAGGTATCATGAAACTTCCTACCTGGACTGACAACCCATCCCTGGCCCTCAAATAGGGGTGACTGTGGGTACTGGACTCCATAACTGAAAGCCCCAGAGCTGGATGTGAGAGAGATTTGTGTTCACCACAATGTCACAGGGTCCCATCTGATGTAGTCTCTCACTCTGGACCCCAATGTCCCCAGGTCTCTACTGGGAGACTCCTTCTGTCAACATGGAGACACCCTCCACATCCACATGGCACAGTGGGGTCAAGGTGATGACTCTCCTTGGCTCTTGTCCTTAGTATTGCTTGCTGGTCTCCCCTTGTGACCTTGGCCATCTGGTCTGGCCTTGTGACCTTGGCTGTCTATTCCCAGTTTCAGCAGAGAGCAGGATGCTCACAGTAAGAAGCCAGTCCAGGTCTCCCTGTCACTGGGCACCTGTGTTTCCTATTAGTTCTCTCCTCTAAATAGAACCACTGATGGGTATCTCTGGACACAATGAGGCCAGGGCTTGTCAAGCCCCTGATCACTTTGCAGCAAGTGGGAGAAGACTCGCCCTCAGACCTGGGTGCCTGGACTGCCAGACTAAGACTAGGAAGGCTCGGCCTGGGCTCTCCCCAGGGAGTTAAGCAGCATCCTCACCGTGGTTTGCCTAGACAAGTGCCAGGTCCAGTTGTCAGGCTGTGGAGAAGGAAGAGGTGTGGAGCCCCCCCCCCCATCCCTGCTGGGCCGCCACCTCCAGGTGCACCTGTCACAGCTTTGAGTTGTATCAACTCATTGGCACCCGTCACCTGCTCCTTTCCCTCTGTCCAGCTCCCATGAATCCTAAAATCCTCACCTTCTGAGGCATCCCCCTCCTCTCTTTTCTCCTGAGTTTCACTTATTCCTGAAATTGTTTCCCATATGCCTCAGGATCTTGGGAGGCAGCCGAGACAAAGGTCAGCTCTCCATCTGACAGGTGGAGTCACAAGCTCTAGAATGCAAGTTGCAAAGGCCCAGGGTTTTCTGCATGTGAAAGGGAAATCAAAAAGAGATCACACCCAGCCAGCAAGGGAGGCTTGTCCGTGCCATCTCCCAGGCTGCCACTGCTACCCAAATGGACAAAATGCCTGCCATCGCCGGCTTCCAGGGACAAATGTACCCACCCCAGGGAGTGCCAGAGAGCTCACAGGCTTCCTTGGAGATCACAGGGATGTGAGCTCAGGAGACAGGAGAAAGTTTCCCCTTTACCTCTTTTCCCAGTTCTTACTGCCTGTCCCAGTATAATTTAGCAAGTGACTCTCCTCTGAGCATACCCCATTCCATGCCTTGCCCCCCCATACCCAATACAAACCTATCTCAGGACCCCATCATCCATTTTTCAAAGCTGGGATATTCTGTTTTAAAACACACAGTGAATAGGGCACCCACATCACTACTGTAGCTAAATTCACTGAGCCTCATCCATTTCTCTTTTAGTGTGGTTCCTTCAGCCTGAGATGCAATGAAGGTGTCCCTGACTTTCCTCCAGGCCTGGCTCCTGACTGCTAGTGCACTTGCATACACACGACCATAAGCATCAGTTTACAGGTGTGGATGCACACACACCACCACACAAATAGCACAAACAGGAGAATCTGTTCCATACACCTATACACCTGTAAATGCACAAATGTCCCAAGTATCAGTTTATACGCCCATACACACACAGAGGTAGGAGGAGGAGAAGCATTTGTTCACACACGCACTTGCACACACACGACCATACGTAGCAGTATCTCTTCATGTGCTTAGCACTGTCTAATGCTGGATCCAGAAAACAGAAGTTCACCACACTCCTCCCTAAGCATCAACCAGACCTGCAGAAACTAGGCCAATCAGCCTAAAACATCTGGTTCCCGGGCTTCTCGGAGAACAAAGGAGGAAACTCAGGTAAGCATTTGTTCTATAGCCAGGTAATTAACAGGTTTACTCAGGTAGGCGGTTGTCCCAGGGAAAAGAAATTATGTACCACAGGAGTAATTACAATCTCCTCTGTAACTATTTATAGGCAGGAATTGTGGTTCTTCAGTTTCTACCATTTCTATGGAAGTCGAAAACCTTACTGGGCCCACTTTTCTGCCAGGGTACTCGCATGGAAAGATTCCTACCCAAGCAGCCTCTAAACTCTCATTTACGCCCCATGATGTTCTCTCTGTCGTTAAGCACGATGCTGACTTGCTTATCTGTTACACTGTAATACAGGTCTTCATAAAGTCTTTTTTTAACTGTTAAATTTTAATAACTTGGGTTATAGGTAGGATAGAAACAATATCTAAGTGGCATTTAAAAGCAAATCTATTAAATTTTAGGGTAACTGCGTTACATGGCTGGGAACATTATCATTTAGATCCTGCAGGGGGAAATGGCCACCATATGAGAGAAGGAAAATTGTGTACTTTGGAAAACACAATCCACGTCTAATATCATCGGTGAGAAGGAAATTCTCTGCTCATTACCAGGAAGATTGTTTTTATCTTACCTATAACTAAAGTTATTAAAGTTTGAGAACTGTAAAACGCTTAATGAGAAATTGCAGAATAAATGATAACAGCTAAGATCTGCACTGGTGTTTGCCGATGATTAACTTCAAATCTCTTTATAAGATAGTACCCTGACTTACACAGTGCCCGCTTTGTGAGTATGCAAAGCCAGGAAAATATCAAGTGGACAACCAAGGAGACGATGATCCTGGACCATGGGGGTGATAACCGAGTCGGATTCAAGGGCGGGGTTGATATTTGACCCACCTGTCCCCCACTTCCCATCTTTCCACTTACTCCAATTTCCTTCCCTACTATATCCTCGGTATAGCAAGACTAAGATGCCCTGGCAGGGATGACAGCCACTCGCTCATGAGAGAAGCCATGGGAATGGATATGTCACCAGCTACAGGGTGTGGACTGCCCCCACAACACGGCTGATGGCCATTCAGCTGGAGGTCTGGTCATCTGCAAACTGAGACCAAAAGGTCAAAGTGATTTGGTGAGGGTGGGTTGGCTCTCTGCTTCTTTAGCAGTGGGGTGGTGGAGTTAACTGAGCGCTCTGCATGGGGCCAAGGGTGCATTGCAGCAGCTTCTGTTTCTGGGGACCATGAATGATGTGATCTACACATCTCCAGGGGATAAAACATATTATGCTAGAACATTCATTATTCTCCTGTAGATCAGTAGAAATTCATTTGAGAAGCTCAAACTACTGATGTCCAAGGACCTCACTTAGAGATCCTAATCTTATTCGTTGAGAGTGAGGCTGGATGTCCATATGTCTTCAAGACTTCTAAGGCTGAACCTAGGGCTCTGGCTGAGAACCATGAATTATTTAAACATGGTTCTCAATCTTGGCTGCACATGGAGCTAACTTGGAGAGCTTTAGAACTCCCAATGCCTGAGTTCCACCCCCAATAATTCTGCTATGACTGTTCTAGAGTGTGGTCCTGCCATGGGGATTTTGAGGGCTCCCCGTATGTGCCAAGTGTGTACTTGAGACTGAATTAATCTTGCTTTGGAGGATTGTTCCTGAACCAGGCCCAGCAGTTGGGGAAGAGAACACAGTGTCTCTTGGTAAAGCCAGGCAGATGTTGTGAACGCAGAGAGGGAATGTCAGCCAGTTGGAAATGGGCACCTGTACTTGAGATGGTCTCTCAGAGCTCTTTCAAACTGAATATGACTCAGAGAGAAAGAGCCTGGCTTGCCACGAACCCAGAAATAGAATAAAAGTGCAGATGAGTCTTGTGTACCCCTATTATGCTTCCCAAAGTTCCAGAGGAGAGAAACAGAGCCCAGGAGGGCTTTTTGCATTTCTATGTGGCCCAAAAGCTAGCAGGAGCTGAGTGGGGACTGGATGAGGGAGGACACCCCAAAAGGTGAGTTGGAATGAGGAGTAAAGAGCCTGGGATGCCAGGTGAAGGGACCTGGGTGCTATCCTCTAGCCCATGAGGCATCTTCAAGGAGGGGAGTATACAGAGAGTTGAGTTTAGGAAAATTAACTCGAAGTGGTGTGATCTGAGGGGGAGACAGCAGAATGAAGAGAGGCTGGGTCAGAGCAGTTCTAACAATTCAGGAAAGATGTCGTTTCTCATTTTTTCTTCTGAAGACCAGAACATACATTTAGGATATTTCAGGGTCTAGGATCTCCCCCAGGTTTCACTTGCTATGAAGGTTACAATTCTGCTCCAAGGCATTGCAAACTCCAAGTGACAAAACAGTAACAGAAGAGTGTGAGTCAGGCTGTTGGCGAAGACCTCAGTGAATGGTGGCTCCTATAGCAATCTGGAGAGTACATGTGTCATCGGGTTTTATCATCCCATTACTACAACACAGGGTCAGCAGAAGACATCTCTCTAAGTGGTTCTGAGTTCTAACTTACAAGGCGTGTGAAGACTGAGCAGATCCAATTCTCTGGAAACACCCTGGTGCTCCCTGATGGGAGGTACTATCCTCCCACTCTCCATTCCTCCCTCCATCTTGTTCTTCCACGTCGGAAGTGCTGTGGGAGAATACCTGTATAAGGTGATAATACAGAGGTGGGGAGAGGGCCCAGAGAAGCTTGGGATCTCTTGTTTTCTCATCATGCCCCATGTGTCAATGGAAGTGATTGGGCACAGTACCGGACAGCTTAAGATCAGTCTCATGAGACTCCCCTATATCTCTCCACCAGGCACAGAACGCACACCTTCACCACCTTTTACCACCCATCACTGAAACCTCCCTCTGGCTCCTTTTCTGCTTGGTTACAAGCGTACAATTACCCACAGCTCCAAGTCTGAGAGGGGGGTGGGGGAGGGAAATGGCTCTATTAGCAAATTGCTGAAGATTGACTTGCATCACTTTCCTTTAATTATATAAGAATGTTGTACAAATCATTAGGTAAAAATTTGATGTAACTCTTCTTTCAATTAAACACGATGATGGAGGCAAAGTCTGTATTAGTGTGCAAATTCCCCGGGAGAGCATCCTCTCTGCAGAGTGGAATGTCTATTAGCTTTCCGCCAAAATAAAGGTCACCAGACAGAAGCCTCCCCCATCCAACTCTTACTTCCTTGAACATGCAGTGTAATCAGGCAAGATGTGTCACACTCAGGAAACCAATGGTGCAATTACATTGAATATGCCCCGTGCATCACGACCCGGTCCCTTACTCTCCCAAGATGCTCAGAATGTCAAATAGCCAGGGGTCTGGCTCAGGTAAGGGAAGAATGGATATCTGATTCTAAAGGCGCCTTCTCATGGAGTTTATCCTTTTTATTGTCCTGATTTGAGGAAGAGACCACATAGGTGCCTTATCTGAACCACCCCAAGTATCAGAATCTTCCTATGGGTGGTCTAATCTGCAAAGAACATATGAAGTATAAATTTCAATCCACAAACCCAGGTGTGCAGGAGTGCAATCTTCATTTTTAACAAAAATATAGTATCTTCTTTACTTTGTGCCACAGATTAATTTCAGATCATTTGAGATTCTTGCCTGGGATTGGTCTAAATTCCAGGAAATTCTGCACAGCCAAGTGTCTCGGGGAGAGAAAGAAGGGTCAAGTCCTTGGTCCTCAGTCAATGTTGGCCTTTTTGCAAAGAGCATCTTACTGACCCGTCCTTGGTTAGCCATCTAAGCAGGTCAGAGCTCAGAGCATCTAGCTCATCTAAATAGGAAATGGAATCTGGGACATATTGAGAGATGGATCTCCCAAAGAGAAAGCTAAAACAGGAGACCATGAGGATGAAGCCTCTTTTCACTTAACCAGCCTAGCATCTATTGCCCCTGATTCTAGTAATACCACTTTTCTTTTTCTTTTGGGGAAACCCGAAGAAAATTACCTCACCTCTCCGTCCAGATGATTTGGCTGGAAATAACCCAATATCCCAGATCTAAAAGGTGAGACATGATTTAGCCGACCAGCCCATTCCATCAAGCCAGTCAAATTTATTTGTTCACAGATTAAACCCTCCCAGGATTGTTCACAAAGGGGTCTGCTCCTCAGAATTCGGCAAGAATGACAAGAGGGGGGAAAAAAGCACTATTTTCTGGGAAGATTACTAAATTTGAAGGTGGAGGCTGGGAATTACTGGCAGTGATCCACCACTATCTGGAGGGAATTTGTCTGAGGAAGAAGGCAATATGGAAAATTGCAGAGCTGAGAGATGGAAAGAGATGGGGTTCTGATGGTATTATTGAGCTCCTGTCCAGCTATGCCCAAAGCCATCTGCACCCCTTCATTTTCCAGTTACATGAATTGGTAATTTCCTCTTCCCGTTCCAGCTAGTCTGAGTTGGGCTTCTGTCACATGCAACCAGAAAAATCTGAGTAGAACACTAGGAATCTAAGAGTGAAAATCTTTGCAGCACAAGAAACTTAGGAGCAGGATACGCCCAGATGTGGCAGGGCCTGATGCTTGCAAAATTTTAAGAATACAATATTACAAACAGAGCAATAAGCATAGAACCTTGGGAGAGGCTCATGCAAACTGGGACTCTGAAACTTAAGTTTCTTTAACTTCCTGGTAATTGGGAAGCCCAAGAATTAGTTTCCATTCCCGCCCCCCCCAAAAAAAAAAACCCTTCATAAAAAATGTTTACTCTCTTAAATCTCAGTTTCATTGTTGAAAGTTAAGAACCTTGGTTTAAGTTAAATCTCACCAGGTTCAAAAATTCCACATATCTGCAATCCCTATTCAAGAAATGACATTGCTTTAAATTAGACTTCTTGACATTTACTTGAATGCAAGTCTCTTTGTCTGCTCAGGACCTGCATGAGCATTCTGGGGACTCAGGCCCTCTGCATCATTCTTTCATGCTTCCCTCCTGTAGGACACGCCACTGCTCCATCAATACTGGCCGGGAATAGGATAGAGGATTCTGGACCACCACGCATTTCCGCCATCTTGAGAGGGGCAGGGGCTAAGGCAGAAAGAGAGGCCACAATTGAGAGAATAATATTACGATACTGTATTCTCTTATGAAATGCTTCTTCCCCAGCTGTCTGGGCAGAGAAGCTTTCTTAAAGAATGTTTTCATACAAAATTTCTAAAATGCTGAAAATACAATAAGATTAACGGCCCCTGGAGGCTATGGCTTAAATATTTTATCTTCTTAGATATCAGTTACACTGCACTTTCCTCCAAGGATCTAAAGTCTTTTAAATATAGCATCTAATTAATCCTCCTGTCATCTATGGATGGAGCAGCATCATTACCCTGATTTCACAGGTGAGGACACAGAAGCTACAGAAGGGTGTCCGTGGAAAGGAGCAGGCCAATTCCAATCAGTGGAGACCCCAGCCATGCCACTGGTGGCCATCCTGACAAGAGCACCCTGGGGGAAAACCCACTGGAAAGAGATCATGCCTGCCAGCCATACCATAGAGCATTCACATTGCAGCCAACAGTCTCCAAAATGATATCGTGGGAGGGCTACTCCACATGTACAGAGACAAGGCGCTGACTCAGAGAACAGTGACTCACCTCACCGAGGGGTGACAGATTCAGGATCCAGGTGGCCACATATCTAAGAGATCACCTGGTCTGTGCATCTTCACAAACAGGGATGTTCCTTTGAAAGCAGCCACTTTATTAGTTCAGTTGCCGGAATAAAATAGTGTTATGCTTGAAATAACTAGATACCAACATGGATCACATTAACTTCCGTGTTTTGCACACGGAGCACATGGGCTAGACTTTGGCCACGCGTGATCTCTGACTCCCGAGTTGAAATGTATTGTCATTGTTCTCACTTAATGGAGATAGAAAATGAGCTTAAACAAACTTATTGAATTGGCTCCAACTAGAGAAGTTGGGAATTGGGGGCCAGGGTTCCTTCCACAATCTCTTTCTAGATGCTCCCATGTTTCATTTTTCAAGCTGCTTGGATTAGTTCCTGCACTCAGCAATGTGGCCTATCACTGCCAGTGAACTTCTGCTGGGTAATTATAAGAGATGGACACTCAAGAAGAGACACTTCCACCCATGCAGCTTGTAACTGCTTCATCGCAGGTATCACCATCACCACTGCGTGTGGGAGGAATGGGTGTCAAGTCTGATGAAGAAGGAGTTTAAATAACCCAAAGTGTGTCTCAAAGAAAGGTGGCTCCTCCATTGTCAAAAAAATCAAAATTAGCTGGGTGTGGTGGCTCATGCCTGTAATCCCAGCAGCTCGGGAGGGAGTTCAAAGCCAGCCTCAGCAAAAAGTGAGGTGCTAAGTAACTCAGTGAGACTCTGTCTGTAAATAAAATAGAAACTTAGGGCAGGGATGTGGCCCAGTGGTTGAGTTCCCTGAATTCAATCCCTGGTACAAAAAAAAAAAAAAAGATACCTCAAAATTGCTCAGCCCAGTACCTCTGTTCCTGCCTCCACTCCAAATCCATTGTCACAGGGACCATCCAAATGATGTCCCAAATTTCAAATCCAAAGATTATCATTTTTGGTACAGGTAGCACAGTGCTTCTGGGGAGGAAAAGGAGTTAGGAAATAAAAAGAGAAAGAGAGGGAAGTGGGCAGGGTGGGAGGGAGGAGAGGAAAAATGTGATGGGAGGTAATAAACAGAAAATAGAGATGGGCAGATGATAGATAGATGATAGATGGATAGATAGATAGATGAATGATACAGGTGGGTGGATAGACAGACAGACAGACAGATAGATAGATAGATATTACAGGTGGATAAATAGATAATAGACAGATAGACGATACAGATGGATAGATAGATAGATAATAGATATATAGACAGATGTAGACAAATAGCAGATAGACAAGACCAGATGAGAGAGAGAGAGAGAGAGAGAGAGAGAGAGAGAGAATGAGAGTATGTCACCTACAGAGCAGAAACAACATAGAAATAGACAGACACTGTATACCATGGAAGAAGAAATACAGGGAAAGACAGAGAGAAATGTGGAAAGAGGAGGAGGAGGAGGAGGAGAAGAAAAAGGCAAAGAACAAACCAGAAGGGAAACACCAGCGTGGAGACGGGTGCCTCTGACCCACGTTGTAAAATGACAAGGATCGAGTGAGCAGGTTTTAATACAGATAATATTGTCCGTGTAGTCTATAAATATAAAATTAAATGCTGACCTCTCTGGTCCATGTCAAAAGTCCAAGCCAGTGTCAGCACATATTGTTTTTATTTGTTTCAAGAGAAAATAGATCAACAACATTAACCTCCCAATGAACAGAGAATTGAATGAATTAAAAAGCAGAACCATAAATCGCGCCGGTTTTATTGGCACTGTGATAAACATGCCCGAGGCTTCGCAGGGAGTGGGGTCTGGGAGATTCTCAATACCCCGCACCAGCCTCTTTGCCACCAAGAAAGGAAAAGAGATATTAAGACTCGGGCGCCGTTCTCCCACTTCCACAGCCTCTATCCATCACCATATGACACAGGCTCCGGCACACACTTCGGGAAATATTGAGAAGGAGGAGAACCTAGAAACAAGGCAATTTGGAGAGGCCCTGGGGGAGCCAGGGGCCCCTGAGCCCATTTGCCAGCTGCATCAGACAAGAGGCACTGTCAGGAGATGAGTGGAAAGGGGACTTGCGTGTCCAGTGCACAGTGCCAGGGCTGTGCAGACGGAGAGTCCTGGAGGCCCCTGGCTGCCCCCTGTCCTCTGCCTGCTCTCGTGTCTCTGGTACCCCTTGGGCCAGTTATGTGCAGGGAGAGCCGCTTGCCAATGAAGAAAAGGCATTTTATTTTCAGCTCAGGATTTCACACCTTGATCTGGGCAGTTGCTAAACAGAGCATGGTTCTCTTCACCAAGCCAGTCTCACGTGGACCTTTCAGCACTGGCTTCATGGTGAATCTGAACAATTCTTAATTATGGTGATAGAGCTGATCTTAATAAAGCATTTTTACAGAGAAGAGACGGTGTGGCCCCGGGAAGGCAGGGAGACATTCCAGAGTCTTCTGAATATAACTCCACTTAGACATTCACTACCTTTCTATTATATGGCTGTAATTCTGGAAGTAGAGAGGTGGGCAGAGTAGAGATAGAATAAATCCTTTAAAGCTCTATGATTCTTTTCAATCATCCCTTTGATGCCACCAGCGGTGAAAGACAGACAGACAGACACACACACACACACAGAGAGAGAGAGAGAGAGAGAGAGAGAGAGAGAGAGGCAAATTCAGTGGTTTGGGGAGAAGAATCTTATATGAAAGAAATACGTAAAAGGCAACATAAATCAGACTGAAAATAACTTTCATTTACAAACAACAGAAATCTTATATATTTATAAACCAATGGTAAACAAATTGACTAGATCATTAAAACTCAAAAATAATTACCCATTGGAACAAATTTACAAAGCAATATTCTTCAGCTATTAAAATATTTTCAGAAAAGCCATTATTTCACAAAGCTATTATTTGCTATATAATCTCTACTGATTTAGTTGCAGATATTTTAGATCTGTCTCTAAGTGTGACCAAATTTGGTCGTGGTGGCCACGGAGCAGCTGGGCTCAAAGATGATTTCCTAACCAGTTAAGGTTACATAAGTTTAATTGGATTTTTTTGACATTATGAGTATGTGTAGGTATGTGCTTTGACACCCACGTATTCAGTCTCTCAACTGAGGGTTTTCTTCATTTTAGAAGCTAGGGGTGTGGTTCAGTGGTGGAGTACTTCTCTAGCATGCATGACACCCTGGGTTCCACCCCAGCATTGCAAAAATAATTTAAAAAAATAATAATAGCTGTAACCAGCATGCATACATTTATGGTGTACCATGTGTTCTAAGAGCTTCACCTAGGTAAGCACATTTCATTCCCACTGCGTCCCTGCCACATGAAGTATCAGCAATATGTTCACAAAACTGAGATACACAGGGGCTAAGTAGTTTGTTCAAGGCTACCCCGTAAGTGGCAGAGGGAGGGCTCTAGTCCCCAACAGTCCGGCCACAGAGTCTTTGTTCTTAGTGATTATAGTGTACAGTCATTTTTTTCCTAGGTCCTGGCTGGTGGCTCCCTGAGTCTCAAATAATGTTTTCTTGAAGGCCCACACTTGTCATTCACCATTTGCATGAAGTGCGTCCTGCCTTCTTCTACAGTGTGTGGCTTACAAGAGGAATAACTGGATCCTCCGTGAACTGGTCCCCATCTGGTTACTCAGGATTGCTGTCCTCTGAGATCTCCTGTAATGTCTCTGCGTGTCCCTGGTGGGCTCTCCTAAAAGCTGAACAAATGTGTCACATGGTGAAGTTCAGCCCAGTGCACTCCCATGTCCACCAGATGTCACCACTTTGAGGCTGCCCTTCACCTCCACGTTCTTACAAGCTGGCATGGAGAGAAGGCTGCTCTCCAGCCCTGTAGTATGCTTGCTCAATTTCATCCCAGTGTAGGGACTGTGCTACCTGTGGTCCTGCATTCCTCACTGTTCTCCGTGGAAACATCTCCTTAAACTTCAATCCCCAACCTTCCTGCCACAGGACATGAAATGGAAGAGAATTCTTTTCTTTCCTACAGAATACTCTTTTTCCAGTCCCCAATAACCATCTTTAGTTCAAACAGAAGAACATTCATGCTCCTATGAGTCTGTCCATCAATCTGCCAGACTTGCCCAAATCCCTCTGGATTTCAGTTTGCAAGAAAGATAATATCTGCTTTTGAACTACAGAGCAGGTTTGCTCAAGTCACCACAACTTTTATTTTAATATCATCACAAATGAAAACAATTGCAATCCCATGATCTGATGATTTAGATGATCTGATTTCTCTCTTTCCACTCGTTGGGCTGGCTGAGACATGTTGGACTGCCTGGCTGTGGTCAACTAGACCAAAACAGCATTCACCATGGCCCGGGGCTTGACAATCCAGCCACCCATCTCTCTGCCATCTCCATTGGTTACTGTGAGACCTAGGAAAAGATGCTCAGCGTCCATAAGGCTGTTTCTTCCTCTAAAAATATGCAAAACTCATAGGTTTGTAAATGCCTAAGTAAAGCACCTGGAATGATATATAGCACCTGAGGAATAGTGGATACTCAATAAAAAGTGAACCCTTAATATAGCTGATGTTCCTGGTAATACAAAAGGAGACATGACCTTGGCCATAGTCACAAAAATTCTGATGACTGATGGCTCCTAGTGCCCCACACACATTAGGGGATAGATGGTCTACATTTGGAGAAACATCTCTGAGAGCCGGCTCTGGTTTGAGTGAGATAAAACTTTGTGTCTTTGGGACTAACCCTCCAGAATTCAATTCTGTCTCTAATGAGGTCCAGGTCTGCATTTCCTCCTGAGGACATGACTAGCTATTGGAAAGTGTCTACAGAATGCAACATCCTTCCCAAGCCTGAGTGTAGATGGTACAATCCAAGCTCCAAGCCTATCTCACCTTTGGGAGCCCAACTCCACCTCCCCACTTAGAAAGAGGCTGTTCAATGAGTCTTTAGAAATGTCCAAAATGGAAAAAAGTAGACTGAAGATCTGCAAATCCAATGCGAACAAGCAATAGTGTACCCCAAGCAATATTCATCTCATCCCAGCTAATAGATCCAGAAATAATTTCTGTTAATTTTGCTGCCTCTTGGAAAAAAACATTTCAAAATTCAGGTGAAGCATTTCCAACCTAAATGACAAAAATCTTAGTCTCAGGCCATCAAGATCCAGATTTATTTGTCAGAGAAATGTGAGCCATTTTCTTTGGGGAAAAATGTTGGCAAAAGGCTATATGGGCACAGAGTTATTCCAATTTCTAGGTATTCAATGCCTCTGCATTTTTTGGCAAAGAGACTCCCTGTTTAGAAAGCAGAGGTCTTGTCTCTGACCATGCAGATGGATTGGTAAGTCGACAATGATGAGGTTAATTAATTCAGGTGGTGTAGACACTCCAACTGGGTAGTTCAAGATGAAAAGATGGAGTTTGGCACGTGTAAGAAATAAAAGGATTAATATTCTTTATCACTCTGTTTTATATAGAACTTTTATTAACATGTGCTAGAGAAGGAGGGGGCAGAAGATAAAACATCCACATGTCAGCCGTTTTCTAAGGGAGACTGGCAGGGGGCTGGCCCATAGATCTTCAGAGAATGATGTTGAGTTATTACCCACCATTAAGAGGGAGTGTTCATTTCTCATTTGTCTGGGATAGAAAAGCTTCTTCCACAATATTGAGAGCTAATAGCTCCACGAAGAGTAGAGTTTTGGTTCCTAAATTACCAGGTTTGGCTATGCACCAAGTCTAAAGCTCACCCAGCTTTCCATTCCTAACTTCCCACTTGAGCAGGAGAGATATAAACCCTGGATCAGACATCCCAGGGGACCAAAGAAAAGGCAGCCTAACATCCCAGTGGCTGATACATATGGAGCCCTCAAATAGATCTGCGTTGCTGAATTCTAAGGTTTCATTCAGAGGCTTGGCATAAAGTGCATTCACTCTAATAGTTTCACCCCTGTTGACAAAGTGTTTGTAGACTCTTTCCCAACCCAACAAAAGACTGCATGCATCAAAAATCATGGGGTTCATTTTGAAACCAATGTCTTGCCCTCCTGCTCTGAAGGGGATGGAGGTGGGTGCATGTGTACTGTCTTGTCGGTGAATGCGGTGAATGCCTTCTGCCTGGTCTCGTGAGCAAACGCCGCCACCGGGGGAGACAAGGTTCCAAAGGCAGGCGGGAGGTGACCAGTTCAGGTATTGATCAAGTCTTACTCATATAACCTTTCACCTCCCTCAGAGCTTGGGTGCCATAGCCCGAGTCTGATATTCACATGTGGAAATAAACTATGAATTTAAACACTCTGCATGCATGACAACATGGGCTATGATCTCATTTGATCTCCATACCCAGCAGAGAGCAGCTGGACAGAGAGAATACACTAGGGAGGCTGGAGGGACACAGCTTTCTGGGGATGGGAGGCTCTGTCACCATGGCCCAAGGCCAATGCAGGAAGGAAGCTTGGCCATGCTGTTCATAAGCTACTAAGCACATCTCATGTCCAAGTACTGACTACAACCTCGGCAGGTATCTCTTACTCTGACCTCCTCATTATGTAAATGAGCACGGGTCCAAGGGCCTATAACCAATGGCTCAACGGCAGCAGGGACCAAAGCTGGAGCAGAACACTGCACACCGATAAAGTATCCTCCAGTATGGCTCCACAATTCCTCTGTACTGCTGAAAAGCTGGGAGGAAGGGTCATTCCTGTTTCTGATGTTCAAGTAGAGACTCAGAAGTTATGTCACCTCTTTAAGGCATCTCCAAAACTTTCATAGGTTTTTTTTGGGGGGCACCAGAGATTGACCCCAGGGGTGCTTAACCACTGAGCTGCATCCCCAGTGTTTTTTTTTTAAAATGTTTTTATTTTGCTGGGCGCTGTGGTGCATGCCTATAATCCCAGCGGCTCAGGAGGCTGAGGGAGGAGGATCGTGAGTTCAAAGCCAGCCTCGGCAATGGTGAGGCACTGAGCAATTCAGTGACCCTGTCTCTAAATAAAATAGAAAATAGGGTTGGGGATGTAGCTCAGTGGTTGAATGCCCCTGAGTTCAATCCCCAGTACTAAAAAATAAAAATATAGCTAGCTAGATAGATAGGGTCTTGCTAAGTTACTTAGGGCTTTGCTAAATTACTGTTCCTGCCTCAGCCTCTCAAACTGCTGGGATTACAGGCATGTGCCACTACTGTGCCTGGCTCTCATAGTTTTTTTCTTTAGATTTCACATATAGCCCAAAAGCTAAGAATTAGCAAGGTAATGTTTATAAATTATGGTATATTTTCAAATACTTACTTTTTACAAATTAATATCTTCAACATAAAAAATCACAATGCAATATTATTGTGATAATTATAGGATATATTAAAGGCATTAATCCAGAGTGTATTACAGGTATCAGGGACTATTGATGGGTGACCTGCTTAAGATTAGTGTGATGATGCTGTCACCACTGTTTGTAACTATGTATAGGCCCAGTGAAAGTTGAACCAGACCCCCCGTGCACCAGGCTGTGATTCCAAGTAGCTCTAAGTCTGACTACCCTGACTCCTGAACCTGTGGGTTATCTGCCATCTGGGAGCAGATCATGATCAATTGTCCAGGTGAGCAGTTGTATGCCTGGCAATGTCCCTGGGGAGGGAATGCCCCCCTCCATAGGCAGCATGGCCACCCTGCATAGCTAAAATAGCTACTGCCTTCCTCCCAGAGATGCAAGACTTGCTTGTAGGAGATATAGCAAATAGTTCACAAGGCTTTCTGAGGTGCATTGAGAGCAAAAGTCCAACCTATCAATTTCCATTATTGCACGTGTGGGGGAGACCTCTTGGAGGAAGGATGGGCTCTGAACTGGTTCATTGCTCTTCACATTCTGGCAGATGACCTGCAGGACAGTGGTGTGCAGATTGTTCATGAAGATTTTGGCAGGAGACCCTCCAGGACCCTCCAAAAACAGGAGCTAGAGGCAGTCTGAGAATTCCTGCCCAGCAAGCTCTATGAAAGCCATCTTGGAGATTTACTGTAAAGAGGGGGACAAAGTGGGACAACCTGGTTTTCTGGCCTCTTCAGAACTCATTTTCACGTCTCCTGGTCATTCAGCGTGCATGGTGCTTCCACAGTTATCTCTCCCTCCTTTTCTGGGTCCTCTTTGCTTGAACTACCTTCACCTCTGCTGTCAATGTAGAGGTGCTACCTCCACTTTAGGTTTGAGGGTAATCATTAAGAGCATTAACATGCACCCCAAGTCACAGAGATTGGGAACTCCCATCTCTAGGAGCTTTTCTTTTCATGAACTGAAGATATGTTAGTGCACAGTAGAAAACACTTGATAGCCACAGAGTATTTAAGTCATGTACTTTGTTGTAAGGTCCTATCCCAACTTTCCCTTTTAGTGCCTACGTGACCTTGAACAGAACAAATCGTTTAACCTCTTTTCATTGTAGTGTACTCCTTTGCAAAATGATAACATCTACCTTGTCTGTTCTTCTGTGATTTAAATAATTGTAAAGTGCTTAGCAAAGAGTCTGGTACATAGTAGCACACAGTTCATGATCAGTGCATCATCTGGGTTGGAGTGGGCCTCAGGCAGCCTTTACACATCCATGAGCACTTGGCTTCTGTGGCAATACCTGCCAATCCTGGCTATAGGCGGGTCTGCCTAAACCTCACCCAGCATGCTCACCCAGTTTGGGCTATATTTTCCTTCTCTGTAGGGTAGTTCAACGCATGTTTCTCCTCTGGGAATATTGAACTTTCTTATCAGTTGGGAGGACTAGAGTTTGAGCCAGCACCTAGAGACTAGGGGAGGCCCTGAAGGCAATGAGGACATCCTGATGGAGCAGAAGGAATCCTAAAGTAGGAATCTGAGACCTTGGTCAATTGCCTGCCTCTGCCTCCAGTTCCCTAGATGACCCTGATCACAAGATTTCTCATTCTTTCTCGCCCCCTCCTTGCCTAGGATAAGAATCCTGGGGTTGTTACACAAACTAATTAAATTCTTACCAAAGTCAGGTCAGAGTGGATGCAGGTCTAGTCCTTGGTTGCCGTGTGTTGAGACACACCACTGCCATAGTTTGCTTCCTGAGTGATTTATCCTGAGCCCTGGAATTCATCCAGGAGTTTGCTGAAATGTGGGAATTATGTGAAATGTGGAAGTAATCCACTTAGGTGCTTTTATGAACTGAGTGTTTGTGCCCTCCAAATTCATATGTTGAAACTCTGCCTCCCAAAGTGATGGTTTTTGGAGGTGGGGGAATTTAGGAATTAATTAGGGTTAGATTAGATCATGAGTTTGGGGTCCACCTGATGAGATGATCATCCTTATAAAAAGAGTAGGAAAAAACAGAATCTCTCTTTGTGGTCACCTCTATGCGAGGGTGCAAGAAGAAGGCCATCTATGAACCAGGAAGTAGACACTCACCATACACAAGGTTGGCCCAGTGCCTTGACCTTGGACTGCTTACCCTTCACAATAGTAAGTCTAACCTCTATAATAGTAAGCCTCCATAATGTTGCTTAAGTCCCCCAGTTTACGGTAATTTATAATAGCAGCCACATATGGTTTGGATGTGAGGTGTCCCCCAAAAGCTCACGTTCAGAGGAGAAAGGATTGGGTTGTAAGACTCTTAACCCAATCAGGGATTTAATTCCCTCATGGGGATTAACTGAGTGGTAACTGAAGTGATAGGTGTAGCTGGAGGAGGTGAGAATTGGGGTGTGGCTTTGGGTATATAATTGTATCTGGTGAGTGGACTCTGTTTTCTGATCACCATGTGAGCTGCTTCTCTCTGCCATACTCTTCCGCCATGATGTTCTGCCTCATCTCAAGCCCCAAGGAACAGAGCCAGCCTTCTATGTTCTAAGACCTCTGAAATTGTGAGCCCTCTGAAACTTTTCCTCCTCTACAATTGTTCTGGTTAGGTCCTGAAGTCACAGCAGTGAAAAGGCTGACTAAATCACAGCCGGAATGGACTTAGACAGATACCCAGGATAAAATTCTCCAGGATAACATGAGGCTGTTTGCATCTGAGCAGCTCCCAGGCCTGAAGTAGAATAGAGAAGGAAGGGGCACACCAGCTTTGCCTACTTTAACCTTTCCTTTGAGCTTCACAGAAGGGGCACTTATAAAGCCCACATATAAAGATGCATGCACACATTTATTGGCACATGTGCAAAGATTCACGTAAGCTTTCGTACAAATACACATAAGATTATCTGCAGATATGCAAACACACACACACACACACACACACACACATTCTCACAGGCTCCTAGAAGACCTAGTATGAAAAGACAATAACCTGAGTTGTTCCCAGTCATGCCCTGAGCCTCTCTCCTGCCAGATTCTGAGTATTTGACACAAGTCTGTCTTCCACAAGCAGCATCAATCTATACCTCCAGACTGTTTTGAAATAGTGTGTGTATATCAGTTAGTTCTTGCTGCATAACAAACTGCCCCCAAACATAAGAGGTTTAAATAAAAACCAATTGCCTAACTCACTGTCTGTGAGCTGACAGTTTGGGCTGGGCTCAGCTGAACCATTCTTCTGTACTTGGCTAGGTTCCGTCACATGTCTATAGTCATCAAAGGGTCATCAGAAGGGGGGCTGGGCTGGCATGTCTCACTTGACATAGTCCCTTGTCCTCTAGCAACATTGCCTGAGTTGATTGACATGGGGTTTATAAGTTTCTAAGAGAAACATTAGAGGGTCCAGACTCAGAAATGCACAGTGTCTTCTTTGCTGCACTTCATTAGCCAGAACAAGTCCTCTGGCCAGATGAGATGCATAAGACAGGAAAGAGATGTCCTTCTTGATGGAAAGAATGGTAACATCCCATTGGAAAGAAAAAGAGGGAGAAAGAGAAGGAGAGAAAGAGGGAGCCATGCCTAGGGCCATTTTTGCAAATATTACAGATACAGAGTGAAGGGCCCTGGGAAGACCCAGCCTGGAGAATTGCTGAGTTCCACCTGATCGAGGCAGGTCCTGGCCTTCCTGTGACTCTACCCAAATATGTTCCACCTCTTTGTTTCTGCAGTCACCCTGCTGTTTTCCCAAAACATGAGAAAACCATTTTGCTCTGTTCCGTTTTTCACTGACAGTTGAGAAGACGTTTTTACCCATTTATGGGTGCAAATTAATGAGATGACAACAGACTGAAACCAATGACAACTGCTAATCTGTAAGCAAAAACAAGGGATGAGGAGCCGAGAGCAGTACAGCTGTTTTATTTTAATTGAGGAATGATTTTATGTTAGAAACACTCAATATTCACAGCAAATTAAAAATAATGAAGTGAATTGATACCAATGATATTTTTTTTTTTTTGCTTACTATCCCTTTGTAAATCTATTTCTTCACACAAATTGACAGGTCTAATTGATACATACGCTATTATTCCTCATTAGTAGGCTGAATAAAATAATTCTTGATTAAATTTATTGCAATTTACCAATCCAGCATAATGTTTGCAAGCTATAAAAGTCAATCAACAGGAAACCAGGGGGAAGCCAATGACATTATCACACTTTATATAATGCATAAGTGGTCTCCCCACCCTGGCAAAGGGAAAGTCATCAGAAGACCCCCAAGTGGGCAACAACCAGGAAGAGGGGGCTCTGGCCGGGTACTGGCCACAGACATACTAAAGGGTCCAAGGCCACCTGCCCCTGTGCGGCTAGCCTGGGCTCAAGCCATCCCTGCTCTTCTCACCCGGGCCCTTCCTACCCAGGCGCTCAGTCCTTAGTGACTTTAACCTTCAGTGATCCCAGGTGCCTGGGGCTGGCAATGAAACCTGTCACCAGAACTCAGCCCACCCCCCCAGCTGGATATCAGAAGGGAGGCTGCCTAGAGCGAAGAGAAGAGAAGGAGCCACAAAATGGCCCTTTTGTCACCTATCCTAGAGCACCCACATCAGGGGGAACCCTGAGCCCTACTATCTTCCCATGAAATAAGATATCCATGGACTGTCTGCTTTCCAAGTATCTCAGATATCACACCCTGGCAGCATGATTGCAAGATCCAGTTCTATGGACATGTTCTAGTAGGCCCACCAAGGAAAAAAAAAAAGGGTATATGAATTAGTATTAACCTTTGAAAACACAGAGACTGCATATAAAGCTCTGGTTTCCAGTTTCCTTATGGAGAACTGGAATCTCTGGCTCCATTGGGCCCCTGGATATATGGACCTGAGCCAAGGCTGCACCCTTTGGGTGGGTGGGCGTTCTCTACTCCTACTATCTGACGTTCTTCCCCTTTATTGTTTTCTGTCACCTGCTTACCCCTGAAGGTATTTAAGTCTGTGACTCTTGGAGAAGATGGTCTTTTGAGTGCTCAAGGGCTTCCCTACAGGTCCTGGGCTGTCTCCAGGTAACCCTGCACTCTGGGCTTAGCTATGTTCAAGGATGCTCAGCATGTGACGTGGCAAAACTGCAGCCGCCCTGGATGGCACCAGAAGTGCTTGATGCTCCCGCTGGCTTCTCTTCTGGGCTGGAGGCTCTCACCCCTCTCCTCTGGTCGCCCCTGTAAGCTGTTGAGCAATTTGTCCCCCCAGAAGCTCCTCAGCCCTCTGTCAAGCACACCCTCTGTGTGTCCCATTCCCCAGGGTCCTGCTCTCCAGACTGTGAGCTATGAGTATTTGTGAGGTCATAATGGAGAAGGGCCATCTGGACTCCTGGTTCCCCAATGTGTCCACTAAGACCAGTACCCTGACCATCCATCAACAGATATTTATGGATCACTCAATAGAATGCAATACCCCAGGCACAATGACAGATAGAAAATTTATAGGACACATTACACCTGTCCTTCCGGAACTTACATTCTATTTAGAGAGGTAAGTGTTAATATCGGTGCTATTGTGTGAATGTGATTTGTCCACACCAAAACTGATGTTGAAATTTGATCTCCAAAACAGGGACATTGACAGGTGGTGGGGCCTTTGAAAGGTCTTAGGGCATGGAGGCAGAGCTCTAGTGAATGGATTAATGCTGTCTTCTGGGAGTAAATGTTTGTTTGTTCTGTCAGAGAAAGACCAGCTACATGAGACTGGGTTGTTATAAATCAAGTGCCTCCCTGTGCATTTGTCCCTTTGCATGTGCCTGTATCTGCCTCCCACTTTTCCCCCATGAGCCGGTGCATGAGACCCTCACCAAAAGCCAAGCAGATGCCAACTCCATGCTCTTGAAGCTCCAACATTGTTGGTCAAAATAAACCTCTTTACCTTATAAAATACCCAGTCTTGGGTGTTCTGTTATAGCAACAGAAAATGGACTGAGACAACCGGCAATGAATGAAGTACAGTAAGACCAGTAAGAAAACAACCAGAGGTGGCAGAGAGGAGCCCCAGACACAAGACATATGTACGACCAAATGTAAGTGAGGCAGAGTGAGAGGAAGTCCCAAGTGAGGGAGAACCATTCAGATAGACAGTCCCAACACACCGATTCTTTTGCATGGGCCTTGAACACCGCTGGGGCTTGGGAACATGTACCAAGGAGTCCAGACCATTGGGGTATGTCCCAGGACTGGAAATGTAACATCTGCCACCTACAAGTTTCACAAGAACTGATACAAAGGACAGTTCATCACTTCTTACCTGCCAATTTCTCCTCCCCCTCCTCTTTTCCATTTCCACTTCCAGAGAAGAACGTGATCATGTTGACTCAAACTGCAAACCCAGGAGACCTCTCTCCACCTCTCCTGCCCACGACTCCTATCCCACCCCTGCACCCATCCTCCATGATGCTCTGAGTATCACTTAGTTGGCTATCTTCTCCCCACCTCTGTGCCATGGACATGGTCCAAGCCATCATTACTCACTCACAAGTGCCACAGACACACGAACCACATCCATCTTATTCACCCCTGCGGCCTCAGCACTCAACAAAAAGCCCAATACACGATAATCCTAATAACAATAGCAATGATAAGATGGTTCCTGACCTTGGACATGCATGTGCTAGCACTTGTGATAAATGTCTCATGTGCATAATCTCACGACACAGTTCTCTGTGGTTAATATCATCATCATTTACACAATAAGAGATTGAGGTTTGGAGGAACTTTGCCCAAGGTCCCACGGCTAAGGGGTCCCAGAGCCAGCACTGGAAATGAGGCCTGGTACCTCTGCCCCAGTCTGGTTTCTTAATTCTCAGGCTGTGTTATCTCTGAGAGTTTAGTGCGTATTTGCCTGTGAAAGGAGTGGATGAGAGCAAACCCTTGTCTCTCTCCTTGCCCCGAACTGGGCTCCTTCCAAGCCATTGTGCATGCTGTAGCCACCATAGAGGTTCTCTGGCACTAATCTATTTTTGTCACCCTTACTTAAAATCTTCAGTGGTTTTCAACCCATGAGTTCTTCTCTCCCTCTCCATCTTCTGTCTCTTCACCTGTCCATTAGGCTCAGTGAATAACTTCTGGATTTCTGAATGCTGCCCCGTGATGGTCTCTGCCCTGGACTCCTGCTTGCTCTGCTTCAGCAGATCCGAAGCTCTCTACCTGGCTCTTCCTCTCCCCATTCACCCCCTAGGCGCCTCGTGGGGGCACCTGTTTCTGCCTCCCGCTGCACCCTGCCCTTGTCCTACAGAACCATAATGGCTAGGTGCTCTTGCTCTCTGCTCCATTAAACTGTCAGGTCCGTGAGGAACGACAGGCATTCTGTTGCCTTCTGACTCCTCATCGGCCAGCATGGTGACTTACCCATAAATGTCAGTGCCTCCATCAACACCTCTTTGTTTTAATGAGTTGATTCAGTAAAGTTATTAGTGAACAAAGACAGCACGCAATGTAAGTGGGCTGCAGGAACCCAAGATCGGGGAGGGGGGGGAACAAACCCTCATGACACTTGATGAGACAAGGACAACACAGACGGGTGCCGTCAAACCTTGGTGTGCATCAGAGTCACCTACCAGGCTTATGAAAAGCACAGCTTGCTGGACCCCAGAGCCCCAGTGTTTCTGATCCAGTAGATCCATGAAGGGGGTGACAGAGGGGGAATTTACAAATTTGCATTTTTACTAGGTTTCCAGGTGAGGTTGATGCTGCTGGGCTAGGAACCACCCTCTGACAGCCATTCTTCAAGAAGGTTCTGAGATGCCTTGTTAAAGAACAGTCGCAGTAGGAGTACCCAGTTAAACCTAGATGAAATGAAGGAAAAGAACTGAAAACACAGTCCTCTGTTCTGTCTCGAAGTTTTTGACTCACCAAATCTTCCTGTAAAGTGTAGTCAGTCGTATCTGAATAAAAATGTTTTTTTGGGGGGAGCCTCACTCAGCTCAGTGTCCGCATTCAGGTGAAATTCTAGCCTGTGGCTTCCCATGGTTCAGAAGGGTTGCATTTCACTCCTGGCTGCAGATGCCACACTTCCCAGCACAGGGGATTTCTGAGATGCCCCCGTGCAACTGGTCACCCACAGCTGACTGACCCGTAGGGCAAAGATGACCCCTCCTCGTGGACGGGAGCAGCTCCAGCAAACCAATGACATTCTCCAAACAGCTCGAACAGGGAGGAAACAAACAGATTAATCTCTGAAATTTGATACCCGTTCCAGACACAAGTAGCAACAAACTTAGCGACAAAGCTGTCAAAATATGTTCCACAGCCTCATTGGCAAGAGATCTGGACACACGAAGGAAATTCAGCAAAACCAAATCAGTTGCCAAACCGGGAGGTTTGACAGCGTGTTCGGGAATACATTTAGATCAAAACAGGAACACATCCAAAGGAGCAAGTGTCTCCATAAATTATTATGGAATGATTAGAAATAATTAGTCAGTGATTTCAAAATATTATATATATTTTTCAGTGGTATTGAGGGGACGTGTTATATAACGTGGGATTTTATTTTTACATTGGGTTTTTCTCTTTTTTTCCTTCCTGCTCTCCAGCAGTTTTTAGAAATGGGGGCCACAGATGTACTATTGCACCATGCAAATCACGGGGGCTTAAAAGAATACATCTTCAGGCAGCAGGATGCCTTTGCAAAGCTTCTAATGGGTGGGAAGTGGAAGGAAAGGCGATTCTTATTGCTTCCTGGGCTTTATTTGTGAGGGATGGTCTCTAGCTGCCACTCTTGAGTTAGTCTGGTTCTCAGTGCAGCATTTACATTTCCAAAGGCCTCTGCTATGGTTTGTGCCATGGTTTGGTTTTGGATTCTCCCAAAGGGCCCCATATGAAAGCCTTGATCCTCTGTTTGGTGCTATTAGGAGATGGTGGTACTTTTAGAAGGTGGGCTGTAATGAAAAAAGTTAGACACTGGGGACGTGCCTTGAAGGGGATATTGGGACCTCTGTTTCCTGGTTGTCAGGAGGCAAATAGTGTTCTTCTGCCATGTGTGCCTGCCATGATAGACTGAGAGCCACCACAGGCCCAAAGCAAAGAGTCAAGTGACTATGGACTGAAACTTCTAGAACCATGAGCCAAATAAACATTTCGCTTTATTAAGCTGATTTTTTTCAGTCATTTTGACACAGTGATGAAAAACGGACTAACAGTTTGGATATGATATGAGTGTGGTCTCAAATGTTCATGTGCTGGAAGTTTGGTCCCCAGTTTGGTGATTCGGGATATAAGATCAAGTGGAAGGTGGTTAGATCATGAAAGGCACTGCAATCAGAAGGGGTTAATGTAGTTCTCACTCACAGGACCCTGGATAGATCCCATGAGAGTGGGTTGTTTAAAACACACCCACATCTTGCTCCTGAATCCCCTTTGACTTCCTGTCTCACCATGTGATCTCTATTGCACAAACTCCCAACCTTGATGCCATCCATCATGTTGTGATGTAGTCAAAAGGCTCCCACAGGAATCATGCTGGTACCATGCACTTGACTCTCCAGAACTGTGAGTTAAGCAAACCTCTTTTCCTCATAAAATACAGTCTCAGGTATTTTGTTTTAGCAACAGAAAATGGATTCATAAAGCCTCTAAAAGTGGTTGGGTTGGTTCCTGATTCTTCTGAGGCTCTGAGAAGTTGAAGGTCACCTTCAAGTTCACATGGAATTCCTATCAGAACTGAGCTGAACTCCCAGGCTGCTTTCATCGGAACTCTCCTATGGCCTGTGTGAAGAGACCTCGTTACAAATCCGTTCCCAGTGTTCTGCCACATACAAGAACGGCAAATGTGTCCAGGCATCAGAGACACATCTCAGGGGCTTCGTTCCCCTGACCAGACCCGGAGTCTCCTACCAGGCAAAAAAACACCCTTCCCAAACCCAGGAACCCCAGAAGTCAAGGATGCTTCTTCAAACTTTCCAATCCTGAGAAAGCAGGCCTGGAAAGACCCACTCTCCTCACATCACAAAGGGGAAATGAGAGCCAAGCTCTGCCTTCCCCACACAGGGGGAGAAAACCCCGGCTGCCTGACCATGAGGAGCCCCACAGGACACAGGAACCAACCAAAGCCCAGTCACCACCCTGGCTGACCTCCCTGGCCCTAGTTTTTTTTTTTTTCTTTCACTTCCTCTTCAAGAGTTAAGACTTAACATACTGCTAAGGGGTATTAACTTTTAAGTTGCCATTAAACCAAATAATTATCTTCATCAATTGGTTCCAACCACGGAGCGTGGCTGAGCATGTGTGTGAGTGAGCTTTAAACACCAGCATGTGCCTCCGCTAGGAAGGGCCGCTGTCCACAAAGGGACGTGAGGAAAATATCTGAATTCAATTTCCCTGTTCTAAAGTCCCATTTAAGCGGGAGGGGGTGAGAAGAAAGAAGAAGAAAAGGCAAGACTTCCAACCCAGGAGCAGGCCTTTACAGTTACGGCCTTTTACAAGATGATCCTGAGCTATGTTCCCTGTCTCAGAGGAAGGCACCAGAATATAAAATGGTAGTGAATTTGCATTACTTCCAATCCATCATTCTCTGGGTATATGCAGGAAAAACCAGGGGACCCGCTGCAACAAAGCTCAGCCTTCGTGTTGACAGATTCTTATTTAAGTGACTATGAATACAACAATTCCACAAATAATTTGTCAAGTGTGTGGCTGAACTGGCTCTGAACCCTGATAAATACCGACTCTCCTTCCGCTACAAAAGCAGCGTGTTCCGTGTGCGGCCAGCGTGGAACAGGAGCAAGGATTTAACAATCGATGCTACTATATTTCTCTCTTCTTTGTGGTTAAACAAAACAAAACAAGAAAACAACTTTGAAGAGTGGCGTCTTCCCCTCAGTGCTAAGTATTGGGGATGGTGACGCTTTGGGATTCTATGTCCCACATCGCAGGCCCGTGGACCAGGGGGGCTCCTCCTGACTGCATTGATGGCCATCTGCCCTGCAGATACCTCCAGCTTCTTCCTCATTGGGTGTTCTAGTTGGGTTCCCTGATGCCTCCGGTTCCCCTGGCAACTGGCCTCGACAACTCGCCTCGATGCTGCATTTTGCAGCCTGTGGCCTGGTCCTCTGAGCTGGGGTGACCACACAGGGCAGCCAGTGCTGCACAGGAGCCCCGCCAGCAGACCTAAGGTTCAAGACACACCAGGGAGACCGGGTGACAAGTCCCTTTGAACAAAATGTAAATCTAATCATCTTTGAGGACTGCAATATACACCTAAATGTCTCTTGCAGATGTAATTTAGTATGCATTATTAATTTATTTTTCATAAAGCTTCCCAGCTCCTGAGAGGGTGAGTGAGAACACGGAGCCTCTCAGATGATAAGACTCGTTTGTCAGGGGAAGGCGGGTGCAGGCATAAAAACAATTTCCCTTCTTCCAACCCCATCCAGGAGAATGCGCACACTCTTCTCCGGGAAAGAAGCCTCCTGCAAACTAGATTATTCCAGACGTTTTAATAAAGTGCCGACCTCTAATGGGACATGAACACTCCCGCCCGATTTGCAAAGTGGAGCGGTAACTTACAGAGGCTGGATGGCAGGCCATCAGAAAGGGGCCTCTACGTGTCAATTAGGCTGACATTTTTGACTCCTGGATGGTAATGCCTATAGAAATCATTAAGAAATAATTAACTCATTTTAACATAAAATGCTAATTATTTATTGTTTATAAAGCAATTTTAAATAATGCAAAAGCTCATGGAGTTGGGCTATCATGATTTTCCAGTCATTAACTTAACCAGAATTTGCATTTTGGGACTCTAGCCAGTGACTTACATGCGGTCCTTAAGTCATTTTTCAAACACCCTGTCCTATCTTAATCTATTCATCATTAATCACATTTGGTCACTTTACATAGAGAACACTATTCAGATGAAAGATAAAAGAAATACATTAATAAAACTAAAGCAAGTTGGAATACTTGAAAACATAAGGTAGGGGATGAATATGGTTATCAAAGCAATTTATACAGCATGCACTTAGTGCTAAAGTGGGGCTGGGGGAGCTGTTGCTTATTATTTAAAAGCGATAGTAGGAAGAAGCTGGGCTTTTAGTGCATCAGATGTCCTTTCTCACTTCTGAAATGAGAATACACACCTACATCAGTCCTAGGAGCAGCTCTGCCCTTCCGTAGTTGAGAGCAGGTCAACAAAGCCAGACAACATCCAGGCAGCTCTCTAACTCAGATTGCTATCACTGGTGACCACTGACTGGCCTGGCAAAGACACAGCCACCAAGGACACTTGGGTTTCCCTCTGAGGGATGGATCCATTCACACTGAGCTCTGTTATTCCAGGTTCCTTGAGGGTCACAGGAGGGCAGGCTGAACCCTACTTATGGTACCAGCTCCTCATTGGCCAGTAGTGTCCAGGCTACATCCTCTGGGGGAAGCTACCCCTGCTGCTCTCAGCCCTCCCCTGCACATAGGTCTGCAAATGAACCCAGGACATTCTGAACCATTTGGGGCCATGGCTTCATCTCCTAGCTCACAAACTGCCCATGTCCTCCTGGGCTGCATCCTTGACAAAGCCAACTTGGGTCGGGGGTAGATCTGTGAGCTAGAAACCTGGGCTAACCTTCCAGAATCACATAGAAACGGGTCAAATCAGGATTTTCCCACTCAAGGACTTCCTATTATCATGTTTCAGGGATGGTAACCAGATCATAGCTGGTTGAAGCATTCTTTGGTGCACTCGGTGTCATATTGACATCTTCAGAGAAGGACGGTTGAGTCCCTGCCCAGCTGAACAGCTGGAAGGGGAGAGAATTACCCCCAAATCAGCAGGCACTAATGCTGGGGTCAGTGAAACTTTGGTAAATAGGTGTGCAATTCAGTTCTGGGGCAACCTGAGGTCCAATAGTAATAACATATTCTGCATAATGGATGTAAGATTGAGAGTATAGACAGAATCCAAGTAAAAAACATTTTATTAAAATCTCACTCCAGTTAGAATGACAATCATCAAAAATACAAGTAATAATAAATGCCATGGAGGATGTGGGGGAAAGGGACCCTTATACACTGCTGGTGGGATTATAAACCACTATAAAGTGCAGGATGGAGTTTCCTCAAAAGACTAGGAATGGAACTGCCATGTGACCCTGCTAGACCACTCCTCATACTTTACCCAAAATAATAATAATAATAATAGCCAGAATACTACAGTGATACATGCATACTCATGTTTATAGCAGTATAATGCACAAAAGCCAAGTTATGGAACCAGCCTGGGTGTCTATCAATGGATAACTGGATAGGGAAAATGTGCTATATGTACACAGTGGTGTTTTAGTCAGCCATAAAGAACAAAATCATGTCATTTGCAAGAAAATAAAAGGAAGTGGAGATCATCATGTTGAGCAGAATATGACAAACACAGAAAGTCAAGGTCAGGTGTGCGTTCTTATATGTGGAAGCTAGAGAGAAAAATATTTTGAAAAAGGGAGCTTGGGAAACCCATAGAGTTGAGGAAGGGGTTCAGGGGGAGGGAGGAGGGGAGGGTAAGGGAGGGCACTGAGGAATAAAACTGGTAAAATTATGTTATGTGCATATACAAATATGTCACAATGAATCCCACTGTAACATAATCATAATGCACTAGTAAAAAAATAACAATAAAAGAAGAAGAAAATGTTTTAAATTTACTTTGCAAGGCCAGAGGAGCCATGGAAGGTTTTGAAGCAGAACAAAAGGAATATGCAGAGCACGGATGGTCCGAGGTTTTCAAAATGCACTAAAATGAGTTTCTGTTTTATATTCCTCCACAAGGTGACTATGGACACAAAGGCAGCTCTGTGGGAACAGGAGACTGCATCTGTTTGCTTCACCTCTATATTTGCAGCACCTATAACAGCTCCTGGCACACAGTAGGATTCCTGTCTGCCTGGCTACTAACAGGATGGTAAATGAAACCAAATTCAGTGGAATGGTTTTAATGGTATTAAGCATGTTCCTCTGATGTACACCACAAGGCTTGCATCTGGACATCTCTAACAGCCAGGAGAAGCCTGGAGTATATAGATGGATTGCTGTCTGGTACCTTTTGGGCCATAATTTTTATTATTTTACTAGTATCATGTTTCCAAACACTGACAAGCACAGTACTCAGAGAAACTAAGCCATTGCCTGGCACTGTTGGAAGCAGCAGGGTCAGCTGCCAATCATAATGCAGGCTGAGGCAGAGAGTCCCTTGGCTGAAAGTGACCAAGAGGTGCTTTGTTCATAAGGTAAAGAGAGGGAGGCCACTGGCTGAGCAGTTGGGGAACATTGTTGGTGGGGACCCGGACCAAGCTGTCATGCAGCAGGACTTGGAACACTAATAGTGGACCTGCCCCAAGCTCTGGAATATGGGCCTTGTCAACACTCTGAGGTCAGTCTCAGGAGGTGTCCTTGTTGTGAAGGGGAAGGGGGAGAAGATGGCACAGCAGGAAGAAGTAACACAGTCAGGAGGAAGACAAAGATCTGGGGAAAGAAGCCTGACACTGGACAGGGATGATGACCCATGTACGCTGGTCAGCACACCTCTGCTCACCAGGGGATGCTCTGAGGCAAATGCCCCAGGGTTCAGCCCTTGCAGTGGGTACCACCAAGACAGCACAGGCAGCTGGCTGCTGAAACAGAGCACCCCCTGGGTCAAGGAAATTAAATATCGACTTTCATGGCATGCCCCCTTTTGACTTGATCCACCACATCAGCCAAATTGTCCTGTCCTGGTTTTGGGGAGTGGTAAGCTTTGTGGGTGCTGAATTTCAATCCCAGAGGCAGATCCTGCTTTGTGGATTCACTCTTGCCATTTACTCGTTTGAATCAAGGTCAAATGATAGCATCATTTCATGGATGCTTTTCAAACATCTCCCCCAAGTATGTTTTTTTTTTTTTTTAACTATAACACAACTCCTGCCCAAAGAAACCAGTTTCTGAAGTTCCAGTCAAAAAGCAGTAATGTTCTATCCACACATTAATGATTCCAAAATTCTCCATTATGAACAATATTTATCAAAAACAGCCCACTATCAGATGAAAGATGTGCCTTATCTTTTCTTGTCAACTAAAACATTATTCACTGAAAGTTTCTTTCATATCTGTTTCAGGGGTTTCCGTGTCATTTTAAATTGCAAATCAATCATATATCTCGAAGCCCTAGTTCTGTAGGAGAGATTAACGCTCTGGCTAAAATTGTTTACAAAGCCATTTGTAAACCTTCTGTGGATGCAGATGAGGCAAGTTTACCAGTTTAACATTGTTGATCCCAGAGAAAGCCTTAAGCAATGACTTCAGAGGGCAAAAAAATTTGTTCATTTATCATTATTGTCATGGGCTTTCGCAAATGATAACAATTTGTCTTCATCCTATTTTTAGACAATGAGCCACAATAGAGTCCAGAAAGCCATCTTGCCAGATGGGAGAAGGTGCTTTCACTGCAAAATGTTGTCTTTTCTTTCCCTGCCCTATAAAATTGGCTTAAGTGAGAACCAAGGATATGTTTTAATGTCAGGATTCCCAGAAGACATAATGACATACAATAAAAGCATTGCCAGCCTCAGGAAGGATGTGGCTCAAATGCATTGAATACTATTTTCAATCTAAAACAGGGACTTCTGGGATCGAGAGAAGCGTGGTAAAAGCCTGGGAGATAGTTATGGATTTTAGCATGCTTTCCTTCGTTATTAATATTCCCCCTTTTTAAATGAAACACTGCAATAGGAAGCCCAATTACTTCTCATTAAGATGAATAAAAATGTTAGAATAAGCTGGACATAAAATAAACATTTAAAGTGATATATAGCTAATTCCTCCGAGCTCTGAACTACTAATCAGGAACTCTCTACGGAAGAGAAGAGAAGAAAATCCAGTTTTCGTTAGGAGAGTCCCAGGTTCTGTTGAATGGCATCCAGCTTCATGTGTGTTCACCCCACAGGTTTCCGACAGCATCCTCTAGAGGAGGAGACCCTTGTTTTTGTGTCTTTGACGGTACACGTCCCTAGGAGTCACCCCTGCCCCCCCACCACCCTCCTGGGCGGGAGAGGCGGGTCTCCCTGGGTCTCCATCAGTGCTGTTAAGTCAATCATCCCCAATCATTTCAGATCAAAGGACTGTTTCACCTGTGGAGGGAAACTAGCAGGTGAGGCTTACAGAGATTCTGTAACAGAAAGTCAAGTCTGGAGTCCAAGAGCAGGAGTAGGGGGCAACACCCAACTTCATGTTCTAGAACCCTTTAGGATTTAGCTGCTATTTCAGCAAATAGTGCTATTGACTCATGGACATATGTTGGAGAAAAATGAGAGCATTGCCAAGTGTGAACCCTTCTGGAAAATATGTTCCCAGACAGCGGGTGCACACGCATGCACACACGTGAACAGATGTGTACACACGCACATCTGTCTTGAGAGGTTTGTGAGAGGAAAGGATTTAGGGAGGTAAGGCAGGCTGATCCTTTGCTTGAGCTGTCGAGGTATACAGTAGGCATTCAAGAAAGGTTGCTGCAGCCCTGCTCTGGGAGAACAGCAGCTGGGTGGAGCCCACAGCTGCTGAGGTTGGTTGCTCTCTTGGGTTAGCTGACTGAGCAAGCCAGTTTGGGTCCCTTTCACACTGTCTGGATGGCAGACCCCACCCAACAGAAAATGGATTTTTTTCCAGTTGTTTCCATAAAAGCAGACAGAGACGCCTTTGCATGGAATCCCGCCATGGCTTCACCTTTCACCCCAAGCCCCCTCCCAGGGCCGATGCCCCCAGCCTCCCTCCAGTGCCCACATTGGATGTCTCATCCATGCTCATCTCCTGGCCCTGCCTCCAGAAGCTCCTGTTGACCCTCCAGCCACAGCCTGGCCCCAGTTCCATGGCGCTCTCCCCAGTGGCCCAACCCAGGTGACTCCCTCATCCAAGTTCTCTGGTCTGAACTTGGACGATTTTATTTCCCAGTCATGACCATTTTTGTTTTGTTTCATTTCATTTCTTTTGCTTTTTGTCAATAAGAAAGTATTTATGGATCGGGAATTACATCATTCAATAATATTTTAAGATAGCCTAGGACAAGACAGGATCCTTAAAGTAGACTTTTTTTTTTTTTTCCTTTTTAAAATCTTATTTTTTAATGTTAACTTAGATTACAGAAGTATTCATTCATTTTCCCATATTTTAATTGCAGGGCCAAGTCTTCCTCTTGGCCTACAGGTGTGTGGATGGGTGTTTCATGTACTTTTTCTTCTATAAACTACAGTCATAACATATAATCTATAAAAGCATCACACTATCTTTAAAACAGATGAAAAAGATCCTCACAAAGCAAAATAGGCACAAGACTCCTCTAGATTTGCATGCTTTTACCTTTTACATCTCCTGTCACACCTAATTTTCTTGAACTCATCTTCTTCTCCAAATATCATATGTGGTTTTCATAAATACAACAAATTGTGTTTGCCTTTGTATTAAACGAGAACTCTTAGCTTTGTTAAATAACATAATTAGAATAACACGTCCAGCAGGGAGGTACTTCCTCTTGGCAAACCTACAACTTTTGACAACTTAAGACACAGGAGGGCCTGGGATCTTCCCAAGAGCTGTCGATATCAGTCCCAGTTCTAAGAGGAACAGAAATCATCCACTATTTAGGTAAATTGCTATCAATCAATGAATTCTGGTTTTGAAGTCATTTAGACTTGGGTTCAAATCTTGGCTTTGAGACATTGGAACTGTTGGCTTCTAGATCTCAGCTTCAATTTCCTCATTTATCTAGTGAGGACCGAATAGTTCCTTTGTTGAAAGGGTTGTCGAGAGAGTGAGTTCAATGACACTTGTGAAGTCTTTAATACAAGGTCTGGCTCATGGTGGGCGTTCAAAATAAGGGATCGCTGCTGGTCTTGCTGCCACAACTGCTGGTGGCAATGAATAAATTTTATCTGTAACGTGGGAAAACAGGCACAATGTAAAATTTACCATCTTAACTGTTTTTTAAGTGTGCAACTCAGCAGTGGGAAGTACCTTCCCGTGGTTGAGCAACTGACCTCCAGAACTCTTTTTCTCTTGTGAAACTGTCTGCACACATATTAGACAGCAGCTCCCGGCCCTCACCCCAGCCTGGGCATCCCAGTGGAGACCACACTCAATGCTGTAACCACTGTTTTGGTCCTCCATTTTCCTCTTGTTACCTCTCAACCCCTCTTCCATTTGGGCCACCAGAAGCTCATTGTTTCAAGAAAGAGATGTGCTAACAGAAAACAGAAAAAAGTAATTTTCTTATGGCATTAAGGTCTCAAAAGTCCAAATCCAGAGAACAGACCAAGAATGAGCCCAGGCGTGAGCAGTCGATTGGCAGAAAACATGATGAGTCAATGTAAGGTTTTCTGCTCCAGAGGCCACACAGATGGTCCCAAGGGGAGAAAAGAGAAAGGAAAGAGAAAGCTTAGGTGTCAGAAGGTTCTCAAGCAAGGCCTGGACCTCTGATGTCTCTGGGATTGAGCCTCAACTAGATAATAAGGACATTCATGGGCACCTCGAACAGGAATGAATGACCACTCAGCAACAGCTCAACTGGATGGAGAGATGACCCGTGGGGCGTGGGACTACCTTGTCCCAAAGACACCTTGTCACTGTATAAGACTCTCAGAAAACCTGGATAGGCCCGAACTTGGCTAAGGTTTTTTTCATCAACTTGGCAAAATGAGTCCTGCACTAAAAACTAAGCAAAATGATGAGAAAAGAAATGCAAGCTATTTTCCCTACAATTCCTGATCTTGGGCACTGAGGTTCAGAGAGGCTCTGTTCTATAGCTCCCCACGACAGCGACCACGCCTTCCACTGCCTTAAATCTCTGCTCAGAGGTCAAGCCGATGGTATAACAGAAAGACTTGGTGATTAAACCATAAGGTAAAAATTGAGCAAATTCCCTTGCTTATTAATATCAATAATAGTAAATGTCAGTAAAGATCAAGCATCTATTGAGCACCAACCCTGTGCCAGAGGCTGTTTTCGACAGTCTGATTCAAAGTAAATAAAACAGATGCAACAGCCCTCCCTGAAGGGCTCTTTTCCCACAGGAAATGGACAGACTACCAGGGAGGCCACGAGGGACTGGTGGGAGGGAAGGGTTGGTTCCTGCTGTCAGGTCACCAGCCTGCCCAGCCCCCAGCTCTGTGTCTTCCTAATCACCAAGTCCAGCTTCAGGAACCAAGCACCTCCACTGTGATGGGCAATAAAACCATTTCCCAAAGTGAGAGCTCATACTTCCTTAGCCAGTTAATTCAAAATTGTGTCAAATGGATAGATGACAAATCACTCAGCAGGACTCACGTCAAATTAGTGCCTTTGCCTCGCCATCCACCCCCCACCCCCGCACTGCATGCCCAGCATGAACCTGCATAGGGGTCGCTTTGGGCCACCCAGGTCACTCCCCCTTCTCTTGGTCACAGAACCAGAATTATATTTGAGGTTCCTTCCCTTCCCCATGCAGCTCCTGTGCCCAGGGGAATTCGATGCTTTCCCAGCTCTAATCATGGAGCACAGGCCTCTGGCCGGAGCTCCTCCATTTGGCCATAGGAACGTGGTTCATGGGTTGGCCCATGACCTCACTTGTCTAATCAGATGACCTCTGGGATACTCTGTTTCCTGATGGACGTGAATGAAGAAGCACCACAATGACCCAAAGGTGCCCACAGCCATGATGGGACCACAAGAGGATGAAAGTGCAGTGCAAGTGCTTTTCAAATGTACCTGCTCTTGCTTTGACAAGGCTCCTCTCAAAAGGTACAGCCTAATTTTCCTCCTCTTGAGTGGGTTGGACTTGGTAACCTGCTTCTGATACAGAGTATGCTGAAAGGTCATGCTCTGTAGCTTCAGAGTTAGTCATAAAACTAATCTTCCACTTGTCTCTCACTCTCTTTAATTTTAATTCATTTATACATATATGAATATATATATATGAAAGTGTGTATATTACATTGATACTGGGGATTGAATCTAAGCAGAGTTTACCGCTAAGCTGAATCCCCAGTCCTTTTTATTCTGAGACAGGATCTCACTAAGTTGCTTGAAGGTCTCACTAAATTGCTGAAGCTGGCCTCAAACTTGTAATCCTCCTGCCTTAGCCTCCCAAGTCATTGGGATTACAGCTGCGTATAACTGTGTCCAGCTCGCATTCTCTCTCTCTCTTCTCTCTCTCTCTCTCTCTCTCTCTCTCTCTCTCTCTCTCAATCTTGGGTCCTTTGGTCTGAGAAAAGCCAGCTTCCATGTTGTGAGAAAGCCCAAGGGGCAAGAACTGAAGCCTCCCACCAACCGTTAGCACCAGTCTGCCATGTGAATGAAATTGTTTTAGAGGCAAATCCTCCAGTTTCAATCAAGCTTTCAGACTATTACAGAATGAACTGATATCTTCACTGCACCCTCATGAGAGCCTATGAGTCAGAACAACTCAGCTAGTCTTTCCCTAAATTCCTAACACATAGTTACTGTGAAATAGCAAGAGAGTTTTATTCTTCTAAGCCACTGAGTTTTTTTAGATAATTGGTTACATAACAATACATAAAATAACATAGGATCCCATACCAAAGCAAAATTACTAAGTGGCTGGATCAACCCTTACCTGAAGTTTCTATTTGTGGACTTTTCAGTTAAGTGAGTCAGCATAGTCTCTTTATTATTTCAGCCGGTTTGGATTGGATTGTTTGTAATTTACTATCAAAAACATCTTGGCAGATACAGTCTCAATTTTTTCTTCTAGTCTCAAACTTCTTAAGGAGCTAAAGGTATGAATTAACTTCTAGTCTCAAACTTCCTAAGGAGCTAAAGGTATGAATTCTATTTAGCTTGAGGTAGGAAGTTAGTTTATACCTGAATATATAAAGAATTTATAGTTAATAAACCTTCAAAGTAACAACTGTGTCATTATTGGCTGTTATTTGATTGTTCAAAACAATCAAACAGAAGGTGCAAAGTGAGATGCTATTTTCTTACCTGACCTCTTACGAAAAGTAATAGAAGTGAAAAAACATAATACATGCAAATAGGTGCATATTTTGTAAAAATATAAGGGGAAGACCACAATCAGGAGAATGTCACTCACTGTGATTGACAATGCTCAGAATGATCTGCGAGGCGTGGGCTGATGATGAGCCCTGGAAGACAAGAAATCCAAGTTGAAAGGAAGTGCTGAGTGAGATCCGTCTCCCAGAGGGTATGAGCCAGCTGTCATTGCTGTGACAAATTCCTGAGGTAAACAACTTAGAGGAGGATATTTCTTGGCTCTTGTTTTCAGAGGTGTCTGTCTGTGGTCGTCTGACTCCATTGCTTAGACCCCAGGTGAGACAGCATCAAGGCGGAAGGGTGTGTTAGAAGAAATCCACCCAGCTCATGGCAGCCAGGAAGGGGAAAGACAGGAGGGGCCCAGGACAAGATATTGCCCCCAAGGGCACACTCTCGGTGACCAACTTCCACCACCATGCCCTGGTTGCCTGTGGTTTCCACCCCCTCCCCGTGAGTCCATTCAACTGTCAATGGATTGATCCACTGATGAGGTCAGAGCCCCCGCGAACCAACCACTTCCCCAAAGCCCCACGTCTGGACATTGCTGCACTGGGGAACCAAGCCTTCAACACAGGAGCTTTTGCAGTTTAGATCCAAACCATAAACAAGAGTCTTTGGAGACTCTCCTTACTCTTAACAAAGCTAAAATTGGCCAATAACAATCACTACGTTTCATGCACCAATGGTGGACATTGCCTAACTGTGTGATTATGGACACATAAAACTACACACACAGGATCCACCAACACCTGATAAGAATGATCAGCATGTTGTATTTTTATTTGGCTCTTATGCCCTCCTCCTGCATTTTATTTCAAATTGAGACTATACCTGCATTATTGGTTCCATATTCAGGAACTAATTGGAAACTGGCTTGCATGAAGTTCATCACAGGGACGCTTAGGTCTCATTTCATGTTTCATAGTAAACATTTTGGGAGGGTAGTCAGGGTTAACATTTGCCCTTGGAGTCACAAGAACTCAATATGGATCCCACCATATTGAAATTCCTCTTGAAATGCCTGTGTAACCCTGTGCAAGGTTCAGGGTCTCTCTCAACATAAGCCTTTCATCTGTAATAGTAATTATTTTTTTTAACAATAAAAGTAGTACACACTTCTCTAGAACTTACTGTTTTTCAGACCCTGTTCTTGGCATTTCCCATTCCTTCACTCATTTAATCGCGTCTCCTAATATAATTCTCTTATCCCCATAAGGATATAGAGGACACTGCATTGGTAATCCCCCCCCTTTCATTTGGAAAGGAAATATCAAAAAGCATAATGAACAGACTACAAAGTTATCTTCTGTAACATTTCTCATGGTCTGAAAGGGTTTCCCCACTTCTACCCTGTGGCCAATTTTTTCCTCCCACTCTCACGTGCAAATGCACAGTGAACACACAAGTCCTGAAAATCAATGTATCGTTGCTTTTTCCATCACGTCCATTTCCATCTACTCCACCTGGTCTCACTGGGGACATCAGGGGGACACAGTACTTCAAAGAAAAATGCCATCTTAATTGGATAGGTCTTTTTTTAACATTTACCATTTCCTGTTGGGTCTGGCTCAAGTCAGTCAATATTTTTTTTTTAATAAACAGGGGAAGAAATAAAGCACACCATCTAAAATCCACATCTCTGAGTTATTTGTGTGTGTTTGATATAATTGTGTTGATTCCGGGATCCATGTGGGCGCAGCTCCATGCACCAGCATTTGCCATTTTAGACACACTGTGTGCAAAATGAATCGGTATGAATGACAACCCAGTTCAGCCCTTTCCAACATAACTTCTTGTCATCACCCACAGATGGAGGAACCCCAATTTTGGGGGATGACCCAGGTTCTGTCTACTGATGCCCAAATTCTCAGTTGAGACACTGAAAGACGTGTTGCTTTCACTGACTCAGTGTTTGCAAAAACACCGAGGAAATACCATAAAATGTTCTGCCTTCTCTTCAAATCAAGACCAGGAAACAAAGCAACATGGTGAATCCACTGTAGATGCAGCACGAATCAAGGGGAAATGTTGGATATCAGGGAGACCTGGCTTCAGATATCGGCTCTGCCATCTGCATTCCTCTGAGCCCATTTTCTTGTTAGGATGACCTGACGTTGACATTTATGTACTCCTTGAAACATAATAGACTCTCCATAAAGTAATACTTATCTTTGCTTTTCATTCATTACCTCAACCCCTGAGCTCCAAATGTATACAGAAGATGACGGGGCCTCTCCACTTGGGCGACCCATAAACACATAGAACTCAACAGGATAAAGCAAGCTCAGTGTGTAGTTCTTAAATTTGCACCATCCAGAAATCTGGGTCACTCCTCTGTCTTTCCTCCTCTCTCTCTATTTCTGTCAATTCAATAACTCATCCAAGACATTTGTACTGGACTTGAGCTTTGAACTTGTCTGAACTTGAAGCAGGGTGGGGATCCTTGAAGCAGGGTGGAGAGGCAGATACAAAATAGCAAAGATCAGGCTGGTGGAGGGAAGAGCTGCCGTGAGTCTGGTGGGAATCATGTAAGCCAGAATATTCCTGGTGTATTTAGAGGAAGACACTTACCCAGCACTGCCCAAGCCCTGCCATGCAGGAACAGGGACCTCAATACTGCCAGGTAATCTAGTTTTTAAAAAGCAATAAATCATACACACACACACACACACAAACACAGGCACCGAGCAGCATACTAACATAATATTACAAACTAAAATTGGGTGGTGAAAAAGAAGGCAAGAGAAATGAAGGAAAAGGAAATACGTTAATTGTATCATTAATCATGGGAGGGAATGAAGAAGATAGTGTCTAAAGAAATAAGAACTAAAGGTGTCATAATTTCTGTGTTAGTCAGCTTCTTGTTGCTGTGGCCAAAGCACCTGACAAGAGCAACTTAGAGGAGGAAAAGTTTATTTAGGGCTCATGGTTGTAGAGTTCTCAGCTGATGGTGGACTAACTCATTGCTCCGGGTCTGAAGTGAGACAGAACTTCATGGCAGAGAAAGTTTCTCAAATTACGGCAGCTTAGAAGCAGAGTGGAAAAACAAGGAGCCAAGGACAAGATATAGTCCCCAAGGGCACATCTCCGGTGACCTACTTTCTTTACCCATGCTCCACCTGCCTACAGTTACCCCCTGCTACAGTAGTCCTTTCACAGTGTTAATCCATCAAATGGATTAATCCATTGATGGGGTTACATCTCTCATAATCTATTCATTCCACCGATGAAATTTTCAGGGGATGCCTCATATCCAAACCATAACATAATTATAATTATAGCAGTTATGGCCAGAACAAAGAGCAAACCTTCTTGAATATCAGGAGAACCAAAGCAAATAAAATAGTAGAGGGCAAATAAGCACATGCATATTCAGTGATCTTTCAGAACCACACCAAATGCATATCATAGAAAACGTAAATGTGCATGACGGATCTCTCAGGAAGATTGTCAGGTTGGGCTGCAAAGCAAAGCCAACCCCAGGCTGCATTTAGGAGATGCACAAATCCAAGTCGTTTGGCAAAGTCAGATGCGAGAAGCATATTCAAGGTGTATCAGCCAGATGAAAAAGAAAGGAAGGAGAGGTCACTGCTTCACATCTGTGAGGGTAGAATTCAGGACAAAGGCATAAAGGAGACAGAGAAGGGGTTTTGTTCACACTAAACAGTTTCCCAAGGAGAACCCAACCATTCTACATGTTAGACCATGCCAAAGAGCCGTGTCACAGAAACTACCAGTGACTCAGGGGCAGGCAGAAGCAATCATCTTTGGAGACAATTCAGGACTCACCCCCCAGACAGACAAGGGGACAGAGAGTCAGAGTCTAGCAGCCCCAGATCACAGGGTGAACGAGACAAACCACACTGAGCCACACAGATTACACACCCTAACAATGGATCATCTATTTTTTTCAAATGTCCATAAAACATTCATTGACCACAATCTAGGCCACAAAAGCATACCAATATTTTTTAAAAAAAGAAAGAAAACAAGAGCATTATAGACCTATTTTCTGACTACAATGTAATAAGAATAGGTGTAAATAATAATGGAAAATAAAACATTGTAATAACTTCATCTTAGGCATACTTTAGTTTAGAGAGGAAAGACAATCTCAAATGTAAGAATTTCTAAAAGAAAAATCATAAAATACTATTCAAAAACTATGAGCACAGCTAATACAGCAAAGTCACAAACTCAAACATTTATGTCAATAACAAAATAAAGAATAAACCATCTAACTCAATGTTAGAAATTAAACAAACGTGAGAAAGAAAGAGATGTAAAAGATACAACGAAAAATTAATTAGTTTGAAAACTATAAACCCAGAGAACTAAAGAACAAATTCTGCAAGCTCTTTCTTTAGGGGAGAGAGAAGAACCATACAGTAAAGGACTCAAATCTGGTCCAAGCCTGGGGAGATGCTTTCATCTTTTACAAAATCATCTGACCCAGTAATGCTTAAACTGTCTGAGGCATCTACAAAGAAGAAAAAAATCCCAGCATCTTTCATTGAAGCAAATATAATATTATGTCCAGACCTGGTAGAGGTGGAACAAAGCAATAATAAACAAAACTGTAGCCTAACATGTAGATTAATGCATATATATTACGTACATTAATGAAAAAATCAGATATGAATTATTAGTAAACTACAACAATTAGATGATCAAAAATAATAAATGACTGAACTGTCTTATTTTGGAAATTTAATAAGGGTAAAATAATATAAATTCCAATAAAGAGGTAATCCTATTACTAGATTTTAGAAGAAAACCTCAAACGCTAAGAAAAAGTGCTTGTTAAAATTTAGCAACCATTCTTGATTTTCAAACGAGTCAAAACAATGAGATTAATAAAGATTTTTAAAGAAATTTATAGAGAGGCTGGGGTCATAGCTCAGTTGGTAGAGCATTTGCCTCCCACATGTGAGGCACTGGGTTCGATCCTCAGTCCCACATAAAAATAAATAAATAAACTAAAGGTATTTAAAAGAAAGAAATTTATAGAAATGACAATGACCAAGTTGAAAGTAGAGGCTCAGAAAGTTCACAGATAAGGACTTACAAATGGCTCAAACATAAGAAAAAAACACTTAACCGCACTCTAATGAGAGGTCCCCCCAATTAGAGCTGTGTTGTGATTCCATTTTTCACTTATTGATTTGGCAAAGGTCCAGAAGTTTGATAACACTCTGTGTGAAAGGCTGTAGGAAAACAGACATCATATATTGCTTGTGGGAATATGAATTGGTATAACCCCTGTGGAGGGCAAATCAGCACCATCTATCAAATTACATATGTATATACCCTTTGACCCATCAATTATACATTTGGGAATTTATCCTCTACTTACAACTTGCACACATGTGAAATGATATCTCTGCAAGGTTATTCATTAGCATTACTTGTAAGGAGAAAAAAATGGCAGACAACCTTAATGTCCATCCAAAGGAAACTGTTAAAAAATTATGGTACATCCATACAATAAAACACCATGAAGCTGTGAACAGATAACGAAGACTCTTTCTATATATAAGAAGAGCGCCAATATATATCACTAAGTTATATAAAATGGGCCAATCAGCATGTAGTAAAGCTACGTTTCTTATACAAGGAGAAAAAACAAGAATACATATTTGTGTTAAGTTTTAAGTAATTTCCTGTCATTGTAAGAAATGTTCCTTCAAATGTCGTCCCCAACTTATTTTTCTGGGTCAATTGTTGTTCAGTCTTATTCCTTAAGGGGACATTCAGCCACTGCAAACACACAAACTATGCTTTCATGATATTCAGCTACTTAAAAGTCTCCGGTCATCTTCATGACTGTATTGTTCCCTCTGCCTAAAACACCAAGAAGCCCTTGTCTGACAGATGTGCTACTCATTCTGCACGAAAATCCAGTTCCAATGCCACCTCTCCACTAGGGAAAGAGAGTGGCTTCCTTCGGTGGAGTCCCATGCACAGCCCTATTGTCAGGTTGTATTGAAATTCTTTGCTCAGATATACAAATCCCAAGAGGACTGTGAGAAGTCCAGGGGCAATGGTTGTGCATTAGGTTTACCTTTGACTCACTGTGACTTATCCTGTCCACATTATGCATGCAGTAAGTAGGCTTTAAATGGACAGAGGGCAGGGAGACAATCTAAATGTCCATCGATGAATGAACGGATAAACAAAACCGTGGAAGCGACATACAATGAATGCATTCAGCCTTAAAAAGGAAGCTCAGTAGGCTGGGGTTGTGGCTCAGTGGTGGAGCGCTCACCTAGCATGTGTGAGGCACTGGGTTCGATCCTCAGCACCACGTAAAAATGAAATAAAAATATTGTGTGTCCACCTACAACTAAAAAATAAATTTAAAAAAAGGAAGCTCAGATACATGCTGTAACATGAATGAAGCCTGAAGATCTTATATGAGACACCTAGAGCGGTTGAAATCATAGAGACAGAAAATAGAAGGGTGGTCACCAGGGACTGGGGGCAGGGAAGAATGAGGAGTTACCATCGATGGGTGCAGAGTTCCAGTTTGAGAAGATGGAAGGTTCTGGACACAGCCAGTGGTGATGGCTGCACAAGAGGAAGTGCCCCTGAACTGTATTCCTAAAAATGACTGAAATAGTAGCTTTTATATTATGTATATTTTACCATAATAAAAAGTACCTTGAATGGGATATCCAAAGAATCCTTAGCATACAAACTCTTCATCCTCTAAAATGTCTATCTTAAACCCAAAACAGGTAAATATTTCACATTGTTTCCCTGCTCATTTGTCAAAATCAATGCTGCCGTTAGAAGATTTTCTCTCCTGGGATTTCATTGAAAGCTGTAAATGAGTGGGCACTCAGACCTTAGTAAGTACACTACACCATTCATTTGTGAATAAACGCTGGTGGCCCATGATGTGGCCAACATGAGGTGCTGGGACCCAGAGGTGAGAGAGGCAGATATCTCTCCTCACCTTAAGGAGCTTCCCACCCTACGCTGAGTCTACAAACCCAGCTACCTTCAAGACCCTTTGTTTCTAATCCCTTCCACCGGATGGGTCACCCTCCTCCTGGTCTCCTTGCTATTTTCTGTATTGTCTTAGGACATTGTGTGTGCGCTGATGTTCCATAGTAGAGAACCAATTCCCTTAAGTAAACAAGACAAAAAAAGTTTATGAAATACATTGCCAGTGGCTCATCTTTATGTTTTATTTTCAAGTGGCTTACTGCTGGGGTGGAGAAATGCTATTGATTTTTGTATGTTGATCTTGAATCCAACAATCTTGCTGAACTCAATAGAGTTCTAACAGTGTGTGTGTATGTGTGTGTGTGTGTGTGTGCATATGAGTGTTCCTTTGGTTATTATGGGTAGATGATCATATCATTTGCAGATAATATCCTTCCTATCGCTTCCCTCCCAATCCTTATGACTCTGAATTATTTTGTTCCCTCATAACATTGGTCATGACCTTTTGAATAAAATTTCAAAACCCAACACCATACATGCATTAAAACGGATCAATTTTATTATATTGAAGTAAAAGTTTTCCATGCAAAAAAACATAAATGTTACTAAATTATAGAAGATATTTGCTATATTTAAAACAATAAGTATTATTGTTGGTAGAATATGTATGAAATTTCTGAATATCAACAAAGAGAAAATGTCAATTCAGTGGAAAATGGTTAAAAGTATGAATAGATGAGAAAACTCTAAAGCTAGCAAGCACATTGAAAAGATGCTTAAAATCATTAATAATTAGAGAAATGCAGATGAAAAAAATAACAAGATATCACTTTACATGTATTAGACTGGCTATATTAGAAAGCTGGATAGTATCAAACGTTGGAAGGAATGTGGGAATCTAAGATTATAATCCTGTGCTTGAGGGAATATAGCAATTCCCTCCCTGGGACTGCAGTTTTGGAGAACAATCAGGCAGCTTAGTCAAATCTAACAGATGCATCTGCTACAGGGTATGCATTTCCCAGATTTCCACACGTAGCCATAAGTGGACATGTTCGCTAAGAAGTTCGTGTTAGCATGGACATGTTGAGCAGCTGGAGGGAGCCGGGTTCTCCAGGACTGTGTGAGTGGACAGATAAAATACAGTGGATGCAAACCATGGACCACATGAAGCAATTGAAAGAAACAGTCTAGATGTGCACACACCAACATGGATGGATCTTAAAATCAGTGCCAAGCGAGAGAGATTCAAAGAAAATGACAACCTCTCAACCAATACCATTTACATAAAATTAAGTTTCATGCATATAAATCACAAATACACATTTGCAAGAACCCATATGAACACAGAATGCAAGTATATGCTAAATGTACCCAAATGATTTGAAACGATTTGTCTATGAGGGTAGGAAATGGAGATGAAGGGAATGTATGGAACAAACAAAGGCGGCGTCTCTTGTAGAGCCATGGTGGCGAGGCCTGTGATGGAGGAGTGGGTGAACGTGGTTTTTTTTGTTTTTGTTTTTTTTTTTTAATAAAGAAGAGAAATAAATAAAAGCACTGATGATAAAACAGAGAGAGACCCAACAAGTGTCAGGGAAATGTCTCCAAAGGGTCTAGTGGGGCTTCTCGCTCATCAACACTGTAAAGATGGTCAACATCTCAAAGATGTTCCCACGAAGCAGCACCAAGCACCCTGCCCATTATGGGGTATCAGTGAAAGCCCAGTGAAGGCTGGCCTTTGGCCTACTTCCGACCTCGTGTAGCAAGTGAAGGGGTAACAAGCCAACAGGGAAGGGACAATGCAGGGGGACACTTCACCCCATATCTCTCACTGCCCTCTGTCTTCCTTGGGCTGTTTCATGCCAAAGGAGAAGAGGACACAGAAAAAGCTACCTTGTCTAACCATCTGCCTAGATTGTAAGTTTTCTGCTGCTTGTGTAATATGTAAGGCTTCAGGAGAAGCAGACCTGTGAGCAGTGAGCCCATCCTTGCTTTTACTACATGCAGAGAGTACACTAGTTCCCCTCTTATCCATGGTTTCACTAGCCACAGTTTCAGTCACCTATGATCAGTTGGGGTCTGAAAATACTAAATGGAAAATTTCAGAAATAAGCAATACATAAGTTTTAATTGTGCAGCATTCTGTGTAGTATTATGAAACCTCAGAACATCCCATTTTTGTCTCATTCTGGATGTGAATCATCACTTTGTCCAGTGTATCCACACTGTATGTGCTACCCTCCCTCCCACTTGCTAGTCTCTCAATACTCTCTTGGTCATCAGAATGACTATCACAGTATGGCAATGTTTATGTGCAACTAACTCTATTTTACTTAATGAGTAATGGACCCAATGAACAAGAATAATGATGCTGGCAATTCAGATAGGCCAAGGGAAGCCTTAAAATGCTCCCTTTAAGTGATTAAGTGAAATTTCGACATAGTTTTTGAGAGATAGATCATAATCATGTAAGTTTTATTATAGTATATTTTAATAATTGTTTTCTTTTATTATTAATTATTGCTGTTAATCTCTTATGTTGCCTAATTTATAAATTAAACTTTATTATAGGAATGTACAGAAAAAACACAGTACTTATAGGATTCAGTACTGTCCAAAGTTTGAGGAATTCATTGGGGATATTGGAATGTATGTCCTCAGATAAAGGGAAAACAGTGGTACCTTTTTCTGAAATTTCTGATTTTTAGAAGACAATAATTGGTCTCACAAGTCCATTAGTCAGACAATAACCACCCAACTCTCCCTCTGTCACTTTTCTTAGACATATCATTAGACATTGAGGCAGAATGAGGGTTGTACTCCATATCAACTAATGCCTTCCAGAAAACCGGAGCAGCAGGAGTTTGGCCATGATGGAAACAGCATTTTTATTAATGTCTTCCAAGAAAGCTCACGGTGTAACAAGCTGACTGTTGGGGAATATGGACTGACCTGGCTTCCTGAATTTATCGTCTGCTGGTTATAGATTGTTGCATATAGTTCACCAGAAAGTTTGCCAGCCTGTTGTTCTCATAATACTCTTAGGGGTTTACTTCTGGCTCTGGGAAATCTGCTTATGAGGAACTGGAAAGAAAAATAAATGTGGTAGAAATGCAGTGGCTGCAGATAGTGGGTTTGAGTGATCCTATGTACTGAGCTGGAAATTGAGCTGGAGGTGAATTCAGAGGGAGGCCTACCTAAATACAATGGAAAACATAAAGTGAAAGGCAATTCTGCTTAGTGATTTCCAGGCAAGTCTCTGGGAAATCAGAGCCAACCTGGGAGCAAAAGTTTGGGTACCCAAAGCTAAGTGATGAGACATTAGCATTGAGCAATGGCTTAAGACCTGAAGCTTGGCACCAGCTGATACTCACCCCCCCCGCCCCCCCGCACCGTACCACCTGGAAGGAGGTGACTAAGGTGAGTCTACAAGGCAGAGAGAAGCATTTGTGCATCTGCTGACAGCTCAGGGGCTTTGCCACCAGGACGGTACATTCCAGGAAACAAGTATAGGAACAAATCACCAGTTTGGATGGGGGCTGAAATCCTTGGCTTCTTTAAATATACACCTTCATAAGAATTTAGGAGATTTGTGCAAAAGCTTGGAAAGCAACCCAAATCCAAACCCACTCACAAGCATTGAGTGGAAGGAACATCTATTTTAAATGTCATAGGCCCATAATTGTTACCCTTGAGTAGCAGCTACCAAGCTTTCAAAGAGCACAAAAAGAGATTTTTGCAGGGTTTCCCTGGGTCCCAGTGTGGAAAGAGATGATTTAACAATACATCCTGACTCCCATGGTACTCCAACAGTCCCTAAAAGGCCATTGGGTGACAACCACAGACAGTTCTACTGTGGAGCTAACTGGATGGCCATACATCTTGCTCTGCAGGTGAATAAGTGAAAAACTGGTTTTGCAAACTTGCCCGAATATGAATTTGTGACAACTTTGTGTGGTTGAGACAGAATCAGTCCCACAGCATGTGTAACCACCTAAAGCTATCCCTCTGTAGAGAACAGAACCATGTGGCAGTTCATACTACAACCTTCCCATCTCCACTGCTGACCCACAGTCTCTGCGAGTTGTATACAATGCAGAGTTCCTGAATATTAAATTCACTCTGCAAATAACGCAATAATAAGCAAGACACAGCCAGAGTGGCCTGAAAGAGTAGGTGACACCCCCCCCATCCCCAAAATGCCAAACTTGCATCCAACACTTGGCTTCCACTCCCAAAGAATTAAAGTTAACATGTGCCTGGGCATCAAATTAGAGAGAACTGTCAACTCTTTTGACTTGTCAGTTCCGTGGTACTGAAATTTCTTTGTTAAAACAGTATCCAATTTCAAGTATAAAAGACAAGAATGTACGAGACAGATGTTTCATAGAGTTTGAAGTACCGAGTCTCAAACTATCACTTTTATTTTATCAGCCACCTCTAAAGAGTTCAAAGCATTTTTGTGTGCATTTTTATGCAGAATGTTACAATAATAGACTGGGAAGACATTATCTTCTTCTTCTTCTTTTTTTTTTCAAAGAGAAACAAATGCATCTAAAAACTGCTAATGGTCACCTGACTCCTATCCTGAAAACCCACTGATTAGTGCCACATCTTCAAACCTTCCCAGGCTTTTCGGATCTTTCCGGACTGAAGAGGCAAAGGTAAGCTACAAAAGTCAGGCAGGTGAAGAAAATTGTTTTTTTGCTAGTGGGGTTGTGGGGAACCAGAATGTTCCAAATATAGTACGCAGCTGCACCAATCCACACTGACTGATCTCTGTCATGGAGGAATGGAGACCTTCGATATTGCCAGCTAATATAATTTTTAATGAGAGAGTGTAAATCTAACAATTTGGAGGTAAAAGTCACTGATTTTTTAAAAATGCTGGCTTATTGTCATTTTTTTTTAAATTGTGAGCCCAAAATATCACATCTGTGAGCCAGACCCTACCCAAGGCAGCTGGTTTGCAACCACGGTCCTAAGATGTCACCACTCATAGTATTTTCTATCTAAGTGTAAGGCAGAGAAAAAATAACTCCTGTTTAAAACCACAAATATCCACAGCCACATCTGCCTGCTAAGGAGATGTACCATTTCTCTCCAGTCTATAATATTTTCTAAGAAACCTACTGAGATAAGTCTTGTTCATGAAATTCCCTCGTCACCCTCCTTAGACATCTGTGCTCTGCTGTACATAAAGTCCTTCTGCGGCTCTCCCCATCTCCATAAAAGTTTACCACACATGACTGTCATTTTCCAGGAGAGCTTGACGGTTAAGAAACATGGGTGTCATTTCACCCTGTGCTGATGCAGTTAATAGAGAAGAAATAGTCATGAGAAGCCAGACTCCAGAGGAGTCTGGGATAAACAGATCACCTAGAAACACCCCCCACCCTGAGATACTGGTAGGAGGTTTCTGAGCTTTTTATAGTAGGTGGGACCAGATTATAGACAGATATTGTTTTATTATTATTTTAAAGGTCAGACCAATTACAACAGTCTAGCTGTCAATAAACTTTGAGTTCTAGAGACGGAAGCATTCTCCGTAGGCTGCTTCATGGGCGATGAGGAAATCACACCTCCCAAGAGTACTAGGGATACTGGGCACAGAGACAGTAGGTGCGGGCTTTGCAACCAAAGAGTTGCTTCATAGAATGTCAGGACCACTCTGTACTAAACCACCAAATATCAGGACTGGAGGAGCCTCCACTATGAAGGCGGGAGGTCACTTTCTGGTCACAGAGCAAAGCCTGGAGCAGCAAGTGACAGAGTATTTGCTCCTTCCCTAAGGCCCCGAGAGACTTTCCCTCATGCCCATTCCAAGTGGCAGCAGAGGCAGTCTTGGGTAGGTAGAAATGTCCTCGGGACTCTTCTTAGAGAGTTCCTAGGGCATCATGAGGCTAATGTGTCCATCAAATTGGAGAAGCAATGGGAAGTTCCCTATGACTCCCTTGGAAATAGCTCTTTCTGCTGTGGACAATGGAAGACTTCTACTTACACCCAGTCTCTTCCTTCTCCTGGGGAAGTAAATTAAACCTACACAGACAGGGGCTTGTAACTCAGACTTAAGGAAAATGACCTTCCCTACTCTGGCCAGGAAGTTGGCTGTCCACAGCCCTTTGGGAGAGAAATTTCATCTCCTCTCCTTATCTTCTGGTAGTGAATTTTAGAGCCCTCATATTGAGTCACAGTGGAGAGGTGAGTTTTCCTTACATCTGCTTGGCTATAATTTATGTATGAATTGTTGGCTTGATTTTCTTAAAAAAAAAATTAAAACAACCGTAGAGGGAGAGTTATGTGCCCACCGGTGGTCTGAGTAGCGTCATCTCACATTTCCAGATCAGTTTATTTGGTTAAAGCAATGTGAACTGTAACCCTGAATAATTTATCAAACTATTGAACCACTTGTAAAATAATTGAAGCTTGAGCCTAGTTTTGCATAACAGATTTAAACGGGAGAGAAACGTATTAGCAAGACCTTAACCTCGAGAAACAGAAAGGGTGGTAAGGGAGCTGACAGTCTTTATCATAACACACACACACACACACACACACACACAGCACTTCTAACCAGCCACCATCTTTAGCAATGACTCAATTGATAGCATCCCATTCCTCCCAAATGAACCCTACCATCCAGACAGGCAGGTTGAAATGGCAGAGAAAGAGGGTTATTGTGAAAAGGAGAGAGAATCCCAGAGTTTGAGAAGATGGGGGAACAGCAAGGGTCTGCCATCCTCAGCACAGGTACCCTTGGGCAATGACCTCCAAACCAAAGGTCTGGGGAAAACCATCTGGAGGTGTTTAGCTGGGCACAGCTAAGATTGTTTTCAGTGCTACAGAAAAGGGATGTTTCCCTTAACTACACCCCCCATGAGACAACATCTCTTTAGAGATGTTCACGTGCACATCTGGGCCCATGCAAGAGGAACATTGATAAAATAAAGAATCCAGCAATTCACATTCAGGGTAGAAAAAGAATTTCCATCATGTTCAGTTCAGGTTAGTTGAGGAGCACAATTTCCCCCCTCATTCTCCCACTTTCTTATACAAGTTTTTTAAATACAAAATATGGAAAACACAGATAGCCCAAGAGAAAGGGGAAAAAAATCAGAAATCAAAATCTCCAAGGAAAATGTGTCTTGACATTGATCTTAGCAATGATTGTTTGGATATGACACCAAAAGCCCAGGCAATGAAAGCAAATCTAGACAAGTGTGATTGCATCAAACTAAAAAGCTTCTGCATGACAAAAGTAACAGTCAACACAGGGAGAAGGAAACCTATGGAATGAGAGAATATATATTTGCAAACCTCCATCTGGTAACGAGTTAAAATACAAATGTACAAGGAATCCAAACAAGTTAATATTAAAGACACATAACCCAATTTTTAAAAATGTATAAAGTAGCTGAATAGACATTTCTCAACAGAAAGACACGCAAATGGCCAAGAAGAATGCACAAAAGGTGCTCAGCCTCACTAATCACCAGGGATGTTCAAATCAACCTCAATGAGATGTCACCTCACACCTGTTTGAATGGCTACCATCCAAAAGACATAAATTAACAATTTTTCTGTAAGGAAATAGAGAACAGGGAACCCTCATGCACTACTGGCGGGATTGGAAATTGGTTTAGTCATGGAAAAGAACATGGGGTGATTCCTCAAAAAAGTTAAAAATAAAACCACCATATGATTCCATGATCTGAATCTCTGTAATTCTCAAAGGAAAATAAAACAGTCCTTCAAAGAGATATCTGCACTCCCAACTCCATTACAGCTTTAGTCACTATAGCCAAGGTATGGGAATAACCCAAAAGTCTGTTGACAGATAAATGGACAAATAAAATATCACACACACACACACACCTCAGAATCTTATTGAGCCTTAAAATTAAAAAAGATAAAAATGCAACAACGTGGATGAACCTGGAAGACATCACGCTAAGTGAAACAGGCCAGACACAGAAAAACAAAGTCTGTGAGATCTCACTTACACGTGGAATCTAAAATAGACTCAGAGAAGCAAAGACAGTAGTGGTTGCCAAAGGCAAGGGATTGGTGGAAATGAGAGATACTGATCCAAAGGTGAAAACTTTCAGTTAGGCAAAGTGAAATACGTTCTGGAGATGTAACATACCACAGGTGACTATAGGCAACACTTTTCTATTGTACACTTGAAATTTTCTGAAGAGGGTAGACCTTAAGTCTACACACACACACACACACACACACACACACTCCTGAGTGGTGAGGTGATGGATAAATTAACCGGCTCAACTCTGGTAGTCATCTCATAATGGATACCTATGTCAAAATAACAAGTTGTATCCCTTAAATGTATAGAATTTTTATTTGTTGACTCTAACACAAAAACTTAAACATTGAAAAATACATTAAAAATAATAAATAAATCATGTTCTCAACAGCCAGAGGGGCACATGTTTTGGAATTTTTAAAAATTGCATGACATTATAAATTGTGTATGAAATGGAGATCCTGTGGACTCATAATCTACTTCTTTCAATTAATAAAGCATATTATTACTGTGGATAACAATACATGTTTTGAATGTGCATGTCTACCATATCCAAAAAGTACATGAACAAGATCATTTTCAATAGCTGTATGGCATTCCTGTACTGTCATTTAGGAGGAGTGTAGGTTGAATCTGATTTTCATGTTTGTAAATAATGCCGCAAAGATGCTGATATAGTAATAACTGCAAAGACTTTGTACTAAAGACACATCCTCCATGCTTTATCTTTTAATCCTCATATGCCTCCTATTATGGTTTAAGCATGAGATGTTCCCCCCAAAGTTCATGGGTGAGACAATGCAAGCTTGTTCAGAGGTGAAATTATTAGATTATGAGAGTTGTAACCTAATCAGTGGATTAATCCACCAATGTGGATTAACTGAGTAGCAACTATAGGAGGGTAGGGTGTGGCTGGAGGAAGTAAGTCACAGGGATGTGGCTTGGGGCATTGTATTTTGGCCCTGGTGAGTGGAGCTCAGTTTGTTTACAGATTGTCACATCTGAGCTGCTTCCCTCTGCCACACCCTTCCCATGAGGTCCAGCCCCACCTTGGGCCCAGAGCTATAGAGTCAGCCAGTCATGAATGAACTTTGGAAACCATGAACCAAAATAAGCTTTTCCTCTTCTTGGTTGTTCTTTTGGTCATAGGATCAAAAGGCTAACTAAAATACCTGGGAAAAAGATACAGCTAATTTCTCTGTTTTATAGATGCATAAAATGAACGGAGAGAATTCGAGTGACCCACTAGCTGTAACATGCTGGGCAGGGAGCAGGGCTGGATTTTAAACCCTAATCTGTCTGTGCTGCAGCCAAGACTTATAATTGCTACAATCTTCTGTCTATACACATTTATTTTGTTTTTCCCCCCTACTTCCTTACTATGAATTCCTAAAAGCACAGTTGTTGGAACAAAGGAAATAAAAAATTTAAATCCAGGAAAAATAGAAAAAAAAATGGTCAGTGTGTTCAGAGGTCTGCAGGCTCTTGGGATGGCTGCAAAATTTGATTCCTCCTCCAGTCCTGACTGGAACTAAGAGGTTAAAGTTAATGTGCTGCAAGATGGACCAGCATCCTTGTGAGGTAGATGCATCCCAGCAGAGTGGGCAGGGCTCCCTGGCAGAAATGTCCGCCCTAGGAAGGAGATGGAAGGAACAGCCCCAGAGCCCTCTCCAAATTCTCCCGTTCCAAGAGACTATAGCCCATCCGGCCGTCTGGTGCTACGATTATGATATAAAATTTGGGGAGTCTTTGTTTATATGCCATACTTACTAAATCAGCATTTCAGAACTATTTATATAAAAAGAGAAGTCATCTTTGATCTCTAAAACTGTAGGGGGGTAGGTGGTGGAGGAGGAAGACAAGAGCCCATATATGGAAATACATTCAATTGAAGCGAAATGAAACAGCTTCTGTTTCCGATTATGAGCCTTTGTTCCCGGGTAGGGGCTGTCTTCCACCTTGCCTGAGCCTTCTGCCCAACCTTTTTTTATTTGCAGGAGCTACACATTATTATAACTTAAAATGCAGATTCACCCAAAAAGGAGGCTGTGTCGTGTATACCAAAAAGAGACACAAGGTGCTTAGCCTAAGTTGGCCTTTCCCCCCCTCACTTCTATTCTAATAGATCTTCTTTTCTTTTTCTTTTTGTCACTCAAAATGAGTGTCTGATGTACTAGCATAAATTGTTAAAAGCAGTTTTAGGTAAAGGAAGAGAGAGTAAAGTGGAGTTTTTTTCACAAAAGCCAACCTCAATTTATGTCAAAGAGGGTTAAAAGACCTTGGGATTAAAGCAATAAACTTGCTGCTGTCAAAGCTAAAACCCGCTAACAATTTAGTGCCAAACGCATGTTGTTCAATATCATTTCATATTATATTATGTCACAAAGAGCTGACGGTTCTGCATCACCCTGACAGGGCTGATTTACTCTGAAGAATTCATCGACATTTTGCACAGTCAAAGCTGACTTCAGTTTGTTGGATGGACGGTGGGAAATATCTCTGTACTCGAGTTCGAATATTAGTCTGGAAATCTATCCCAGATTAAAGATTCAAGAGACCACTGGTGCACAGCTTTGCCAAGTAAGGTCTTTGAAAGGCGACTATAGACTTTGTGTTGCTCTCATTGGCAAGGTATTTAGACCAGCGACTTTAATCAAAGTCAACAGAGCTTAAATTAGATTTTTTTTGGCATCCCCTAAAGCATGTGAATCGTTAGCCAACTCTTTAGATAAAGAAAGTCATACCAAAGGGTTTTCTTTGGTCTACACATCAATCATTTATGCATTCCTTAAAAGGTGCTCATCACCTTATTTTCTTAATCAGGTGCACCCATGATAGCTTTTGCTCATTTTCTCTTTTACCAGTACAAGGGCATAGGTTCAATGGATGCCATCAGGGTATCTTTGAATTCGGAGGCAACGAATCCATAGGACTCAAGGTCAGTGAGAAAATAGTTTTCTTGGGACACTTGCACAAGGATAAGTGGTTCTCAAAGTATATGATCTGGGCCGGGCATGGTGATGCAGGCCTGTAATCCCAGAGACTCAGGAGGCTGAGACAGGAGGATCATGAGTTCAAAGTCAGCCTCAGTAAAAGAGAGGCACTAAGCAACTCAGTGAGACCCTGTCTCTAAATAAAATATAAAATAGGGCTGGGATGTGGCTCGGTGATCGAGTGCCCCTGAGTTAAATCCCCCGTACCAAAAAAAAAAAAAAAAAAGTATATCATCTGTGTCTTCAAGACTTAAGTGCAAATCAAGCTGTTTTAACATCAAGGAAATGAATATACTGTGTTATACAGCTTGTACAAATGTGCATCTCATATGAAATATGAATCCATGTTTAGCATACTCAGGTCTGAATGATTATGCAGAAAAATATTGAATGGTTATTTCTAGGCAATGATATGAGAGGCAACAAGTATTTTTTTCATCTTTATGAATGTTCTCAAAATTTCTTAAAATTGCTCAAGACTTACTTTTATTTTAAAAAGAAACATAAATAGTTATAAAACTGTGCTAAAGAAATTTATTATCCAAGTCCATCTCAAATGAATGTGTATGTATAGTCCTATTATTTCAATTGAGAATAAAAGTTCTCTAATTTAATGGGGCTCCAAACTGAAAGTTTTCAGACATTGCTTTCTTTGAAGTCTGGCTTGTTTGCCAGTGGTCACCTCTCTCACCTGCAGGATAAGGAATGAATACAATGTTCTCCTGAAGTCCCTCCGCATCCAGAGCCTCTGATTCTCTCCCAGCTGTCCTCAGGGCTGCTGAGCACATTCCCACTGACTGTTTGATTGACAAGCTACAAGGAGGCCGGCTGCCGGTGGATACTGAAGGGACTTGACAGGTGGTCAGAACAATTCCAGGTGACAGTCAGACTCAAGGTTTCCAGAAAAGGGAGAAAGGGAGGTGTGGGTGTGTGTGTGTGTGTGTGTGTGTGTAGAAAGAGCAGGGTGGGGGGGGGGGAGAGAATGCATGCAGTCTCTGCTACATCTAGGAAGGAGACCCTTCCCAAACTGGCCTTGCGTCCCCCACTAGGGTCTCAGCTGCACCATCTCCCCCTTCCACTTCCTGATGTCCCTCTGGACCACCTGCCTCTCACCTGGCTTTAACCTCAGCTTCCACCACCACCTGTGGAGCACACTGCCAAGACCACTTTCTAACCAGAGTATTTTTAACTTTTAAAACATTAACCCATTAGGTCACATGGTCCTAGATATAGGGCACCTATTAAAAACTTATAAAATTTTATAGGCCACCTACAAAATGGCTCAATTTGTTTCCATGGGTGTCCTACGTAGAGGACCGTGGGACATGACGAGTTAAGTCAATAAAATGTGCTCTATGTGCAGAGTATGGGGACGTCCGACCAGCAAGTCCCTGCTCTGCTGGACGTAGCCGTAGCGGTGTGCCTGTTTCCCTGCCGTGTGACCAACACCAGTACACATTTCGGGGGACGAGAGAGCTAACTGTACGCCTCTCTTGGGTGTGCTCTGGGAGGAAGTTGCAATGAGGGATGAGGTGCAGGGAGAACCCTCTCAAAGGCAGCAGTGCTAGAGAGTTTGGCTTTTCTGGCTGCTTCTCCCGCAGCCCTCACAGGTAACAGAATAAACTCCTCTACAGTGGAGATGATTGTCCCACGTGGATGCACAGATGGCCATTAAAGTGTCCCCGCCACTGCCTCTTTCTCTCTCCCAGACCAACAATCCCCAAGGTTTGAGGTCACTCCCTTTTGCCCACTAGACCCTGTTCCTGGAATGGGTCTTCTGTGTCCCTCTGTCCCCAAGGAGCCTAACCCTGGTCATGCATTTGCCATCCACGGCTCCTTGTCCTGACATCCAGAAGTGGTCTCACCTGCTTTCAGAACAATCCCACCTCTGGTTGGCACCTGAGGCTCTTTGCTGGCCACAGGAAGGAGACCAGGGCAAGGACAGGCCATGTTGTGGGATATGTATACTCTGCCACCATTGCCGTCCACTGGCTGCCGTCTGGCCTTCTGTGAGGAACACAGCGCCAAGACCAGACACGACTCTGCAGGAGTGCCCGGGTTCATGTGGGAAGCAGAAAAGAAATGACAACGATCCTACCACCCAGAGCACAATGGGATGAGACAGGAGAGCATCTAATCAAGACCAGAGCAAGGTGCTCAGGGGAGCCATGCCTGGCAGGGCCTCCACATCGGGCTTTCAAAGCCAAGTCCAAGGGGAGTCCACAGAGAATCATAAAAAACAATTGAAGAATTGGTGGTGTTGGGGAGGGAGAGAAAAAAAAAAAAACTGGAAAAGGTAGGGTGGGGTCCACATAGCCTAATATTTTTTAAGGAGTCTGGACTTCACCCTCTGGGTACCTGAACAGACAGGTTACAAAGTTGTGTCTCATCATAGTCGATTTGCATTTCGCTAATGGTGAGTGGTGGTGGGCGTTCTTTCATGTTCTGGTCCACGATTTTCACATCTCCTTTGGAGAAATGCCTATTCTGATCCTTTGCCCATTGTCGATGGAATTACGTGTCTTTTATTATTGAGCGATAATGGTTCTTTATATATTTTGGACACAAGTCCCTTTTATATGATTTTTCAAATACCCTCTTCCATTCATCTATCCTCTCCACCAGAGAAGCAGCCTCCTGCTGGTCTCCTTCCTTTTTCTCTAGCTCCCCTACAATCAAGGAACCCGGCAAATCTTTTAAAACATAAATCCAGTTCTAGTTGTCTGTGCGGCATGATATTTTAAAAATACTTCTCGGATTAAGTCATTCTTCTGCTTTTCAAAAAAAATTAGGTAGAGAAAATAACCCTTCTCCTGGCTTCCCTTTGCTGTGGGCATAAAGTACAGGGTCTTGCCCTGGGCTAGAAGGATCCAAATGGTTCACCTTTTGCCCCCCCGCCCCCCAGGGCCTCCTCTCTGCACTGGGGTCACTCTGACAGCATCGGTTTTATACCCTGGAGCTCCCTGGAACCTCTGCCAGCCGGCAGTCTTCCTTGGTCCCCTGCCCCTGACCAACTCCCTCTCACTTGTGTCAGGGTAAATGCCTCTGTCCTTCTGGGAGCCGTACAGGCCTTTCAGCCCACATTAGGTCCCCTGGACACAAGAAGGGCAGTGCCCGTCAACCTCATCACACTTTGATTGAAGAACTTAATTGATACACAGCCATTAAAATCAAAGCTCAGAAAGACAGGGCCTATTTATTTTGTGTCCAGAACCCAGCAGTGTCCTCAGAAGAGAGTGGTGGAATGCTGGTCCCCTGGGGCCAGCCCGGGGCTGCTGAAGATGAGCCTCTGCCCATGAGGATCCTCTGAGAGACTGTGAAATTCCCGGATGAAGGCACACCCAAGAAAGATCACATTGAAAGAGCACATGCTGTATTTCGGCCCTGTTCTACATGATCTGCACATTGTTTTTCTCAACAGATTCGGAACCCCCGGCATTTACCACATTTCACCCAAAGTTCTTGCTGACCTTTGGTGCTTAAAAAATATCATCAAAATCACCCCCCACAGTTTTGCCTTTTTTTTTCCCCCTTCCCAAAAGAAACAGGTTTCTTAGACTTTGGGAGACATCCATTGCCTTTGTTGTTTTGTGTGTGTGTTATATTTTAAGAATGAGTTTCTAAGTGGCCACTGAAGCCTAAGGTAGCTGCCTTTGGTAATCACACAGTGATTAGTTTAGGATTAGATATGTGACCCAGTCGCAGCCATTGAGATGCAAATAGATTGTGGTAGTGTTGGGTCAGGGGCTCTCCTTCTTCCCCAGGTACTGAAGGGTGGCTGCAGATGCTGGAGCTGCTGCAGCCATTCTGCGGAACAAAGCTGCAAGATGGATGAAGGTCAATCTGAAGCCCTCATCTCAGCCCTGAGTGAGTCAGCCCTGAAGACAACAGTTTGGTTTGTGCATGTTGATGAATTTCCTTTATTCTAGGCTCCTGTCACTTGCACAGAAAGAGCCCTCCTGAATGCAGCTTACCATTCCCATTTCCATGCATCCTCTCCAGGACTGGAGCTTGCCACCGTCCACTCAGTCACATGTGCAAGGTTCTTCACCAGGAGCTTGCATCCTATAGCCTGGGCACCCCAGGGCCTGCTGTCATCTCTCTGCCTCTTCTATCCGTGACCAGCCACCTCCCTCCCACCCTGGGTGCTCTTGCATGTCTGAGGGATTGATTCTTCCTCCTGCCTGTCTGTCCCATGTGCTACCATGTGTCAGCCACACGTCTTCCCTACCTCATCAGTGGGACAAATTTTGCTCACACATTCATGGGGACCACTGGAGCCTGTTTCCACCCTCTTAGCATCGCCCACCACAGTCCTGCATTCACTCGCAGGCGAGGACAGCTGGCAGCCTCAGGCCAGCTCCATCCATGACTCCTGAGGTCTCCTTTCTGCAAGGTAGGCGTCTGGGCATGCTGCCCTAGATAGCCAACGGAAGACATGGACACTTGTCTGTGTTGTCATAGATCCTGTCCCAAGGCTGTGAAACCAGGCTTTTATTCTCCCAGAAACATCCTCTGAGGATGCTGCCCAAGCGGCTGGTCCCCATCTCCTGCTGGAGGCCTTCCAACCACTTAACACAGTTTTTCAATTTCCACTGCTTATGCACATACATCTCCATCCCTGCGAATAAAAGATTGCCACGGGAACTTTCCTCTCCAAAATTCTGATGGACGGCATTTTTACCCTGGAATGATCCCTAAGTTAAAGCGATATTCACCAATATTCATTATGGCGTAATGGCATCCAGCGCTGGATCAAAAATTCATGGCAGGCACATGCTGCAACACTCTCCTCCTGGAATGTGTGCAGAGCAAATAGATGACTCGTGGGTATGTAGGTGAGCGCACACGCTGCACATCTGCAAGCGTGTGATGGACATGTGCACGCACACTCACACACACACACGCAAAGCCCACGTCGTATCTTCTCACTCAGACTCTAGTGGCACTGCCAGAAGCACCCATTCCAGGAGCAGAGCCGGATGACAGGATCCCTCGATCAGGAGAAGGGAAGAGGTGGATTTAGAGGAAGAGCCCATCACAGGAAATTCAGTCTCTCCCTCTCTGCCACCAGCGAGGAGTTAATTCATCAATCCCGTGACTCCTTTGAGCAGCACCCTGTGACACCAGGAGAATGCACACACCACCTCTGAAGACCTGGTCCTTCCTCAGGGGGCGAGCAGGGAGATTTCAGCACCCAGAGCTTGAGGCTCAGCAGCCCAGATTCACAACAGGGCTGAGCCATGCACTCCCTAGAACTCTCCCGAAGTCTTAGGTTCCATTTCTGAAGATGAAGAGAATTTGCTGAAATTTAAAGAAAAAAAAAGACTGCAAATCACAACAAAGATGCCTCGCTCCTCACTCCCATGGGGAGCAAGAGAAGACCTGGCCGCCCCACAAACCCTGCATCCCCTCTCTTCTGCCCCTGTGGTCCTCTCTTTGTGCACTGCTCCAGGGCACCGCCCACACAGCCTCACCGCCTCCCGGAAACCATCTCATTGCCTCCTTTCCCATCCTTAGTTCTCTATGAACTTTTGTTTTCTCATTTCTACACCAGCGTCATGTTTAACAGATGTGTCCCGGCAGCAGGGGACAATGTCCCACCTTTCCGACAATCTTATAGCCATCAAGTCATTTCCACCAATTGTGAAGCAGCTGCTCATTCTCCCTGGGAAGAACCCAAGGCACGTGATGGCAAGGGTGTGAAAACATTTGGTTCCAATATATCACACACACTCACGCACACACATAAATATTTTTTGCTGTTTGTTCCCTCCTTTTGACCCACAGGAAGGAGGACCCTAAATCCCCACACCTTGCCACCTCGTAAATGTTCCGTTTCTAACACTGTCTCTGGGGTCACTCTGGGCCGGTCTTTCCGAGGAAATGGTGCCTGGCCTTCTTCCATTGGTTTGGTTTGTCGAGCTGCTGGTTTTCTGCAGGTTGGCTCCACCTCGAGAGGAGTGTCTTTAAACACCTGAGTTATTTACAATAAGGACACAAGGTGGTCAGAATCAGAGCTATTTTGTTGTTATTTTTGTTTGCTTATGTGCAACTTAAGTCTATCTCTCTGCACACATATACATGTTCCAGACATGCAGCCACACACCACATAACGTTTCAGTCAGTGGATGCACACGAGATAGAAGTCCCCCACAATACAATGGAACTGAAAAATACCCCTCCCTGCTGACGTCATCACCATGTTGACATCGTAGTTCAACACGTCATCCACACACTACTGGGGTAAATAGACCCAGTTGGCTGTCACTCTTAGGAAAGTAGAGCATATAAATTATGTACACTTCATCATAGTTGATAATGATAATTAAATATGTTACTGGCTGATGTATTTACTACACTATGTTTTTATCATTATTTTAGAATATACTCCTACTCATAAAAAAATTTTTACTGCAAAACCATATGCCACGTTCCAATGGCATCTCACGTTTACCATTTCTGCTGATTGCATTATTTTCTCTTATGCTTCATTTTGGCTTGTGCTGTTTTATTCATCCTGGCTCTAGGAATAATAGGCTATATACATAGGTATATGTGCATATATCTGTGTGTGAGATACACACACACACACACATTTATGCATATATGTATAGATAGGTACCAAAGTCTGAGTATGCTGCAGGCCCCACCCTCTAGGTATGGATACGTTTATAACAATGTTGGCATGATGAAGTTATCACCTAACAATGGTCTTTGCTCTTCTTCCCCTCCCGAATTATTTCTTAACTAAGATTCCCAACAACCCCCCTGGCAATCTGGAGCTGCCCAGGAGAAACTGTGTGGCACTGTTGGAGGAGGGTGGAGTAGAGATAGACAGACAATGAACTAGGAGTCACCACCAGCTCCCCCTTTTGGTTTGAAAAGCCCCTGGCCCTGAACCTATGCCCACTCTGTTCTCTATGCCCTAGCACACAGTTTCCAATTCCTTGGAGGCTGGACAGGAGGCCGAGTATTGCTAGTTTCAATTCCAAAAGTAATGAGGATGACGTTGGTGCATTCTAAAGGAGAAAGAGAAGCAGAATGGGAAGGGAGAGGAATTGGTGAGGAGTTGGGGGGAGGAAAGAGAAGCAGGCACTGTGGGATAATAGGACAGCCCTGTGAAGAAGAGCACTTATTGGGAGAAGGTGGGAAGAGCAGGTGTCAAGATCTTAGAGTTCAAATTACAGGGCACTCTCTCACTCCCTAACTCAGGTATTTCGAAACACAGACTTAGGAAACCCTTTTTCTGGCTCTCCATCTCTACATCCTTCCACCCAGGGGCAGTGAAACATGATGCATTTACACTCCTCAAGTAAACAAACGGAATCCCACGAATTAGACTGAGGTGAGTCAGAGAGAGCCCGGAAAATTCCCTCACCAGAGGATCCATGTTCCTACCTGTGAAAAGGCAGGACCTAGGCTAGAGCTGCCACACCACACTCAGGCCACCCAGCTACACTTGAATGTCAGACAAACAACGAATAACTCTCTAGTGTAAGAAAGTCCCAAACATTTCATGGGACATAGATATGCCAAAAATGTCTTCATCGTTTAGATAGGATTTAATTTTAATTGGGTCTGTTTCGTTTTGGGTTTTCTCGCCAGATTAAAGCCAGGTATGATTTCCAAGAGTCTTGCCACTCTCTGCTCTTTGTCTCCATCCTGAGTACAGGCGCGAGAGAGAGCCACGGTGGCCCAGGAAGAAGGCACTGCTTTAGTCAGCTTTTGCATTGCTGTCCCCAAAAGATCTGACAAGGACAATGTAGAGGAGGAAGAGTTTATGTGTGCTTCAGAGGTCTCAGTCCTCTGTTGGCCAACTCCGTTGCTCTGGGCATGATGGTGGAAGGGCACGGCAGAGGAAAGCATCTCCAGAAATGGCAATCAGGAAGCAGAGAGAGCTCCCTTCACCAAGGACAAAAAAATAAATCCCGAAGACATGCGCCCAGTGACCCACCTCCTCCAGCCACACCCAACCTGCTTAACAGTTACCACCCGTTAATCCATCAGGGAGTTCATCCACTGACTAGGTTACAATTTTCAGAATGTCATCATCTCTCCTCCGAATATTCCTGCATTTTCTCATGAACTTTGGGGGGACACCACTATCCGAACCGTAAGAGGGAGACACATAAAAAAATACGAGAAGGGTTCTTGGATCTGTACTGCACACTGTAATCGCAAGAGCTCCTGTGATGTGTGTGTGCTGTGAAAACAGAATCAAGTGTGTTAAGATGTGTTAGAAAACCACCCCGTTCATCCACAGTAACACTGACCGGTGAGCAGGGACACCCCATGACCCGCTGCAGAACCCAGGCCATCCACCTGCTGGGGATCCACGGCATCAACACCAAGTCATTGTTCAAAGGATAAAACGCCATGTCATCTGTCTTTGTAACCCCAGAAATCGACATTTATACTAAAAGGAAAAAAAAAAAGGCTAATACTCTGTGTGACAAATTGTATTCAAATTCTTTTTTTATTTTTTCGTCGGAACCACTAATTATTTTACCTGTACGGAATTCCTCTATTATTTTCACTGCTGGGAAAATCACAGGATGGTAAGTGCTACTAGTACCTGTCACAGACAAGGCATACACAATGCGATCCAATAAAATCTCACAGAGCAGAGGGCACACAATGGTGGTTTGCCAGGCTCATCAGTGAAACACAACATCAGAGCAACAAATATTAACCAGAGGTAGTTTATGTGTGCTTCAGAGGAGAACGGTGGCAAGTGAGTTTGAAGACTGAATTCCTAATATCCCTGGATAACAGACTTCACAGATAAGGGAGAAGGGAAGGGGAGGGTGGGACAGAAGGGTTGACACTGAGCTGTCAAGATCCGAACATGACCAGCCCCTCTCCTCGGTACTGGGGTCATGGAGCTGTGTGTCTGTGGTAGGGGGTGGACCTGCAGGTCCTGTTGGCACTTCACAGTTTGCAAATTATTTTTACTTTCACCAGTTCACTGGACCTTCCAGGCCCTTCCCAATCTGCAAATAGGATAGAATCCTGCTATTCTCTGGCAACTGACTCTTGGGGAGGTTTATGAATTGACCGAGGATAGTGAGATTTGGACCTGGAGTGATGGGCACATGCTTGTAATCCTAGTGACTTGGGAGGCTGAGGCAGGAGGATCACAAGCTCGAGATCAGCCACCACAACTTAATGAGATCCTTTCTCAAAATAAAAGATATAAGAGGGCTGGGGATATAGCCCAGTGGTAAAGTTCAACTCTCAGTACAAAAAAAAAAAAAATTGTAAGATTTGGAGCCAAAAGTACTCTACCTCCTCCTCCAAAATATTTTTAAGAACTGTCATGGTTTACGCAGTCTAGTTGTGGGGATGTCTATTTCTCAAATGGTCATCCTAGCATATGTCTGAATACAAACAGAATAAAAGACAAGAACAGGGATCAATGAGAGCACGTGGCAGATGATGTGACTTGTGACTTAGCACAAGGCCCTAAGCCAGGCTCCCCTGAAAGGGGGACACGTCAGCTGAGATCAGAGGCCCTCAGCAGGGAAAGGGCCGAGTCCCGGATGGTGAAAGTCTGGTGGAGGCTCAGAGAAATGGGGCCCCTGTGTTTGGCCCAGAAAGCAAGGAGAAGAGATGTGAGACACAGCCAGACAGGCAGGCAGGGGTCAGACCACTCAGGCCCCAGAGGCCACAGGGGCCTTCAGTAGGAGGTGGCTGGAGGCGCTGAGCAGGGAGCGACTTCACCTTTTGTCAGGGGGCTTGGCAGTGTGCCTTTTCTCCCTTGCCATCAAGACACGGCTCCCAAGCATCACCTTTTTTTTCCAGTTTAGGAGCCTCCTGGATCATTAATGAAGTGTTTCTGGTCAAGAGGTGACTCAGAGGCCACTTAGCAAAGCCTCAGCCAGAAGTGCATCCCTCCTATGGGCGGCCATTGCTTACCACAGGGCAAGAGAAGGCCTCAGTGATGTCAGCCCCTGGCATCCATCGGGAGGAACACCCACATGGTGCCACCCTCGGGGGGTCCGACTTTGGTCTTTTCTCAGGTGGAGGAAAGCCACAGGTGAGGACCCTTTGAGAAGAGGGACAGCCTCTGCTTCCTGTTCACGGGCCTCTGATGGTCTAGCACCTTTGCTCCAACATCTAACCACCTTTCTTTATCTTGTAACACCCTCTTTATCTCTGTACATTCCCCTGTATCTTAAAAATTCTTGACAGCTTTGGATGGAAGAATTTTTCTTTTCTTTACAAACCTTTCTCCAAATCTGCTCTGCACTTACTTCCTTTCCATCTCTCTGAAGCCGAACTTTGGATTCATCCTCAAAAGCTAGAACATCTTTTTTCTAATTTTTTTTTTTCAGTTGCAATTGGCCATGCCATTCAAATCACGGAGGCACCAAGACAAATGGGAGTGTCAGGGTACACCCGTGGATAATGAGTACAAAGCTCTGCTGGAAAGAGATCACAACATGGACTGGGCTGCTTGTGCTGGACGGGAAGAGTCCAGATTCCATATAGATGAGGTAAGTCATTGAGACTTGGCAACAGTTGGGTTATGCAGATCATGGGAAGAGAGGGTTCAGGAGAAGCTAACAATTCTCTTTCACACTTGGATTGGGTAGAAATGCCTTCCCTGGAGATGGGAAACCAGAGATGAGGGTTAGATGTGAGAAGGAAAATCACGTATTTTGTTTGATTTCACTGTTTCTGGTGACTTGGAAACACTTAACAGAAAAATGTGAATTAGCCAGAGATATAGGTGTGGTGCTCAGTGGAGATGAATCCACTAAAGATAAAAATATAGGAGTTCTAGATACAAAAATGGTAAAGAAATCAGTCAAAGTGATCCATTGTGCAGTATAGTGACTAGAGCTAATAGCAATATACTCTACTTGAAAATTGCTGAGGATAGATTTTAAGTATTCTTATCACCCCAAAAAAGTGATAACTATGTGAGGAAATGCATGTTAGTTCACTTGATTTAGCCATTCCGTAATGCAGACCCACTTCAAAACATTATGTCATACACCATAAACAGTCACAGAATTTGTGTCGATTAAAATAGATAACCATCATAAAAAAATACACACTTGAAAATGATGGTAAAGAAACATCAAGAAGATTGCCCGAGGAAAATGAGAAGGTATAGTGCCACACCTTACGGGATTCTAGTTGCAGAGACTGAGCCTGCAAAGTCTGCAGAGGAGATGCTAGAGGGGTAGTCATAGAAACAAGAGGGGGTCCCATCACATCATCCAAGGGAATCCGTGGTTCCAATAATGACGCCATGGTCACCAGGGCCCAGAGCGGCCAAGAGTGAAAGGATTTTGCTATGGTTTGGAAGTGGTTTGTCCTCCAAGGGCTGGTGGTTTGGAAGGTTGGTCTTCAGTACAGGGACACTGGGAGGTGGAGCCAAATGGGTGGTATCTAAGTCTGTTACACACCTGTCCTCAGGTATCTATCGGGATCTTCTTGAGAAGATCATTATAAAAGTCCAGTCCTGGTCCCACCCAGCCTCTTTCTGGCTTCCTGTTTCAAGATGTAATCCTTCTTCCATGGGATCTTCACATGAGAACTTGTGCATGCTGGTGGGCCTCTCAGCCTCCAAAACTCTGAACTAAATAAACCTTTTTTTCTTTATAATTATCCTGCCTCAGGTATTTCATTAGAGTAACTGAAAACAGCTTTTGGGTTGAGAGGCATGTAGGTGTTGGTAGAGTGGTATAGGTGGAAGCCAATGATGCCAACTTTATGTGAGTGGGAGGATGGAGAAACAGGAACAGAACCGGACAGACAGTACATATCACTCTTCATAAAAGTAGATGTTGGGCTGGGGATATAGCTCAGTTGGTAGAATGCTTGCTTTGCATGCCCAAGCCCTGGGTTCAATCCCCAGCACCACCAAAAAAAAAAAAAAAAAAAGGACTGGGGTTGTGGCTCAGTTGTGTAGTATTTGTTTAGCATGTGTGAGGCCCTGGGTTTGATCTTCAGCACCACATAAAAATAAATAAATTTATGGGGCTGGGGATGTGGCTCAAGTGGTAGCATTCTCACCTAGCATGTATAAGGCATTGGGTTCAATTCTCAGCACCGCATAAAAATAAAATAAAGATATTGTGTCCACTTAAAACTAAAAAATAAATATTAAAAAAAGTAGATGCCATTTTTCTTACCAAATTAGCTATAGCAGAGAAAATAGCAATAGGGTAAGGGGATGTGGAACCCAAGGGGGTTCATATGTGTTTGCTTGCCAATTAAGTGTGTACACAGTCGATAAGAAGGACCCCTTGGGGGAAAGAGTACCTGCATAGACAAGAAAGGGAAGAAACAATTAACAGGTAGTGTTCAGTAGGTTCCTGAAAGGGTAGGAAGAGGTGGTCTCAAAAGGTCAGATGATGATGGAGGAGGGAATTCACTTAGGAGAGGAGGAGGAGCACCCTTCAACCTAGCAGCAGAGGAGGGAGGAGGAGGAGGACCTGTACAGGTACAGAGGGCTTGGAGCCAGGAAGCTCTGCTCCTGTGTGACTTCTTCTACACTTGGGAGGCACCATATGCTGAGTGAAGTCAGTCCCACATTGGAGGGAGTGGGTATGTTTTGAAATATATCTCTAAGATAGGAAAGCTGATCAATCTAAGAAAATTACCTGAAGAGTATTGCAGGGTTGAGAGGTCTTCTAGGGTGTGCAAGCATGTATTTAGAGCAGAAATAAAGAAGCCTATGATCCAAGAGTGAGGTGGTTAAGTTGACATCTCTCTGCTCTCCCAAGGATAGATGCATGGGACCATTTCTTACCCACATAAGCCTTGGTGTCTAAATAAGATGACAATTCTTGTACCTAACCAGCACTATTTCCTCATCAAATCTGCACATGCTTCAACATAGTTTCTCAATCTTGTCCTGTTCTTCTTCTACCTTCTTCTTACAGTTCCAAAGAGAACCCCTCAATGGCTTGTAAAAAATAAAATGCTTGTGAAAGCATCATAATTCAGCAGTGTGCAAGATACAACGGGGGGATGTAATTATTACTGCATTAATCAGATGTCTAATGAGAACGATGCTTTCTGAGTTTTTAAAAATATTTTCCAAATTGCAGATAGACACAGTATCTTCATTGCTCATGATATCATTAATAAGGTGAATATTATTTGCTTCATTTTCAGTTCAAGAAATGACAACGCTGGTTGAATGTGAAAGCACAAAGTTATATCAGGACCCAAAGGTGAAACGCTAGGTCTTGGGACATTAAGAAAGAAGTGTATTCCATCAGTGCCCAAAGATGTCGAAACTTGACCATATCCAATGTGAACTAACCATCTTTAAAGCTGATGATGGGAGATGAAATCTCCAGACTCATTATTATTATTATTAAGCATGGTTTTCTAATTGCCAGGCCTATTCTCACCACATACATACCTGGCCACCTCCTTTGGAGACTGAGAAGTGCCAAGACCACAGGGAATCGCCTTGGGCAGCTTCCTATCTCATGCAAGGAAGCAAAACTACTGTGGATTTTATTTGTCTAGAGTTATTTTCTTCATCTAATGCTGTTGGGATAACTGTGATAGAACAGAAGTCCTGCCTGGGGAAAGGACATTTTCCTGGATGTGTGGAGGCCAGAACCTACTGGTCAAGGCCTGACCACAGTCTATGAATCTAAAACTAATCTCAAAGAGCCTGGGGCTGGTCAGAGGAACCCAATAAAGGCGTCATTTTTCTATGCACTTTGAACTAAATGCATTGTCCGCGCAAGATTTCCCATGTACCTCCCGTGTGTGTTAATTTTTTGCCAATATTAGCAAAGAAAGAAATACTCAAACAAAATGCCAAGGACTTGACAGGTCTATTTTTCAAAGATGAATTAGGAAGAAGGAATCCACTTAGAAATTGGGACGTTGATATTGGAGGGGGAGAAAGCAAGTCTAGTTTCCCTTCAAAAGGACTCTTTCTTTTTTTTTTTTTATCAGTGGGAATCCAGGAATCCATATCACACTTTGAAAGATGTCTTTGAGTTTCAGGGAGAAATTAGTTGCATGCCTTCTAAGCTAGGATATGGCTGAGTCTATTTCATTTCTTAAATGTCTAAGAAATATCAAGAGAATCTATTAAGCTAAAAGACCCCTGTTAATGCAACATTAGAGAACTTGATTAGAGCCCAGCACTCAGGAAAATCATTTTCAGCTTCCCACATGCTACATTGCACATGTAATATGTTGTGTTTGATGTTATTTGTCATTTATTAAATGTATATGCTAATACGAAGTGTTCCATTTCCTGATCATAGGATGTTAGAAAAGTTCAAGCTCATGTCCCAATCACACTCACAAAAACCTGACTTCCGGAGCATTTTCCATAAGCCAAGTCTGCGTGGCAGAGGGGCATTTGTTAATTTCTATTTATTGACTGCCTACTGTGTTCCAGGCATTAGGTAGGAAATATGTCAAGGAGACTATAACCAGCCCAGCCCCTGCCCTCTGTCAGCTTAGAGTCCAGAGGAGAAAGGTGCACACAGAACTAATTAAATACCACATGTCCAGCGCAGGGAGACTGGCATACCCAATGCTTCAAGGAATGAAAAAGAAAAAAGATATACATATGAGGGGTTGGAGAGAAGACTTTGGGGGTAGGTAGCATCTAAGCTGGGCATATGTAGTCATATGCCAGAAAGAAAAAAAAATTTAACCAGAAAGAAAAAAAATATATATAAGGAACTGTCCTTAACCATTTTCAAGACTGTCAAACAGTTCCTATGAGATTGATGTCACTTGAAGAGACAACTTGAGACATCAGAATATAGCATTCTTTCCCTATCTAAAGGGAATATGCTCTAGGACTTCCAATGGAGGCCTGAGACTATGGATATTGCCCAATTCTGTACATATATGCTTCTTCCTATATTGACATGTCTGGGATAAAATGTAATTTATAAACTAGGCATACTAAGAGATTCACAATCACTATTAGTATGATAGCACAAGTGTAACAATATTCCGTTAATAAGAGGTATTTGAATATTGTCTGTTTCTCAAATATCTTAGTGCAGTCCAACTACCCCTCTCTTTGTGATGAGGTAAGATGATACAACTGTCTACATGATATAAAGAAATGAGGAGACTGATCCAGGTATTGTGGTGTTGTTTTAGGCTACCACTCAAGGCTACTTGAACACCAGCATTGTGAGCAGTCCCACGACGGTCAGTGTAGTAACATATGGCTATCAAGTGACTAACGTGTGGCCCACACAACATGCTGAACATGGGCACGATTCACCTCTTAGTGGTATGGGCAGAATGGAGCAAGATTTCATCACACTTATTCAGAACCGCAGGCACTGCTTATTTCTGGAATTTTTCCATTTAATATTTTTGGAATAAGGTGGACCGCCAGTCTCTGGAACCATACAAAGTGAAATCACAGAAAAAGGGAGCTACTGCACCAAGACAAGCAGAGGGCTAGCCACCTGGGATAAAGAACATGCAGTGGACGTGTGGTAAGTGTCCCACAACTCCTCATATTGTCACTGGAGAACACTATGAGAGGGTTTAGAGAGGAGAAGTGCATATGAGATCATTCCTCTGAAACAGTGATTCTAGAATGAGTCCCAGGACACCCACCCCCGATCCACCATCGCCAACAACTCCAGGCCATATGTCACTGTTACCCAGGGATCAACAAATGTTATTCCCACTGAATAAAATGTAAAGGCACCATGGTTAATTTTTTAAAAAGTCATTTTTTGATTATGTCACAAATCATGCTTTTCTAATAAACCAATTACATAAAATAATGTAAAACTTTTATTGACATTTAAAAATGTAGCATGATTTTCCACGCTATAATTTGTTTAATCATTTTCCTACAATGTTGAATGCTCATCTATCCAACCTTTCTATCCTATTTGTAAATAGTATTTGTATAACTATATTTGGTTCTCTCTTGTTTTGATGATTTTTGGGGTTTCCCTATGGCAAATCCTACAAGTGCAATAACAGGGGCAAAGTTCTCTTTTGGTTGACTCTCTTTATTATTTTTTTCTGTTATCCTTTTTAAACATTCTTGATTTATAAACATTCTCACATATTTTTGAGAGTTATTCTCATATATCTGGGGCAAATATATTCTAACCATGTTATTTTCTTGAGTTATTTCCTCATTATACCTTTTTCAAATTTTTAATAATTTCTAATTTATCCATCCTATTTTTAAGTAATTTTTGAAATGCATTTAAATAATTCAAAGAATTATTCTTTCTGATCTTCTTACAATTTTACTTCTCTTTCATTGTGTAGGTATTTGATATATCTTAAATCCATTTTGTGAACTTTCTAAGTTGGATATCTCACATTTATTTCAAGTTCCACTAAGTCCAAAAACAGTATATTTCATCATAACTCTAATATCTATTTCTGGAATTCTAATCTATTTCATCTATTTGTATATTTTTAAGCAATACCTCACTCTCTCAATGATTAGTGCTTTATAAATTTGATATAAGTTGGTGAAAGTCCATTCCTTTGATCATTTACTTTAAAATTTCATGACCGTCCATGAGACGTTATCTTCCATTCAAATTTTAGAATCTACTTGTCAATTTCTATAATAATCTCATTGCAATTTTTATTGGGGTTACATTAAATTTTTAGATAATTTTTGAAAGAAGTGACATTTCTAAAATAGATCTTCCTAGCCATGAACTTTAAGTAATCTACTCCATTTATATTTAAATCCATTTATTAAGTATTAGATTTTTCCAACAAAGGTCTATCTGACTTATCACTAAAATTATTTACTCTCAACTCTAATATTGTATAAATTTATTGCTACTTTGAACATGGTGTTTTGTATTTGATTACTGCTGGTGTGCAGGAAAAAATTTGAGTTTTGCATATTAATCTTGTATCTGGTCACTTTGTGGAAATCTTCTATTAATATTAATGCATTATTAATTATCCAATTGTTAACAGATTCTCTTGGATTATTTAAATTAGTTAATTATATCATCTTCAAGTAAAGATGGGTTTTTTTTTCTTTGCAACTCTATTTCCTTCCTTTTTTCCTTTATTAATTGGCTGGTACATCTAGTAAAATATTGAATAATAATAAGCATTTTATGTTTTTTTAATTTTAATGGGAGTGCTTATGTTCAATCAATACTCTGTATACTTTGTGTACTGATTTTAATATTTTCTTCTATCCTCAGTTTATCATTTTCATCACAACATGGATCATTTTTTTTAAGAACTTTTGGATGGCTATTAAGATAAATAAATAGTTTTTAATACTTGGCTTTGCTAATGTAGAAAATTATATTAATAGATTTTGTTAAGTAGAAATGTCCAAATTTATATCTTCAATCCTTAATTTTCCCTGTGAATTCATTCCTTTTTAACCAAATGATCCTTGACAAACCCATTTGGATGAACAACACTTCTCAATGTTAATCTAGCTAAAACCCAAACTTTTGGTTTTCTTACTCAAACCTCTTTTCCCCTCAGTGATTCTAATACAAGTAAACGGTATCTCTATCCACCCTGTTGCCCAGAGTACACAAGACTCATTGCTGGCCCCTGGCTTTCTCTAATATATCACATCTAACCCATTAGTATACTTCGTGGTCTCCACTTTTCAAAGTTTCTCTGGACTTGCAGGCATCTCCACTTTCAATTCTCTTACTCAAATCACCAGCACTTCTCACCGGTGGCTTCTATAACACCTAGCTAATCTCCATGTTTATGCATTCGCTCCCTGCATTCTATCCCCAATAGTAGCTGCAGTGATCCTCATGATTTCTCCTGCTCAAAACATTCACTTGTTCCCATCACATTTAAATGAAATCTAAAATTGTTTCCAGGGCCTATGAAGCACAACATAATCTGGCCCATGATACTTCACAGTGTCATTTCCTATCACTTTTTCTTTGCTCAATGGTTTCCACTACATTATCACATCATGGTTCCCTGGTGTTACCAAACATGATTCCAACTTAGAGCTTTTTCAGTTGTTACTTTGCATGGAAAAGTCTTTCTACAGATAGTCACTTAGCTCCTGTCCTCCTTCTATAATATCACTCTATCAGCACAGTCTTCCTGGATTATACAGTTTCAGCTGGACCATATTCATCATTTTCCATTTCTTTATCCTGCTTTGATTTACTTTTGTCATCATCTGACTTTGTATTATACATTTTAATCTTACTCATTGTTTGCGTCTCCCATTATAATGAAAATTCCATAAGTGAGAGATTTGTCTATTTTACTCCCTGCACTGCTCCCACTGATGAGAACAATTAAGATATACTCAGACCTTGCCAAATGTTTCCTGGGAAAGGAGCAAAATCACCTCCCTTTAAGAACCACTATATTAAATGCCTATATTAAAAAGAAAATTGAATCAAATTAGTAATCTAAGATTCTGCCTGAAAGAAAATAAAAAACTAGAAAGACCAAGCTAATCCTAAGGAGAGTAGAAAGAAAAAATAATAAAAATCTGAATGGGAATAAAACAATGGAACACAGAGAATGAACAAAAGTCAAAGAAAGCAATAATATTCATACACTTCCGATCACTGTGACCAAGAAAAAGAGAGAGAGGATTGAAATGGCCAACATTAGGATAAAATAGAAAACATCATTAAAAATCCCCAAAGTAACTGAGAGGCTATATATTATTGTTGTTGTTGTTATGCAAAATAAATTTCAAATGAGAAAGATTATCAGAGATAAAGAAGAATGAAATCAATTCTAAATATGTATGTACACAATAATAGGCTTTCAAAATACATAAAGCAATACTGAGAACTAAAGAGAAGCAGATGAATCCAAATTTATGGTAGAAGATTTTAATGCTCCTATCAGTTCTTGGGAGAACAAGTAGGCAGAAAAGCAGTAAGTACATACAAGACATGAATTACATTATCAACCAACTTGACTTAATTGACATTTATAGGCCTTCTACCCTAAACAGCAGAATGCACATATTTTTCAAGCACTCAAAAGAATAATCATCAAAATAGACTGTATTTGGGGCCATAAAATAATTTCTAATAAATTCTAATAAGAGGATTAGAATCAAACAGACTAATTTCTTTGACTTTGAAAGAATTAGATTTTAAAACCTTCAAAGAAGAATTAATACCAATACTTTTCAAGCTATTTCAAGAAATAGAAAAAGAAGGAGCTCTTCCAAATTCATTCTATGAGGCCAACATCACCCTGATCCCGAAACCAGACAAAGACACTTCAAAGAAAGAAAACTACAGACCAATATCTCTAATGAACATAGATGCAAAAATTCTCAATAAAATCCTGGCGAATCGAATACAAAAGCATATCAAAAAAATTGTGCACCATGATCAAGTAGGATTCATCCCTGGGATGCAAGGTTGGTTCAATATACGGAAATCAATAAATATTATTCACCACATCAATAGACTTAAAGATAAGAACCATATGATCGTCTCGATAGATGCAGAAAAAGCATTCGACAAAGTACAGCATCCTTTTATGTTCAAAACACTAGAAAAACTGGGGATAACAGGAACTTACCTCAACATTGTAAAAGCTATATATGCTAAGCCTCAGGCTAGCATCACTCTAAATGGAGAAAAACTGGAGGCATTCCCGCTAAAATCTGGAACAAGACAGGGATGCCCTCTCTCACCACTTCTATTTAATTTAGTCCTTGAAATACTAGCCAGAGCAATTAGACAGACAAAAGAAATTAAAGGCATAAAAATAGGAAAAGAAGAACTTAAAATATCACTATTTGCGGAAGATATGATCCTATACTTAGAAGACCCAAAAGGGTCTACAAAGAAACTACTAGAACTAATAAATGAATTCAGCAAAGTGGAAGGATATAAAATCAACACGCATAAATCAAAGGCATTCCTGTATATCAGTAACAAAACTTCTGAAATGGAAATGAGGAAAACCACCCCATTCACAATATCCTCAAAAAAAATAAAATACTTGGGAATCAACCTAACAAAAGAGGTGAAAGATTTATACAATGAAAACTACAGAACCCTAAAGAGAGAGATAGAAGAAGATCTTAGAAGATGGAAAAATGTACCCTGTTCATGGATAGGCAGAACCAACATCATCAAAATGGCGATATTACCCAAAGTTCTCTACAGGTTCAACGCAATGCCAATCAAAATCCCAATGGCATTTCTGGTAGAAATAGATAAAGCTATCATGAAATTCATATGGAAAAACAAAAGACCCAGAATAGCAAAAGCAATTCTAAGCAGGAAGTGTGAATCGGGAGGTATAGCGATACCAGATTTCAAACTCTACTACAGAGCAATAGTAACAAAAACAGCATGGTACTGGTACCAAAACAGGCAGGTGGATCAATGGTACAGAATAGAGGACACAGAGACCAATCCACAAAATTACAACTTTCTTATATTTGATAAAGGCGCTAAAAGCATGCAATGGAGAAAGGATAGCATCTTCAACAAATGGTGCTGGGAAAACTGGAAATCCATATGCAACAAAATGAAGCTGAACCCCTTTCTCTCGCCATGCACAAAAGTAAATTCAAAATGGATCAAGGACCTAGATATCAAATCAGAGACTCTGCACCTGATAGAAGAAAAAGTTGGCTCCGATCTACACATTGTGGGGTCGGGCTCCAAATTCCTTAATAGGACGCCCATAGCACAAAAGTTAATAACTAGAATCAACAAATGGGACTTACTCAAACTAAAAAGTTTTTTCTCAGCAAGAGAAACAATAAGAGAGGTAAATAGGGAACCTACACCCTGGGAACAAATCTTTACTCCTCACACTTCAGATAGAGCCCTAATATCCAGAATATACAAAGAACTCAAAAAATTAAACAACAAGATAACAAACAACCCTATCAACAAATGGGCGAAGGACCTGAACAGACACTTCTCAGAGGAGGACATACAGTCAATCAACAAGTACATGAAAAAATGCTCACCATCTCTAGCTGTCAGAGAAATGCAAATCAAAACCACCCTAAGATACCATCTCACTCCAGTAAGATTGGCAGCCATTATGAAGTCAAGCAACAATAAGTGCTGGCGAGGATGTGGGGAAAAGGGTACACTTGTACATTGCTGTTGCATGACTGCAAATTGGTGAGGCCAATATGGAAAGCAGTATGGAGATTCCTAGGAAAGCTGGGAATGGAACCACCATTTGACCCAGCTCTCGCCCTTCTCGGTCTATTCCCTGAGGACCTTAAAAGAGCATACTATAGGGATACTGCCACATCAATGATCATGGCAGCACAATTCACAATAGCTAGACTTTGGAATCAACCCAGATGCCCTTCAATAGATGAATGGATTAAAAAACTGTGGCATTTATACACAATGGAGTATTACGCAGCACTAAAAAATGACAAAATCATGGATTTTGCAGGGAAATGGATGGCACTAGAGCAGATTATGCTAAGTGAAGCTAGCCAATCCTTAAAAAACAAATGCCAAATGTCTTCTTTGATATAAAGAGAGCAACTAAGATCACAACAGGGAAGAAGAGCATGAGGAAAAGATTAACATTAAACAGAGATGAGTGGGGGGAGAGAAAGGGAGAGAGAAGGGAAACTATGGAAATGGAAGGAGACCCTCATTGTTACACAAAATTACACATAAGAGTTTGTGAGGGGAAAGGGGAAAAAAAAGCAAGGGAGAGAATTAAACAACAGCAGATGGGGTAGAGAGGGAAGATGAGAGGGAAGGGGAGGGGGGATAGTAGGGGATAGGAAAGGTAGCAGAATACAACAGTCACTAATATGGTATTATGTAAAAATGTGGATGTGTAACCGATGTGATTCTGCAACTTGTATTTGGGGTAAAAAATGGGAGTTCATAACCCACTTGAATCAAATGTATGGAAGATGATATGTCATGAGCTTTGTAATGTTTTGAACAACCAATTAAAAAAAATGGTATGTACAGCAACTCAGTCAAAATTAAAAAAAAAAAAAAAAAAAAAGAAAAATAACTGGAAAATCACCAAATGTTTGAAAAATTGATGAGTACTTATCTAAATAACCTTGACGTCAAAGAAAAAGTCATAAAAAACTATTAGAAAATATTTTAACAGAAGTAAAATTACATACATCGAAATATACATAATACAGTTAGAACCATGGTTTGATAGAAATCTGTATTTAAATGCTTATAGTAGAAAAATAACAAAGTTCTAAAATCAGTGATCTAAACCCTCACCTCAGAAATTTAGAAAAAGATCAGATTGTAGAAACTATTGCACAACATTGTGCTAATAGTCAATGATACTGTACTATACACATAAATACTTGTTTGAGCTGGGAGCAGTGGGTATGCCTATAATTCCAACAACTTGGGAGGCAGAGTCAGGATTACAAGTTTGAGACCAGCTTCATCAACTTAGTGAGACCCTGTCTCAAAATTGAAAAAAAAAAAAATTAAGTGGGCTGGAGAGGTAACTCAGTGGTTAAGCTCCCCTGGGTCGGGGGTAGGGGGTGACTTGTGAAAAAGGAAGATCTTATGATACCTGTTCTTATCACAATAAAAAAACCTAAAATCAAAGTAAGTAAAAATGAGAAATTAATAAAAAGTGAGAGTACTAAAACTCCATAGTGTTGGGAAAGGATAGTTAAAAGGAGGTTAGATTTGATCAGTGCACTCTGAATGCATGTGTAGAAATAATCACACTGGACCCCATTGATAGGTACAATTAATTCATGTTAATCAAAATAAAACAACTTTAAATAAAAAACTTTAAAAATCTCCATTATAAACAACAATAAAGAAAAAGCTTTTCATTTTTAAACCAGTAAATTTGATAAAGCGCTACATTTACTGGTCATGAAAACAAAAGAGAAGATAGATATTAATAATAATATAAATCAAAGAGGAGAGACCACACCGCCCCCATAAGTTGATGATGATATTCCTTTAAGATAATAAGGGAATATTATCATCAACTTTATAGAAGATAAATTACTAAAACTGACTAAAGTAGAAATGGAAAATCTGAGTAGCTCTATGTATCTGTTAAAGATAATAAATTGATTAATTAAAAGCCTTCTCACAAAGGTAATCTCAGTTCTAGAGGGTTTCTCTAGTAAATTCTATCAAACATTTAAGAAGAAGCACATCAATCTTACACAAACTTTTACAGAAATTAGGAGGTCTCACTAAGTTTATGAAACCAGCACTATCCTTACACCAAAACCAAACCAAAATACCACAAAGGGTTAAAAAAAGTCAAAAATCTACATACCAATATTCCTTATGAACACAGGTTTTTAAAATCATTAGCAAAGTATTAGCAAATTGAATTCAGCAATCTGTTAAAATTAGAATACACCATGACCAATTGGTTGGGAGGAGAATTTTCTGGAAGGTGGTGGGCTGCTCTGTGGCACCCTACTTCTCCGGTCCCAACTCCTGCCCTGGCTGGGTTGCTCTTCTGTGCTTTCATTGTGTCTGGGACTCACTACAGCTCAGCTCCACTGGAGCGTGTCCAGATATCAACAACCAGACTTTCACTCTGTCCTTGTGCAGCAGTAAAGTCTGATCAGTGCTTCCTAGTTTGTAGATGAATACATGGTCTTTAATCATTTAAGAGAAACTTGATTTAAAAAAAAAAAAAAAAACAAGCGCTTTCATTAAAGGATGCAATGGCATTTATATCTTCAGGGTGTCCTTCCTTCCCATCCAGCGACAACCCATCTTACACCCTTCCTTTCTAAATATCATGCTCAATGCAAGATATTTAGAAAATTTGGACAATTAAACAGTATAAAGTAAAAGAATCACTCATGGTGCCGTCCTTCAGAGGTAATCGTTCATTCTATTGTGTATGTAGTACTAAGACAGAATGTTAAATTCTTATGCAGATTTATTTTTTGTCTAACTGTGGCCATGTTTGGAAAGACTTTCTGACCCTTAGCAGGGAAAGAACTAATTTGTTTCCTGTTTATTTAAAAAATTCCCCAAGATTCATTTAAGTCTTTCATAAATAATACCATGTTATTTAATCAATATTTTTATAGATTTGAGTCTTTTCTATGATCTTCTTATTCTCTTCCACTGATTCATGTGTCATTCAGTTTTAAAAGACCTGACTTCATACTTTGTTCTAATATGGTGTAGTGCAAGGGTTTTCCAGGTAATTTATTTTGTCTTTTTAACCTATTTTATCCTATTTTGTTTATTTAATATGTTTATTCTTCTAGATGAAAGGTATAAAATACTTTTTCAGTTTGTCAAAATTTTACTTAAAATGCTGATTGGGGTTGCATTACATTTACAGACTGGCTTAAGGAACAAAGTTTTCCAATCATGAATTCCATTTATTACATTTTTCAATATATTCATAATATTCTACTTTGCTTCATTTCCTGATAGATACTCCATATTTTGAAAAGTTATTCCCATTCAAGGCTTATATTTAATAATTGTATTTGGTTTAAATACCCTGAAAGGTAACTAAAATTGCTCAGCAAACCCATTACTGACCACACCTCAATACAAAGTTGTTTCCAGGCAAATGCAGGAAACTCTTCTCCATGGAATTCCAAGCCTCAGGAATCTTTCCATGTCTCATGGGACTCCAATCCTTGCTTTGCATGTTGTATTATCTTTTTGCTCTTTAGCATTGCAAAGTTTACTTCCACTTAATTACTGCTGTTTCTTTAATAGTTTAACCAAGAGCTTTTGGGAGATACCTTCCCTGATTCAATATATGATACAAAGTAACTACAGCTACTTGGGGAGTCATATCTATGCTCCTGACAACAGCATATTTTGTAAGGGCTTTCTTTGCATCACTGACTTTTATAGATGAGAAAACTGACACTTAAAGGCTTTTGCAAAAGGGGTAAGGCAGTCTGCATCAAGAGCCCATACACACAAAACTATTCATTTTTGCTCCCTTCAAAGTAAAGAATTCTGAGCCTAAGGTGGATTTCTCCTGTGCCATTCCTCTCCAGCTGGGTTGGGAGAGGGACCTGCTAAAGTAGACGCCACTCTCTAATATTTTTTCCTATCCATCCACTTTCTTTCCCTCCAAAGGCTCTGAATTCTCCCTAAACATGTAGATAAGTAACCTGTTTAACTACAGACCAAACTAATTTAGATGGTAATATCTCCCTGGAGTAGCAAAGACTCCCAATCCTATCATGCCCTAGTTCTCTTAATGAAGACGCTTCTGTGTGTGTGTGTGTGTGTGTGTGCCTTTAATTTCTTTTTCTTACCTGATTACTTTGGCTGTATCTCCCAAGTAATTTTAAATAATAATGCTAATAACTACCATGTTTTATTCTTAGCCAAATCAGATATGCTTTTATTGTTTCATAATCATATATGATAGTGATGAATGCATCAAAATATATTTTTTACAAGTTTCCAAAACTTGTCTCTGTTTTAACAGTGTTTTTTAAAACTTTATCAGATACCTTTTAGCAATTGAAATTATTTTTCCTTTTGCTGTGTTCTATTCAACTATATATATATATATATATATATATATATTTCCTAAAATTGAACCATTTATTATCTAAAAAATAGGTGTCCTTGCCATGGGAGCATTTTTATTATAATATAATACCAGATTTGATGCTAGTATTTTAACATGTAAGAATGTGAATCTATAGTCCTAAGTGAGGGAGTCTGTGGTTTTTCTTTTTCACTCCTGTGGTATATAGACTGGTTAGAATATCAATACTTTGCTAGTTTTCTTAAATAAATGATGAAGCACTTAACACAGGGCTATTCTTCTTATTAAAGTTTTGAAACAACCTACCCATGTTTGAATTTTAAAGGAAAATGTTTTATAGGTTTTTATTCACCTCTCATTTATTTATTTCTTGTTAACAATCAGTTTATTTAGGTCTATGAACTCTAAGGTTTGCGTCAGTGACACCTCATGAGTTTGAATTTATAGTGAGCTCATTATTTTCGAAATTTTTATTAATTCTAGATCATTGAGCTTCTTTGTCAACTATTTGTCCTCCAAACTAGAAAATATACATAGAGTTTTTCTAGAATATATGCTCACTTTCATATTAGTGCATTAATTTTCTTAGCAAGGTTTCTATCATCAATCTAGGGACATTTCTTAGCAGAAATTCCTCAAGTTTCATGATGTGTACCCTTAAACTCTGATAGCCCTTTGATCATTTTATTGAGTGCTGAGAGAGAAGGTCAGAAGGCTCTATGCAAATTCTCGTGGTTTCCAAGTCTCCTCCTTAGCTTTGAACTGGGCCCAGTTGTTGAGTTGATGTCTAACTGGACTGTTCATTCTTCAGTTCTCCATCCAACACTCATTTTCTTGGGAAAACCTTTTCTTCAACTCACTACGAGCTCCCATATGCCCTCCCTTGTCTGAACATCTTTTAAAATTATCTCCATTCCCCTTTAGAGCGTAAGCTTCATGACATGGGTGCTGTATCTGCCTGGTTTGCTACCCCATCCCCAGGGCATTACCAGACTGTGGTCCTTTGTGGGTACTTAGCAAGTTTTTGGTCATTTGATTTCCACAGGGTATGGAACTTGCTGTCTCTTGTCTTGTTTCCCTTCATACAATTCTGCATGCAAAGCAGATGCTCAATAAATCCCACATTTCAGAAAAGTTAGTTTTCTGTTTTCTAGTGTCTCTAATCTGGGTCTTCAGAAGCTAAGTCTTTCTCTTCTTTAGAATATAAGATTCAACAGCTGGAAGTGACCTCAAAGGTTATTTAATCGCAGCTTCTGGCAATAATAGATGGATGCAAATTCAGACAAGTAAATATCTGATTTAAAAAAAAAAATCCTAGAAAATTGATTTTCCTAGTTTCCTGGGAGTTTTCTTTAATTGTCACAAATCTTTCTTAAACAAAAGAGTTCTTCCTTATGTCTCAGCTTATTTCTGCTTGTTGCTATGTCAGGATGTTGGTCTTTGTTTTCTCCCTGGGTATTTGTAGCGGTTCCTGCTATAATTACTTCTTGGCCACAGTTTCATTTGTCTGACAGTGAGACAGACAGAAAGACAGACAGTATGCTCACCTTTAAACTCAAGGGAATCTTCTTTTCCTTCACAAGGATTGGGACAGATCCAGCAACACAGGATTTTATTTTTGCAAAGGCCAAGGTATTAAAGGCAGAAACAGCATCACAAAATTGTCTCTTGAAGCCCTATCATCTTTCCCCCCGAACTTGCAAAGGCCAAGTAGACAATTGCCTATCAGGCAGGGAGAATTTCTGACAGACTTCCTACCTCCAATTCTCTTTTCTCCACAGGTCAAAATCAGGCCTCAGTATTAGATCCAAGGCACTGATTTCCAGCTCTGAAGACCTCTGTGGTACCATGCCAGTGTTCCCTGTCATGACACAGTGAGCTGTGGGAGCCTCCAGCATCTCAGTTCACCTTAGCAAAGTTTTGAGTACAGGATATTTAAGGGTGGTAAGCATTGAAGGAAAAAAGCAAACTGTGTGGAAAAGCAAAATTGTTTTTCTCTCTGCCCTTAGACTGCAACGATCCACACAGAAGATTTTTGTGACCTAAAAAATGGGGGGGGGTTCTCCCCACCAGCAAGGAAGCAGCAGACCCCAGCCTAGTGTCTCTAATTCAGTTCAATTCTGATACTGGCCGCTTGGAGACTACATCACATCTTCCAAGTTGAGGGCTCACTCCCCCCAAAACTGCCCACCCTGCCTTGCGATGCTAATCCCAAGCCTCAAGTTGTCTGTCTTACCTGTGCCTATGACCACTGTCCTCAATTCTGTTAATTTGCTGGAGTGCGTCACAGAACTCAGGGAAATGCGTATATTTACCAGTTTCCTATAAAGGACAAGTGGGATTCTTGGCCTACATGACAGAAAAGAATTTCAGCATGTTCCAGTCAGAGAATCAGATGAATCTGTTTAGGAAAAGCAGATACACCGTCAAGGGAGAATGTGGGCTATATCAAGGGAGAGACATCTTTGGGGGTAAAGTAAGAAGTACACATTCAAAGAAGAATGTCTGCCATCTTGAAAGTGGGATTTAGGGGAAAAGCAAGGGATACACACTGAAGGGAGAGTGTGGGCCATCTCCAGAGGGAGAAACAGCAACCCCTTGTCGTGGGGGTCTTGATATTTATAGAGGGACTGTTACTGGGGGCCGGATTAGAGGTGGAATCAGGGCAGAGTTACACAATTCCACATGTTTTTCCAGTATTCTACCTTGTCCTGGTGTTAGGTCATGCCCTATTAAGGGTCAAGGGCGGCCAAGGGTGAAGGCTAAGGAGGTGGGCTGGGTTTCCCTGGGTTGTTTGTTTTACATGTCAGAGGTTCCTGGGCATTTCCTGCATTCCAACACTCTGTTGGCATTGGGTGCTCATCTTTGGAGACTCAGTCTGTCTTCCCTTTCCTGTATCCCCAAATTCCTGCACACATTATCCAATAAATGACTTGTGGCATCCCTTCCTTGTGCACCCAGGTAGAGTTGGGTTTTTTTCCTACTTTCCATTGCAAGGGCTCTCACTGAGGAGCGTGTCTCTGATGCCACCGCCCTCATTACCTGATTTCTTGGACACTTATTGTAAGGTTTGACCAGAAGCCTCCTTCTCCATTAGAGAAGCACAAGCAGATAGCTCTCTCCCTGGCGGCTGCAGGAACCGTGCCTGGCACCAAAGATCCCTCCTTCAAGGGGCCTGGAGATGGCAGCCCGGCATCCTGGGAACCAACCTCAGGCCCCTCCCACAGTCTCCTCTGGCCACCAGCAACCCTGTCATTTCCCTGCCACGGGCTTGGCTCAAACAAAGCTCTCATTGAAGAGATTACAGACAGATGCTCGGGCGTGATCCGGAGACCCCGTGCGAGGAGAGCAGTCAGGTTTCCTCTTAAGCGACAGCCATCATTTTCGGCAGGCAGGGTAATTACAGGTTAGACCTTCTGCAGCACGAGTTATCCGAGGTGGAGACAATGGTGAGCAGCGTGGGACCGCCTCGAAGACAGAGGGGACAGGCGAGAAGGGAACAGAAGGGCTCAATCTTTTTAAATTTATTTTAATGAAGCTTGAGTTTTCCAAGAGGCCAGAGGGCCTCCTGAGCCACAACATGGTTGGGGTCGGCCAACAGCTTCCCCCACGTCCTCGCTCCTCCTGATTCAATCAGAGCCACAGATGGAAACAACGTTCAGAGGGTGTCTTCCTTTTCTTGGCCCTTTTGGAATCCTTCCTCTCTCACTGCCTTGGACAGAGTGGACAGAGACCAAGGTCCCTCCTGGTCCCCCAAGTGTGGCCCCTCACTCTCTCCTTCCTCCACCCAGAGCCCCATGGGACCCTGGTTTACAGGCCCTCCTGGGTTGGTAAAAAATGGCGGGGTCTTTACATCCCTATTTATTTCTGTTTCCCCTGGTCCTCCAGCTAAGAAGTCAGTCCCCTAAGGGGGACCCCCTGGCCTTCTTTTCTTCTGAGGCCCAAGGGTCTGTCCCAGTCGATGTGGTCCTGCAGGAAGGGGTCAGCAGCCTGACTGGATTACTTCTGAGGAGGAGTTGCTGTTGAAGGATGGCAGCAAATGGACACCTCCAGCCTCTCCAGCCAGGAATACACCCCCTCCACACACCCTCCTCCACACACACACACACACACACACACACACTCTTCTGAGATTGAAATGCTGTTTACCATCCCCAGGCACTTACCACCCTTCCCCCGGGCCTCGCCCATTGCCCCAGACATCTGGAACTTTCTTCAAGAGATTTTTTTTTTTCCTTCTCTCCTCATCTTTCACCACAAGTTGCCTCCCAACGTTAAAGCCCAGAAAAACAAATACCACCTTATTGGATTTTCTTAAAAAGCAGAAACAGCAAGAGTGTAGTGAAAGCAGGGTACCTCAGGGAGGGGACCGGGGCTCATTTAGAGCAAATGGATGGATTAATTTTTCTACCTGGGGCTGAGGAAAATGAGTTCCCAAGCACACAAATCTCAGCCGCCACGTGGAGCCACTTCTTTCCCTCATCAGCAGAGACCATGGGCCGCCCATCCCTCCCTGGGTCCTGGAGAGTTTTAACTGATTTCAGCATCCACCACCGGGGAACCTTCCCACGCTGAAGGGGCCGTGAGTCTGTTCGACCTCTCACCCTCTGGGATGCAGAACTCTCCCCAGGACAGGCCTGGTCCTCAGGCTGAGCATCTGAGTTCTGGATTTTTCCCATCTTCATGTTCCTTATCTGGAGGCAGCAGCAGGGCCCAGGGTCTTGGTGATGCTCCTGACTCTATTCCATATGCACTTGCTTCTCATTTGGGACTGAGAATAGTGACAGCAGTCACCTTTATGAAGAACCTCTCTTCCAGTGCCTTCCTCCACAAAAGACTGGGTCATATGTTGGTGTGGGCAGAGGGGGTTGGAGGCCCAAAATGGATTTAGGAAAGGAGTTACCCATCTCCAGGGTTTCACCTACAGCTGTCCTCCTGTTTCAGTCAGCTGTCCATCACTGTGACCAAAATACTCATCAAAACAACTGGGAGGAGAAAACTTTTATTTTTGGCTCATGGTTTCAGAGGTTCAATCCATAGCTAGCCAACGTCCTTGCTCTGAGCCCAAGATATCATGGTGGAAGAAAGCTACTCAGTTCTTGGAAGCCAGGAAGCAGAGATCAAGTACAAGGAACCAAGAACAAAATATGCAATCCCCAAAGCACACTCCCAGGGACCCATTTCCTCCAGCCACACCTGCCTACAGTTACCACTCGGTAGTCTCTTCAGCTTATTAACCCATCAAATGGATCAACCCACTGATTAGATCATAGCTCTTGGAATCTAATCATTTTATATCCTGCATGAACACATGAGCTTTTGGGGGGACACCTCGTGTCCAAACTATGCTCCACCTTAGCCTGCATGCCTTCTCAGTTCTCCTGCCTCATCCGGTCTCCCTTGAGTTGATGGGCAGGACTGTTTTTGGACTGACCCTGAGTCAGACCACACCTTACCAGACTTCCATGTTGGCCTCTCTCCATCCCTGGACCCTGGACCCTCCCCTGACTCAGTCTAAGCATCTCAGACACCAGCTTGCCTTTCACAGTCTTCATATGGGCAGGAGGTAACATCGTGAGTCATCCAAAATGGATCCATTTGGAAAAAATTCAAAAGATGGTCTAAACGAGGCTCACCCTATAATCTAGTTTTTAAAAAGCATCCTAAATGGGTCCAGCCATGATATAATGCTGGAAGGACATCTTCTGGGGCAATCAGAGACCCACTGTGGATCCTAGCCATGGGACATCACAGAGAAAGTGGCCCTGAGGGCCAGAGGGTCCACACACTGTAACTCCATCTATCCGAAGCACTTCTCCGTGTATGCTCAAACACACCCGTAATGAAGAGGAAATAGGGTTCCCATGCCCTGATTCCTTGAAACCCCAAGCAGCCACATGCTGTTTTCTGGACCTCTTTAATGGTCTGTGAAACCCCAGAGTTGTCTGTAACCCAGAGTCAGCCTGAAGAACCCCATCGCCCTCACCGCCCCAGACTATGCCCCTCCGGAGCCAGCCGCCTCCCTCAGCACGTGGGTAGGCAGGCGGACGGGCTGAGCCAGGACATCCTGTTAGCATTGCCTGGGTTGTGTGTGTCCAGAACAGAGGGGCCACCCCCGGCTGCTCTTACTTCTTCCAGATTTTCTTTTTGAAGGCAAAATTGCTCTAGATGTCTAATCCATTCAGAGCCTGAAGATCTAGCATTGTCCCCTTCGGAAAAGACCCCAGCCCTCCTAATCTCAGCTTCCTCCTTCCCCTCAAAGGATGCCTGCCTCTTCTACTTCAGGAGTGTTGAGGTGAGGGTTCCATCCATGCCCACGACGTTGGGAACCTGGGTGGCAGACAACGCACGTCTCTCCAGCAGACCCTCTGATATACACAGCAGCAGTGACATTGTCGGCTGTCACCACCAGCAGCGGGAGTCATTCTTTCCCACATACCTGTGCGTTGTTTTCACAAGATCATGTTGTCTGTTCTTTACAACATCCAGGGGAAGTTAGGCATTCACACAATTCCTATTGGGGAGAGCCCAAGCTTCTAAAATCTCAGAGATGCGCTGCAGACTTTGCAGGTCATGAAGTGTCTGGCCACCCCCAAAGCCAGGCATGCACCTGCTGACCTTTCCACCCCACCTGTGCATTTCCTCTGCTGGTCCATCCAACCCAAGTCCCACCTTGGAGACGGCAGGTGCTCAAGTAGAACAAACTGGTGAGGGCATATCTGCCCGGTCAGCTCAGTTAACCACTCTTTCTTATTACGGCAGAGCTCTGTCCTCCTCAATTCTGGGAAGACATGAGGAGCATCCCTGAAGTTTTGAGATCAACTCAAAATCTTGGCTTGAATGGGGGTTCTCCTGGCCAGCCCTGGGACCTGGGAAGACATTCCCAGCCAGTAGATAGAGATCAGCGGGTGTATGAGCCAGGACCTCTTTTGTATAAAGCACATAGGGCACAAATGCAACCTATTAGCAATGGAAACCCAGATCTAAGCAACAACTTGTGAACCTAGCCAAATAGACAAGGGGTAGGGGATCAGGTCTAGTTTGATCCAGGGCTGTAAAAACAGTTGATTCTAACTCCCTTATTTAATCCCTCATGGTCCCAAGGCTCCTGTAATTGCTTCCCCCTCTGCATATCCTAGTTTTTAATCCCATGGGAAGGGCACCTGCTTCTTTTGCAGTAGCCTGGACACAGATCTCATTGATCCAGTTGAATCAAGTGACCATCACATGGAAATAATTGCCCTGTTTGGGGGAGAACACACTGAGGTGATTGGCTTCAGCCTGAGTCCTGTGCTCCATCTGTAGGGTGGGGCCAGACAGAGAGAGGATCAAATCCATTCAGATCCCGTGGGCTGAGAGCCAGGGGGGGAGCAAGCTTTTCAAGGGACATTAGACATGGTTGTTAAAGGAAGAGGAGATCAGGTTAGACATCCCCAAGCTCCAATATCCACTGGAGATTCAAGCGAGCTCTTATTGTTTCTGTAAAGTAGGAGTTGGCAAACATTTTCTTCAGTGGGCCAGACAGTAAATATTTTAGGCTTTGTGGGCCATAAGGTCTCTGTCGCTACTTGCTCCACGCTGCCATCACAGTGCGAAATCAGCCAGACAATACGTCAATGAAGGAGTATGGCTGTGTTCCAACAAAGCTTTATTTAGGGACACCGAAATTTGAATTTCATATAATTTTCACGTGTCACAAAATATTACTCTTCTTTGGAGGTTTTCAACCATTAAAAAAAAAAAAACTATTCCCAGACCACAGGGACACAGGGACACAGGCAGCAGGCAGCCTGGATGTGGCTGATCCTGGGGGCTGTCCCGAGGTGAGAAACCAGGAGCGGGTCCCCTTGTGCCGTCAAAGGGCGCAGGGTCCAGGTAGAACCATGCATCTGGGGAACATGAGAGAGAAAAAGCTTGAAAATCAGTGGAACAAAGTGAAATTCTCAGTTTGGTTAGCAATTTACCTACGTCCTCTTCCGTACTAATTTACAGAGAGAAGTCTATTAATCATTCTGGGTGCAGAAAGGAAATCGCATTCTCAGCATAAACATAAATTATCAGCCTAAAACTCAAATTCCTTCAGAGGGATGGGGCAAGTTTAAAAAAAAAAAAAGTTTCAAATAGCTCAAATAGAACAAATGGATGTGAGGATATAATGCATCTTTTGAAATACAAACCTGAAAAGATGTTATGCTCAATTACACTGACAAAAGATTTGGGATCCAGCAATATCCTCCGTGGAATTCCGCAGCTAAACAGGAATGCTAAATCACAGACTCTAACTTAAGCAAGAATAATATAGCATAAGCCACATTACATGCGGGCCCTCTGGGAGGTTGAATCTGCTCCGAGTCTGCAAGAAGACTCCTGTATCTCTAAGCTGCCAGTCTCCCAAATTGAGCGTCGAGGTGTCTTGGGCAGAAAAACAGGATCACCAGAGGTCAAGAAAGGTTATTATTAGATTTCCCATAAGGGGAGAAGGCAAGATTTTTTTTTTTTTTTTTAAGAAGGAGCCTTAGTTCTAAGCAGCCAATGATAGGGAAAGGAGAGATTGCAGAGGGAAGCTTTTCAGCTCCTAGTTGAGCAGAAGTTTCCCCAAGCCCTGTGAAGGCTCTACCCAGCCTTCTTTTCTCAGCCACTCTCCAGGGTCCCTAAGAGACAGGGCTGTCTTGCACTGCCACTTAGTATGTGGCAGCACAGTGGCACACAATAGGTATTTGTTTAACACCCAAGAGGCCAGCCACTGAACAGGGCATGTGTGTTAGGTCATCCCAGGAACAGAAAAGACAGACTAGAACCTGCAAAGCAAGGGTTCCACTGTCACGCTCTCCCGAAGGCAGACTGAGATTTGATGTGAGTTTTTAGTCAGTAACAGGACAAGTGTCAAAGGCTGACATGGTGAATTTGCACCCTAGGTATACTGGTGGGGGGAGATGGATGAGCTAAAGGGAAAGGAGGAAGGTTGGGTACATGGAACAAAATCATCCCCAAGAATGTAAGCCGGAACACAGTCTCAAGTTCTTTGGGGTTTTAGATATTCTATGGCTCCTGGTGTGTCCCACCCACTCTGAGATCTGAACTGAGAAAGAAATGGACCCAGGAGGCAGAGCCGGCTATACACAGTAGTTGTCACTGCTTCAGCTGGACTGGAGATTCAAGCTTGGTCTTCTGCTAAAATTGAACTTCCTAATTCTTCCCCCAGCTTTCAGGCCAGATTTAAGGCCGAGGGGTAGGGAATCGGGTGCCCAGGGAAAATATATACACAGCCAGCGGAAAGACTGGGGTGAGCTGTTTGATTCCCCCGTGGAGCATAGGACCATGAAGTCCAGAGACACAACCCAGGTCTGCTGCTGGAAGGCAGGTTGGGCCATACCTGCTGTGACCTGCTCTTTACGAGACTGCAATAGCAGAGAAGTATCCAGGTTCCAGAGGGGTCCCTCCGCACCCCACAAGAGGAATTGAGCCAGGCAGGTGGGAAAAGGGCAGAACACTAGAAACTCCCAGGTACACAAAGGCACTTCTCCCCCTGCCCCTAAGACCTTTGTGGAGATCACAGGCAGCCAGACCCGTTCTTCCAGGGGGGCCTCAGTCTTTGGGGGTTTGCAGAGAAGACACTGGCCCACAGGGGCTGATGCAGAGGACACACCACAAGCAGTTCTTTAGCCATCTGCTGAGGAAATACCAGGGTAAATTAAAATGAGAGTGGATTTGTGACTTCTGTCTTTCCTAAAAAGATAGTGTTGGCAGGTTTATGAGGAAACCATTCTTGAACACCTTGAATTTATATGGCACATTTATTTCAAAAGCCCTTCCACATCTGTTAGCTCTTTGAAGCCCCTGGAGGCAGGTAGGGCAGGAAGGAGAACTGGGTGGGGGAATGGAGCCACGGAGAAGTTCAGAGACTTTCCAGATTGTGTGGCTCCCCGTGGGGAGGCCAGGATGCCACCCGGAACCCCAACCTCAACGTGTACCAAAGGGACTGCTCCTCCTTGATTGGGAGCAGTGGCCAAGGGTGTGATATAACAAGGCTGGAAGTTAAGTGACCACTTAAGAGCTGGACAGTCAAGTGCACAGACAGCCCCGGGAGCACCCCCTTTCTCCCATATGCATGCAGCCCTGCACCCATGTGCCCTGTAAATTATCCAAGGTTTATAGGCAAGGAAATAATGGCTCCTCAAACAGAAACAAACAGAGGCTGATTGACAAGGGGCCCCCTCATAATCAGTGCTGCAGTAAACTATACTAATTACGGTGTCAATTGGTAACATTATAAAGGTTGAAGCTACATAATGAAAAAAGAGCATACACACAGGCAGAGCGGGTTCAGCAAATGTAATTACAGGGTGACATTATTGGCAAATAGTATTTTATGAGGTATTAACAGGGATGTGGCATAAACATGTTCCAAAACTTGCAGACTCCTCAAGGATGGCGGAACCCAGAACCTGCCAAAGATTCACCCACAAACAGTGCAAACTGGCCAGTCCCAAACTTTGGGAAATTCCCCCTGAAAGACTTTTGGGGGGGTTTCTCAAAGGAAAAGATGTTTTCAGATGGAGTATCACCTTCACCTTCTAGTTCCTCGGATGTGACAGAATATCCATGTTGCTGGCCTATCTCAGGGTCTTCCCTCTTCAAATCACAAAATCTTGGACAGTCCAAGTTAAGGCTCCATGGATGGTATTTACCTTGACAGTCACTCTACAGTAGGCATGGGATGGGACAGGCCCCTCCTGTTCATTTTTGCTGTACTCACTGATACACAGCGGTATTCTGCCAGTGTGCTGTCAATCACAGCTGACAGGAGCTGATCTAGAAGCTCAGGCCAAGACCTCTGCTGGCCTTACGTTCAGGCTCTAGGAGAGCCAAGAAAAACACACTAGATGATATTGAATGGCTTAAAGAAATCTAAATAGAGGGATGTGGCAGTGGGAAACTGGAAGAGGAGAGACAGACTGGATAAAAGGTCCGGGTGGATTCTTGCAGAGGAGATGCCCGAGTCAAGATCTACAGGAGGAGAGGAAAGGTGTCTTCCCCAGGAGGCCCAGCTCCTGACAGACAGGTCCTAGCATAGGCAACCTTACTGGCTGTCCAGAGTCTTCCTCTTGCACTGGGCACACTGGCCAGAATTGGGGCCATAATGGGAAGATAAACTCTCAACTCTAAGGATAGGGGCTCCATTGCATTTTGCACATTGAAGGGACACCTTGTACACTGGAGAATCATCCACGTCATGTGTTTAAATCAGAAATTACCTCCCAGTTCTGGTTCTTCATCCTAATATAGCAAACTACCCCAAACTTGTATTACTGTCTTTCCACATTTCTATGAATTGACTGAATATTCTTGTGTATGGTCTCTTTTGTGGTTACAGGGGCCAGAGCCACAGAAGCCTTTTTCACTTATGTGACTAGATGAACTGGGAGCTGATCATTCCTCTCCTCCTGTGGCTTTCCCACAGAGCTAGCTTGGGCTTCCTCCAAGCATGGCCATCTCTGGGGGTATGTGGGCTTCTTCTAGAGATCCTGACTTCTTCAGTTATACCCAGATAAAAGCTACAGGATTTTTTAGGACCTGGCAATAGAAGAGTCAAACATCCTTTTTAATTTTAAATTTAAAATTATATGTATTTATCACATAAAACATATTTGAAAATACGTGTACATTGCAGAATGGCTAAATTAAGCTAATTAATAGACACTTTACTTCACATAGTTGCCATTTAATGTGAGAACACTTAAAATTAACTCTTTTAGCAGTTTTCAAGTAGAATGCTTTGTTATTAACAGAATTTATTCTTCCTATATAACTGAAATTTTCAAAATAACATTCTTGCTCTTGACTGTCCAACCCCCACTTCCTCTAGCCCCTGCTAACCATCATCCACTCTCTATTTTTGTGAGTTCAACTTTTTTATATTCCCTATATAAGTGAGATCATGTGTCATTCGTTTTTCATGCCTGGCTTATTTCACTTAATATGATGTCCTCTAGGATTATCTGTGTTGACACAAATGACTAGATTTCCTTTTTGCTTTTTTTTAAGCTAAATTGCATTTCATCATGTACATAGACCACATTTTCTTTGTCCATTACTTTCTCCAAGGATGTTTATCTTGATTCCATATCTTGGTGATTGTGAATAAAGCTGCCAGAGAACTTGGGAGTGCAGAATCTTCTTGGCATGCTAATTTCAATTCTTTTGGATGTACATACAATAGGGGGATTACTGGATCATATGGTAGATCTTTTTTGGTTTGTTTTTTTAAAGAAACATCCATATTGTTTCCCATAATTCTATAGTGTAATAATTTACATAATTTACATTCCCACCAATAGTGTACAAAGGTTTTTCTTTACTTCACGTCCTCTTCAACACTTGTTATCATTCATCTCTTTGATAATAGCCATTCTAATGGTGTGAGATGATGTCACTTGTTGGTTTTAATTTGCATTTCTTTGAGCATTAGTTATATTGAGCCATTTTTCATATAACTATTGGTTATTTGTATGTCATCTTTTTAGAAATATCTATTCAGATCCTTTGCCCATTTTTAATTGGACATTTGTTTTCTGAATATTGAGTTGTTTAACTTCCCTACATATTTTAGATATTAACCCCTTATGAGATGTCTGCAAATACTTTCTTCACCACCACCACAAAATCCAGCTAATGTTGGCTTCTCTTGGGTTCAAGAGAATAATCCAATTCTGTGGATTATTTTTTTTTTTTGCTCTGCTGATTGTTATTTTGGGTGTACAGAAACTTTAAATTTATTCAATCTTATCTGTTTTTATTGCCCAGAACATTCTTTCTGCCACAGTTATTGATCAAGCAAATTACTAAGTCCCACCTGGATTCCAAGAGAGGAAAACTAGACTCTACTTTTGAATGGGAGCATTAGCAAAGAATTTAGAGCCATCCTTAACCTACCACACTCCCCTTTGCAGAAATACAGCCGCTACCAAAAGTCTGGCCAGCTTTGTGACAACCTGATAGACATTTGTCTTTTACACTCAGATTGTCTTCCTTTTCTTCAAAATAATCAAAGAATTATCCCGTATTTATTGAAGGCCTACCATGTAAAAATGCATGAATTGGCGTGTGCACACCATTCACCCTATACAGTGTACCGTGTTTCCCTCCAGGAACTTTCAGACCAGACAAGGGGCCACAGGCTTCCCTTCTTGATAACTGAACTAACTTCAGGTGAAATTTGACTTGCAGCCCTGGACCATGAATTAGGTCAAGATAGGATTATTCTGGCAAAAGTGACAGCCCCAGGACACTTCACATACCTCCACCAAAACCCAAGCTTAGATGATACATAGTGTGCATGCCATCATTAAGGATGGAGAGAGGAAAGAATGCAATGAAATGTCCCTTCTCTTTATAAGAATGCTTGCTCTCTCCCCACAGGGTGAGAGGAGTGGCCAGCTCTTTAGGTCTTAACTGATAGCACAGGAACTTCTCTTAGGCATGGTCCCGGCATACCTGGAGCAGGCTCAAGGTCAGAGGTCAGGACCTTGCTTTGGATCCTGATAGCAGCTCTACCTTCTCTTCTGTGCCTGTCACCTGAGCCTCATGCACCATGATATCCTCTGAACTCAGAGAGCACCCAGAAATGTCCCAGAGAAACTCTCCGTGGGTGCCTCATCCTGAAATAAAGCCAGAATATGGGAGACCCAACTGCCATGCGGCATCATGAAACATTGCCAAGTTTAAAGCCTTTGTAACAAAGAATACCACATTTATTATTGCAAATAAATCTGCAGATTTAACACCCATCAGCCTTTAGACTTTATTTTTCCATATAAAATAAATATGGCTAGAGTATAAGATTATGACTGCACCATTATTTTCTAAAACCATCCAATTTAAGCATGACCTAAACATCCCATGCTGTATACCTGGGCACGGGGAGGAACCACCCCACTCCTGGAAGAAGGTTCACCCCTCCCGGTGCCAGGGCCCACGAGGTAAAGTTCCCCATGCAACGGCTGGGTTTCGTCACTGTTTAATGAATTATTGCACTCTTTATAGGATAAACAATAAATTGCACATGATTTATCATATTACCCAATAAATCATGTGACAAATCATTAGGCAGAGTGATAAAATCAAGTGTTTTAGAAATAAGTTAATCTATGATGCCAATGTAGAAACCAAGCAGTTGTTTAAAAACCCTATTTACTAATCATTTTTACATAAAGAAAGATTAATGATTATGTAGATTAAATGTGTACTTATTCCTATAAACATCAGACGGCCATGGGCCCTATTGGCCTTTTCTCCTTAGCAATGGCCCCTCAAAAAACCTTCATTCCACCTGCCTTCCTCCTCCTGGGATTAGGAGAAAGGAGGTTGGAGAAACCAGGGTAAGAGAAAGAAATGGTTAATAAAGATCATGTCACTGGGGGGGGGGTCTGGTGGAGCCGCTGTTCTCACCGTAAATTCTGTAATACACTAATTAACACTTTCATTAGGGCTTGGAGACAGGTTCCAATGCCGCTTGCTCCTCCGGTCTGCCTTCCACCCAGCACTCTTTCTCACTTGTGACAACTATGTTTATAGCTTCTCTGCCCATCGAGCTGGCTGGCACATCGAATTACCCTCAAGAGCCCACGGGCATCACGTCACATTTGCGTGCCCAATATCATACGTGACGAGCTGTGCCACCGCCAGGGCCTTTAATGCACATCCCACGGACGGGCGGCCCCCAGAATGCATAGGCAAGATATTAAGCTAAATCTTTTTGGAGTCAAGCTTGTTTCACGTCAGTTGCACAAACATATTGGTTCCCTTAAAAGAACAAATGCTTTGTGAGCAAGGAAACGACTCCAGGAAGGGAAACCTGAGAAATCACTCCACGCATCAATTCAGCCCTTCCTTCTGAAAGTCTTTTTCTTAGAGGGATTAAGGGAGAGAGTGTCTGGCTTCTAGAATATGAGTTGTGAACCAAATGCAATTTAAACTCTGGAGATTATTCAGCAAGGCAAAGAGAGACATGGGGAAGTCCTGACTCGTGTAAATATGAAGACCATCAGCAGATCAGAGAAGTTGGTTCTGCTCTCCTGCATGAAGATGCTACTCCTCTCAGAAGGTTCCTCTGGCATTGAACCCCTCCAGCATGAAATATTGGACCCTGAAGCCTCTCCTAGTCATGCAGAGAAAAGTGAAGGCATCTTCAGTGTGTTCTAAAACTCACATTCTCTTGTGCATGAAGCTCATGCTAAATTGCTTGAGGAAATACTCATCAGCAGGGTTTGGGAACCCCTATCCCTGGAGCTTGGCAAAGCAGTTGTGATGAGATGATTGGATAAAGGATGGGAGATAATGGAGGAGAGAAGGACTTTAGTGCATTGTTATTATTCTGAAAAAGCTCTTAAAAAAAAAAAAACGGAATGGATAAATTTTACTGACAACTTCAGCTTCAATGAACTACCCGGGAAATACTGCCTCCAAGGCAACAAATCCAAGAAATGAGCTTTCGTACATAGTGTTTAGCCCTTCCCAAGAGGCAGACCAGCAGGGTTCAGGGAGGAATATCATAAGAGTTCTGAGCCCCTTGTATATTGCCTTCCCCTCACATTGCCTCCTGAGAAGGCTGGATGTACAGAGTGGAGAACAACTCTCAGATTCAGAGCAATAGAACCCAACTAACAAGATAAATCAAGAAAGTTGTCAAGCAAGCTACATTTCTTATCCACAGAAAAGAAGCAGATTAAGTGACACAAATCTTCATCTTATTTTTCCTTTCTTTTTTATCCAGCCCTGATGCACATTTCAAATACCATCTGTATCAGTCTGGATAGGTTGAGTTCTGCTTCAATAACAACAACAAAAAAGGTCAAAATCTCAGTAGCTTAAAATGCAATTATATTTCTTGCTCCTATAAAACAATCATGAAACCCAGAAATCTCACGAAAGCCAGTGTCCTCCCTGTGACAGAGCCATAGTCAAGTCTGCTTCAGTCAAACATATTTCTATTGCATTTCATGGTTTCCCAATCACCAACAAAAGGATCATGCCGAAGAAAGAAGCAGCTTTGAAAGAGGTTCACCAGAACTTGCACTTCTTTTTATTGGCCATAAGAAGTCAATATTCATGCCTAAATTCCAGGATCAGAAGATTAAAACAAAGAGCCCAAGTCAAAGGGCCCATTTCCCAGTATCTTGCTGTTGCAATCTGGACTGTTTTCTTCTTTAGAACTGTAGTTCATATACCTTGTCAAAGATGGTAAGAGGAATTTGTGTTATGCTGACTCTACAAAGAGGCAATATGGCCCCACGGACAAGAGCGTGGATTCTGGAGTCAGACTGCCTGTACTTGAATCCAGTTCTGTTACTTATTACGAGCATGGTCTTGAATGAAACAATGAACTCTGTGCACTTCAGTTGACTACTCTGCAACACGGGACTAGTCAAGGTGCCTAGCTCATAGGGTTGTTTTGAGGGTGTATACTACAGCATGTGAAGCTTTGGAGGGACATCTGGCCCTGTAGAAATGTTTTTCTATAACTTTGGTGCTTTAGAAACTCCAAAAGGCACTCACCACCGTTGCCCCTTTTGATCTTTATAATCAATCTGAGAAATAGCTCCTCCTCTGTCCTCCATGCTCTCCCTCATCCCAGGATAGGGCACAGATGATGAAAGCCTGCTACTTCTTTAAAAGCTAAGAAAGGCATTTTGAAACCAAAGTAGGTAGGGTGGATATTGACTCTGCATACAAAAATGGGGGATTTTGAAGAAATGCGGCAGAAATAGTCTGCTATAGTTTGAATCTGAAGTGTTCCCTAAAGCTCCATTTGTTGAAGGCTTGGTCCCCAGTGTGCTATTATTGGTTGGTGGTGGAACTTTTCAGAGTTGGGCCTTGTTTAAAGTCACTGGAGAAGTGTCCTTGAAAGTGATTATAGAACACAGCCCCTTCCGTTCTCTCCATTTGGCATTCTGACAGTTTTGCTCTACCACACAACTCCCACCAGACACCTACAAGCAATGGGTTTACTTGATCATGGACTCAGACCTCAAAACCATGAGCCAAAATAAAACCTTTCTCCTTATGAGATGATTATCTCAGGAATTTGTTACAGTAAATTAAAAAAAAAATCCAACATCTGTCCCCTAAATTTTCCAACCCCTTTGTAATTAAGTGAGCCTTATGGTTAGTTGAGGGTAATGAATTAGGAGCAGAATTAAGATGGCCACTTTCAGGGCACGGAGTTTGCTTACAGACATAAGATTCTCCAGCCCTCTTCTCTCTTGTCACAATAACTGAAAAGGCATCATGCTGAAAAGGCAAAGTCTGAGTTGTAATACCCCTGTTGCATGTTCATCCTAAAGACTTGCATTGGAATTCCATGTGCATGAAACTTTTGTTTCATTAACCCATAATGTTTGGAGCTATTTGTTATTACAGCATATCCTAGCTTAACCTGACTAATATAAGGTGGGGGGGGGGCATTTCTGAAAGAAAGGGCAAAGCACAGAAAAGACTGCCAAGCTACCAGATGGAGTGGCTGCAAGTCCCTTCAGAGCAAGAGTAATTCATAAAAACATTAAGCTCTTTTGCATTGCTTTGAAGAAAATGCCTTCTATCTCCCCTTTTATGTTTTCATTTTATTGTTTTATGTTTTATTTTGTAATTGTTTTGGGCATGGAAGAACAAGTAAAAAAAGAGACTGACCTTTAAATTGATAGTGGGAGAGGGATAAAATAGAGCTACAAGCTACTCCATGATCCTGAGGTAAAGGGTTGGAGCTAGACATACTTAGGATGACATAACAACGCACGCTCTCTAGATATCTTAGGGGGACATTAACCTTTCCATAGGATATAAAGAAGAATAGTCAGTTTGAGTATATATCCATGTAAATAGCTCAAAAAAAACTGATGAGTAGTAATTAATATCATCTCAAATTTACAGATGACAAGATTCAGAAAGACTAAGTAACTCTAAAAATCACCAGAAAAGATGTGGCAAACTTAGTGTGAGAACTTGGATCTTTTTATACCTAACTCAAGATAAATATGCTAGTCAGCATTCCATCACAGTGACAAAAATACCTGAGGAAATCAGCTTAATGAAGGAAAAGGTTTATTTTGGCTCACAGTTTCAGAGGTTTTAGGTCCGTGGTCATTTAGCTTTGTTTCTTTGGGTTCACGGTGGCATAGCAGTACAGGATGGTGGGAGCATATGGCAGAGGAGGCTGCTCATCTTGTGGTGGCCAGGAAGCAGAAAGAGAGAGAGAGAGGACAAAACCATTGTCTTAATATCCCCTTCAAGGGCACACTCCCAGTGACCCAAGTTTCTTCCATTAGGTTTCACTCCTGAAGGTTCTATCACCTCCCAATAATACCACAGATTGGCGTTCAAGACTTTTATGCATGGGCCTTTGGGAAATCATCCAAATACAAACTACAGCAATCATGTTCTGACTATCTGTACACAGGCCAATCTCAGTAGATGGTGACCCCCATATTTCTAAGTCCTATGGTCTACTCTTTGGCCTGACTTGTTTGACATATCTGCAGCATTTGATGCAACTGATTTTTCCCTCTTTCTTGGATTTTCCCTCTTTTCTCCTTCTGGCTTTCAGAACACAGCTCTCTCTGTTTTCCTCCTATACCATTGGCTGCCATTTTTAAATATCTCCTTGGATGAATCCTCCACTGCCCTTCAACCTCAAGGTCAAAGGTGCTTGTGAGTTTAGTCCTAGGATCTCCTTTTTTTAAAAAAACACTCTGTATGTTCATTCTCTTTGTGAGTTCATCTTGTTTCAGAGCCTTAAATTCCATCTGTATATTGATCAATCTTACAAATGTGTAACTCCACACCCCTCCTTTGAACCTCAAAATTGTGTCTCCAACTATCTCCCTGGCATTGCTACTTAGAAGTGTAATGGGGGCTGGGATTGTGGCTCAGTGGTAGAGAGCTCGCCTAGCATGTGCGAGGCCCTGAGTTCAATCCTCAGCGCCACATAAAAACAAATAAATAAAATAAAAGTATTGTGTCCAACTACAATCAAAAATAAACAAATAAATATTTTTTTTAAAAAAGTGTAGTGGGCATTGCACATATTTAATGTGTTCAAGACCGAGCATCCAGTCTTCCTCTTACCCAACCACTCCTCCACAATTTTCTACATCTCAGTCACCAGAGCTCCATACTTCCCATTGCTCAGCGCCCCAAAACTGAAATCATCCCTCACTATTTTCTTTCTATTTTCCATCCAGTGGTGTAAACAGATCATTTTGGCTCTTCAGGATCTTTAAACAGCGCAATGGTAGCCATTGTGGTCCAAACCACCATCCCGACTCACCTGTATTCTTGTGTTCGCCTCTTAATCGGTCTCTCTGAGTTGGATCCTTCAAGTCTTTACTGAAATTCCACCTGCAGTAGGAAGGCTTCCCTGACCACCAAATTTAAAACTAAGCAGCCCTTCTGCCAACGATAGTCCTTAGACCCCTTCTCCCAGTAATTTGAACTTTTATCATATTACATAATTGCTTAATTACTTCATTTATCCTCCCCCTCCTTCCTATTAGAATAGAAGCTCTAGAAGCCTGGAAGTATTTGCTATATCCCCAAGGTATAGAACTGTGCTTGGCACAGAGTGTATGTTCCTTTTAACTTCTGTTAAAGGAGTGAATACACAGATCTTGAGTACTCTCCAGCCTGAATCCCTGTCCTCTACTTTATCCTTTTAGCCACCATCTGGTTGTTGAACTCATCTCATTGCACCCTGGTTTTCCTCTCCACCTAGGTGGTTCAGTCACATGTTGTGGAGGATAGGCTGCCTGGCTTCTCCGTTCCCTCCTTGATACTCAGATGGCCCTACTGGCTCTTGAAGCAGCAAGTCCTAGAATCCTCTCTGCTCCTTTATCAAACTCAAGGCACCTGATATTTTTTTCCTCGGCTCATGCTCTGCTTGGTTAAACTTGGAATATTAAAATTCATGGTCCAAGAATATTTTTTCTGCTGCCATGACATTTTTTCATGACGACTCCAAACCATATTGAATCTCCCCATATCTGAATTATCTTAGAGTATGACTAGCAATCAGCAGCATTTACATACACCTCTCTTTAAAAGTTTATAAGAATGATTTCAGAGAGCTATTATCATACCCATTTTATCAACAAGAAAACTGAGACCCCCCAAAATACTAAAGTACTCATCTGAGTCAAAAGTCACAAATAGTGAAGAGAGTACAAATTCTAATGCAGATGGGTCTATATTCAAAACATGTGCCCTTAATTCTGTTATACTTGCTCTTAGGACAAAAGTTAAATTCTTGGTAATTTCTAATTATTTCCTGAAAACAGGAAACTCAAGTTTCCTAGTAACTTATATGCAGGAGTTGTGATATGACTGTTAGTCTGCAACCTCTGTGGAGTTTGACTTCATAGAGCCTTTTTGCCAGATTCATCATATATGGTGGCCTTTGGTGGGGGTAAAAGGATATAAAACTACTTTTTGAGCCATTAGATAAGTAAGAGCATCCTGACAAGAAACTTTTTTTTGGCAAGGAAACCAAAAATGCATTCCTTTGCTCCCTTCCCCTCCTGCTTCACTAGTGTACCTTGGCAAAAACCACAGTGGTATGTAAGGGCTCATTGTGACGGGAAGGAAAAAGACAGGTACGTCTGTTCATTCTCCAGCCAAATGATTTTCTGCTCCTTAAGTGATATTTACAGGGTCTATTGTTACTGAGGGTCTCAAACCCTCCTGAAAGCAGTCAATGTAAAGTCACCCATGCACTTAACTGTTACTCAGTCCTGAGGTATCTACAAGTTCTCTCCCTTGCAAGGATTACAAAGAAATGGGTACAAGTGACAATCCAGAGAGCAAGATAAGTTATTACATTCACTCACTGTGCTTTACAGCCAGTAAAGTATGTTTTTATACATCCTGTTTTAACCTCAACATATCCTAATTATAGACACCGTACCAATGAAGAGCCTTGTCCAAGATCATAGACTAAGTATACAGCTCATTCAAGGTTCAGATACAGTTTTCAGATTCCGAATCCACTGTTCTTTGCACCAATCCACACTGGCCCGTACCAACCTCATGTGTACATAAGTCATAGATGCCAGTGGTCCATGGGGTAATGCTCCGATCTCCCTACTGACTGCCTCACAGAAGTCAGAGTTTAACCACAGCTGTCTTACTTATACTGTTAAACCAGGGTTGCCACCTTGCCTTGGGTCTCCAACATAGCTAGGATCCCTAGATGAAAGGGACAACTCCTTACACTTCATTTGGGTCCTCAGAGAGACTCCAGCAACTCTCTGGAGGCTCAGCAATGCTCAGGGCCTAACATTGCTTTCCTTTCGTTATGGAGTCTCTCCACAACTCTCACCCACAACTGGCTCAACTACAAGGCACTCTCCTCCTTTATGATGTTATTCCTTCCTCCTGAATTGGGGATATGAACCAGTCATGGAAAGAGTAAATAGTGCAGGCATGTTGGGTCCAGGGTCATGTATTCCAGTGGCCATGGAAATTAACCACAGCTTCCAATATGGTGTGCCATTCCTAACACTTCCAACACTTTTGTGGTAAAACAGAAATTTCATACACCTAAGGTAGTCCTTTCCAGCTTTTTCACCCCTGGAAGATCTCACTGTTTTTCACATCCTACAACAGACCAGGGCTGGGGACTCAGCCATATAGGATACGTTTCATGATTAGCAACTCTACACAGTGTGGTTTGGGTTGGGTCACTCTCTATGGCCAGGATTGCAAAGAGCTACTCAGAGAGGATTAAGAGCATGCCCCAAACAGGCAGCCAGTCCATGTTCAAGCCAAGAACCAAGAAAAGGAGTCTGCACTCCCACTTCCTGATCTAACCACTAGACTGAGCTCCTGTTGCTCTACAAAAATGACTTGCTTTTAATTAAAATAGGAGCATAAATTATTTTATCCCTCTATTATTGGTGGTAAGTAAATTCACAGTAACTCACTGGATTTTTTAAAAATCTATTTTAAATATAAACACACTGCCATATTTTCTGTGGGTTTGAAAGCTTATGTTAAGTTTGCAAATAAGTCAACTCCATAAAGATAACATCTTTCCCTAAAAAATGTGTTGCAATCTAATGGCGTGCTATGGAAAATTAACATCTTATTAAGAAAATACATGAATCCTCTGTTGGAAAGGTCCAAGGTAGACTTGAGCTCTCCCCCTGTCCCTGAGGCCAGATTGACTGACCAGGCAGTCTCCAAACTAACCCTCCTCTTCCCACCCCCCACCTCCTCCTGGGAAGTGTTCTCTGCAGCACCCACAGGTCTCACAAGCAACAGGAAGCTGTTATTTTATTTTGGGTCATGCTGAACTTTATTTTTGAACCTACCATGTTACAGATCTGACAGGTCCTATATCCACAGAGGGACCTGAATCACTTTGGTCC